>NC_067167.1:42628721-43228721 GCF_903995435.1 Acomys russatus
AATGAATGTGTTTCAGGCTGAAATTTTAATGGCATGTTAGTGATAAATACAAATTTCAATGATTTTCATGTGGTTTTCACAAACTGTATTATGAGAAGAATTGATATCTTGCATCAAATTCCATCTTACCTTTTAGATTCACTTTCATCTCAGAGAACTTTACAGCCAATAGGCGTAAGTAGTCTCTCTTGTCTGGTCATGGGGATTATTTCTCCTAAGAACTTCAGATATAGAAATGAATGGTTTTATTTTAAGGGAAAGTATATGGGAAGTTATGCCAAAAGACACAATTTACAAGTAATTTCCATGTTACATCATAGAATAAATTAAAGTAGCTATGTCCTTGTTCCTTTCCAAAGTAACTTTACATTTTTATTTCATATGAGTTTTTTTTTTTTACTTAGTTTTCTTGATACAAAGGCATTCCAATAGTGTATTGTCAGAATGGAACATAATACAGAAATTCACTTTCATTTAGCTCAACTTAGAAAGTGGCTTATGGAGCCTAGCAACAAGGAATAAAGGAAGCATTAGCCAGAAGCTGTTCCATCACTGAATTCTGTGTTCCTTTCAGTTCTTTCTGGAGAAACAACAATCTGCTTAATTCTTTTGGATTAGAAACATTTGTTACTTAAAAGAATAATCCTGTGCTTAAAATAAACTTGAAAGGAAGCATTTAATATGTTATAAATTCATATTAATATTTTCAATGTCAATCCATAATTCCCAAAATATATACAAAAGAAATGTACTTTCTGTACTAACTGTGCCCACCTATGTTCAATATTGCTACTGTCCTCTCGCCAGCCATTCAACCCTTTGTCTACTTGGAATATTAATCTCAAAATATTGGATAAAATTAAAATGATGACTTTTATTATAGAACTCGTATGATACATTGTTACTTAAGTTTGATCCCTCTCTGTGGTCCCTGCTAATATAGTTTTTAATGATTAGGCTAAAAAGAAATTTAATTCAAGCTGAGAAAAATAACATATTGTAACTGGTTATATAGTTGGATGGTTGAGGATCTGAGAGCATGGGGAAAAGTACATATCAGATTAATTGTCCTCACTCACCACCATGTATGTACAACAATGGAGGGAAAAAGGGAGTAGTTGGTCTGGAAAGAAGGTCATCAGAATATCTGTAAAGTGAGCAGAAGTAAGTTGGCTATAGTTTATTTTTTTACAGAGTGACTATCTCCCTTGTGTTAAAGATGACCAACCTAGTTAACGTCAAGTTAGTCATTGTTTTGTTTTAAATGCCTTAGGAAGAAGTGGCTGGAGAAATGCTGTCATGTAAGACCATGCGTTGCTTTTGCAGAGGACCTGGGTCTGTTTCTCAGCACCTACATGGTGCCTGAACCATATCAATCCGATTCCAGAGGACCTGGCATCCTCTTCTAATCCCTGTGTACACCACACTCATATGATGCACATATACACATGAAGATGAAACTTATGCACATAAAAATTTAAAAACTAGTTTTAAATGTTTTAGGGAGAAAATAATAATAATACAGGAGTAGTACAGCATATAATTAATGTACTGAGTAATACAGTAGATGAAATCACTAACACAGTGGAGCCCTTACAATTTCTTACTTACTGATGGAAGAAAAAGATGCACATGGAGAAAGATAAAAATGTCTATGGTAGTCCTGTAAATCTACTAATGAATGAACTTTTGGTAACTTAACTGGTGATGTTTTACAGAAGATAATCACTTGGCTATGGATACTGTTAGGTCAAAGCATTGATTTAAAATTATTTATGACTCATAAACATAATCTCTATAGAATATATCACCCTCTCCTCCCAAATGTGCAGTGATTTATGCAACTATGAAAATAGAAACATTTCACAACTTCAATGTATCATAAGTTTTGATTATATGCTAAAACTCCTTTTAAAGACTTGGTCTCTCACTGTAGTTTGTCACAGTGTTTATGAAGAGCAATGCAAGGACTGACACATCCTCATAGGATGTCCAAAATTTCCCATTTTTCTGTCAGCTTCCTTGGTTCCATCTGGACTCCATTCTATTAGTATTTGACACAAAGTAATATTTCTGAGTAAGAATCAATTATTTGATTAGCCATGTAAACCTCATTTCTATACAGATTGCCTTAGCTTGTTTCATCTCTCTATGATAATCAATATGACAAAATGTGTGAAGAAAAAAAAACCTCATCTTAATCTTTATAGTACATTTTCCATGGAAGCCACTGCAGGAACTCAAACAGGCAGAAACTGGAGAAAGGAACTGAGGCAGAGGCCGTGGAGGACTCTGTCCATTACCTGTTCCTCAGGCTCTGCCACTTTCCCCATACCTCCTAGAACAACCTGAGCCAGGCTGGCAATGCCCACTCTGAGTTAGGCTCTCACAGATCAATTCTTAATCAAGAATGTGCCTCACAGAGGATACAAGGCCTGGGATAACAATTGAGATGTAATATGAATAAATTAATAAAATATATTTTTTTAAAAAAAGAATGTGCCTCACAGACTTACCTACAAGCAAAACTCATGGAGACACAATCTCCATTTTTAAACCTCAATTTTTAAATTGACTTTCTTCCATTTTCCAAGATGACTGTAGCTTGTATCATGTTGGAAGGAAACTAAACCGCACACATATGCTTAATACCATGTGCTTTCAGCTTCTATTATCTAACATGGTCTCAGGACAGCGTTGTGGAAATGAGGTGACCACATTCACACCAGTTGGTGACATTTCACATCTATGTTGCTACTCTTGTTTTTAAATTGCTTCACTCATGTGGTATTACAAAAAGATAATTTATAGATGCTGAATTCATGTACATGATATAGTTTTAAATACATTGTTATAAAATTACTTGAAGTAGGAATTATAAATTGTATTACAAAGGTGAATTAAATGATGTTCAGTTAACTCACTTACTGAAGTTAAATTTAAAAGGTCCAGGAGTATAAATCAGTCAAATTTTATTTCAAGGTCTAGTTGCAAAAGGCAATCTTAAATAGATAATTCATTCTAATGGCAAAATAAATAAAGGTGAAGTCATTTTATTCTTAGAGTTAAGGTTCATGGCTGTAACAGATTCATCATTTAGAAACTTGTATTGATCATCTCTTTATGACCTAACGAGCTGAAACTTGGCAAAGGCATAAAAATGGCCCTGTTCCCTGGCTTATTGATGTTAACTCAATATATGGACTATTGCAAAGGGGATTTAATGAGTACCAGGAACTGTTAGGAGACCGATTTCAAAACGTGTCATTTGAAGAGGATGTACATAGTCATTTTCATGTTGCAGTTTTTGTCCCAGTAAAAGAGCAAAAGAAGAATGTGAGTATATACCATTTGATTCTTTCTGCTTCTGGGTTAACTCACTCATTATGATCATTTCTAGCTCAATCCATTTATCCACAAATTTCGGGAATTCCTTGTTTTTAATAGCTGAGTAGTATTCCATAGTGTATATGTACCACAGTTTCTTTATCCACTCTTCTACTGAGGGACACTTAGGCTGTTTCCATGTTCTGGCTATTATGAATAAGGCTGCTATGAACATGGTTGAGCAAATTTTCTTGTTGTGTGGTGGAGCATCTTCTGGGTATATTCCAAGGAGTGGAATAGCTGGGTCTTGAGGAAGCCCTCAAGAATCAAATGGTATATACTCACTTATATCTGCATACTAGCCCAAGGGACATGTCCCACGAAAGCCTTCACTTACCAAGAAACTGGGACAGAGGGGAGGGCATCCTATTGGGACTCTAAATGAGAGACACATGGGAGAATAGCAAAATAAAAGGATACAGAGAGTCCTAGAACTCTACAAGTTGAACAATATGATAGGCAGATTTGGGCCCAGGGGTCCCGCTCAAACTAAGGCACCAGCCAAGGACAATACAGGAGGTAAACTTTAAACCCCTTCCCAGATCTAGCCAATGGTCAGAATATTCTCCACAGTTGAGTGGAGAGTGTGATATGACTTTCTCATGTACTCTGGTGCCTCACATTTGACCATGTCCCCTGGAGGGGGAGACCTGGTGGCACTCAGAGGAAGGACAGCAAGTAGCCAAGAAGAGACTTGATACCCTATGAGAATATACAGGGGGAGGTAATCTCCCTCAGGAACAGTCATAGGGGAGGGGAATAATGGGAAAATGGGGGGGGGGGAGGAATGGGAGGATACAAGGGATGGGATAAACATTGAGATGTAACAAGAATAAAATAATAAAAAAAATAAATTAAAAAAAAAGGAATGTGAAAAATAGTAATAAAAACTAGAAACTGTGTTTTACAGAAATGTGCATAAATCTGGAATGTTTTAGATAAAAGTGACATAAATTGTTCATATAGTCCATCAAGAGATTGAGAGTCACCTCAAGCAACTGAGTTTCTTGTGTAATTTCCCATAACTGATCCCCACTTAAAATCAGGCCTGGTGGAACATGTCTACAATCCTAAAGCTCGTGATGGTGCAGAAACTGTAAGATCCCCTGAGCTCCATGATCAATAAGATGGTAATGGAAGAATCCTGAAATTGACTGCTGGTATTCATAGATACGAACAGACATAAATCCATGAAAAGACACAGGTAGCATGTACCCACAAAAATACACATAAATACAGACACATAAACACACACACACACACAAACATACACACACAACTATAAACACACACAAACCATACACACACAAATGTACACTAAAAAATAAAATACAATTTTTATAGGTTCAGATATAATGGGAATTTTGTTTTAAAAGAAAAATGATTTTTTGCCTTTGGATATTAATCCACTTATTTATTTGTGCTGTAGTGCTGGGACTCATAATAGTGTCATCTGCATTCTGGCAGCATCCCACCACTAAGTTACATCCTCAAACCTAAATTAAATTTTGAGAAACACACTGTTCCTCAGCCAACATATATGATACAGTTCCAAAATATTAAATTGTTTACCTGAAAAATAAATGAGATCAGGACTCATCAAAAGCATGAATAGTAACAGATAAAAAATTACTTCTCTCTTTAAGAAAAGTATTAGGCCAAGTAATTGTTTCACAGAATTATATAAGTATTATTCATTTTTCCTGAAACCATACAGTTATACTTAATTTTGCATTTTCCTTAAGGTTTATTATGCTCATGTGTACTCTTTTCTGCTTAATATCTCAGGACTTTCATTTGTGCATCTTATATGCAGGTGCTCATCTTTGTGCCCTGAGCAACATGGTGGATATGTTCTAGAAAAAGTAATGCAACTGTTTTCTCTGTGTGAGAAAACTCAGTACTGAAAGTGTACAAAATATTTGAATAAAAGTATATAGTAATATAAGCCCTTATAGGAATGATTTTTTATTATGTCATTCATCTATAAGAGAGACTTTTAAATAAAAGTCTGTAATTTCAATTTAATGAGACAAGTGACAAGTTTTGTTTTGTTAATCATCATACGTTGTTTAAAGGGTGATTTATATTTTAAAATTATGGTTTTATTTAAATCTTAATCATAGGCAATCATATTCATGTAACCAAATGAAATATGTATAGCAGAGGTATGTACCTTTGAATGCAGTAAAACTCTCAGTATTCAAGGTGTGGTGATGAAAACTCTAAGAGCTGAGCACCCACTGTCCAGAGCACATCACATAAGTTATGTCTTCTGCACCAGTCCTTGCCTAAAGCAAATGCGGAAGTCCTAGGCATGAATAGAAGTCTGATTCTCACATTTTACAATTATTTAAATCACTTATTACATCAGCAGGCAAAATTTCTCCTAGTTATTTCTCTGGTGGCATGAAAAAATTAGATAAGGATAGTGTTGGTTGTCTTTCTTCTGAAGAAAATCAAAAAGTTGGAATGGCGAATACCAGTAATTCCTGGATGTGAGCAGAAGTATGGTCACAGGTTTAAAGCAAGACTGGGCTACATATTAAGATTCCCGAAAATATCAAAATAATTTCTAAACAATAATAAAAAACATCATTTTCAAAATAAACATCATGACTATACTTAAGGAACAAATATCTATTAATTCTTCCATAGAGCCCATCTAATCCCTTACTTGTCTCATTTAATAAGGATATATTTTCTGCTATGCTCATCACAGTCTATAAACACATTAGCAAAATACAAAATAAAAATCTCTAACTTCCAAAGAAATTATAAATATAAATATACCACCCAACAATAATTTCTTATATTATTTCTTCATATATGTTTACTCTTTTGTAAAATTTTAGAGAAAATATATAAAGATTAAGTAAACTAAAATACAAGTAAGTTTTAGCAAATATGCGTCCTATATAAAACAAATTGAAGCCTAGATTATTATTTTAATACCATTGCACTTTACTAATTATTGAAATTTTATTAACATACTGAGAAAGTGGTTGAAGATTAAGGCACTTGCTGACAAGCTGGACATCATGATTTTAATCCTCAGGATCCTTATTGTAGAAGCCAGAAAGCAGCTCCTGTGGTTTTCCTGTGACTACACACATGCTACACAGCACATGCACAGCTACATAGTAAATAAATATAGCAAAGTTATATTAATAACCAGAATAAAAAATAGTTTGTTATAATAGTTTAAACCAAATAAATTATATATATATGTGCAATATTATAAAAATATCTCCTGTATTCTAAGAGATTGGAACTTTTGCTGGACCCCACACCCAGAGTTAATAGTATGTGGTCACTCAAGACTGCATCCTACTGTGTGCTCATTCTGTTTTTCTACCCCGCTTCAGTACCAAAGTACAACAATCAAACATACTTGTTCGGATTTTCCACGTAATAAAGACTTACAATCAAAGTAACGCAGATATTTAATTATGTACTTTTTCGTGTCCCTGACTCAAGAGCAAAGCATGTATATTTTGTTCTATGTTATGATAACCATTTGTGAAAAACAGCAATTATATATTGCAAACAATCTTATAAAATGAATATCCACCATAAATACTAAATGTAGAGTTAAGATATTTTTTTGATAAATTATGTTTCTAGCACTCTCTGTTATGTGGCTCAATTGAGATGAATTGGACTTTATCCCTTGTAAAACTCTTTTAAAGTTGTTTTAAATTAATCTTCACCCCTTCTTTCTGTGCTGTTCAGTGAAAG
This sequence comes from Acomys russatus, assembly GCF_903995435.1. Taxonomy (NCBI): domain Eukaryota; kingdom Metazoa; phylum Chordata; class Mammalia; order Rodentia; family Muridae; genus Acomys; species Acomys russatus. Next base: position 42,635,850 of record NC_067167.1, read on the forward strand.
GTGAATCAAAGCCATTAGTTGTTGATTTTGGTGGTTGTAGTGTGTTTCTGTTCTTTTGGTTTTGCTGCAGTGGAATTATTTATTTTCTATGTTTTCTGGAGTGTAGTTTACTTTGTTTATTTGGAGTTTTCCTTCTCTTATCTTCTGTAGGGCTGGGTTTGTGCTTAGATATTGTTTAAATTTCATGTTTTCTCCATGTATGGTGAGTGAACATTTTGCTGGGTTTAGTCTGGGCGTACAACTGTGGTCTCCCAGGGTCTGGAAGGTTTCTGTCCAGGCCCTTCTGGCATCGAGGGTCTCTGTTGAGGAGTCAGCGGTGATTTTGATAGGTTTGCCTATATGTTTCTTGTGCTTTTCCTCTTGCAGTTTTTAATATTTTCTCTTTGTTCTGCACATTTATTCCCTTATTATGTTGTGGGAGTATTTTCTTTTCTCTAATCTATTTAGTGTTCTATAGTGCACTTGTATGTTTATAAGCATCCTTTTTTTAGGTTAGAAAATTTTTCCTCTATGATTTTGTTGAAAATAGTTTCTGGGCCTTGGAGCTGATAATCTTCTCTTTATTCTATTCCTGTTATTCTTCACTTTTGTCTTTTCATAGGATCCTTGATTTATTGGATGTAAAGTGTCATGAATATTTTACATTTAATATTTTCCCTGACATGTTGATTTCTTCAATTGTATCATGTACGTCTGAGATTCTATCCTCTATCTCCTGTATTCTGTTGGTGATTTGGTGATGCTTACCTCTGTGTTTCCTTATTTTCCCCCTAGGTTTTTTCATCTCCAGGATTTCCTGGTTTGTTTTGTTGTTGTTGTTGTTGTTTCTATTCCTATATTCAATGTCAAACTGTTTCATTTGTTTCCGTCACATATTTGTTTGTATTTTCCTCTATTTATTTAAGAGATTTATTAATGTCCTCATTAAGGGCCCCTCTTTGACTGTATTTTCCTGTATTTCTTTAAGAGATTTATTTGTATTCTCTTTAAAGGCTTCTATTATCTTCAAAACCATAGTTTTAAGGTCATTTTCTTATGTTTCAGTTGTGTTAGGGTATCCAGGGCTGCTTGCCATAGGATAACCGGGTTTTGTTGATGCCATACAGTCCTGACTTTTGCTGATGGTGTTCTTGTGCTGGCCTTTAGCTATACGGTTGTCTCTAGTGTTGGCTGGTTGTTCCTGGTTCCCACTGGATATTTCAAGGGTGCAGGAGGAGCCCTGTCAGAAGGCTCAATGTTCCTGGAGCAACCCTCCTCAGAATGTAAAGTTGTAGACTGGCTGCTGGATCTTCCAGAATAGCCCACCTTTCTCCTCAGGTGGCTGTCCTCAGAAATACAGGAGCCCTTCTCTCACTAGGGGAACTCCCAGACACAGCACTTTCATCACTCACTCACTTGCTTTGTGTTCTCTGAGTTCTGACAGCTCAGACAGAATACACGATGGGCACTGGCTTTTTAAAGTGTGGTCCTGTATGCTCCTGAGGATTGCTTGGTCTCTTCATGGAAGATGGGTTGAGCTGTGGATTGGAGGCTGGGACCATTTCCCCAGATCCCAGGAGTCAGGTGTCCAGAGTCTAGCCTCTCTCATTCTTTCATTCATGGGCTCTTCTCTCACCTGGGAAACACAGATGCCAGTGCTTTGGAGTCTGCATGCAGCAAGGGCTTCTCTTGCTTGTTCTGTAGTCACTGCATTCCCGTTACTCAGAAACGGTGTGCAGTAGGTGCTGACATCTTGGAAATCCAGGTGTTCATTTTTTTCAAAGTCTCTTTTATCATCTAATGTGATGATCATGTGAGTATTTTTCAATTTGTTTACATGGTGGATTATATTGATGGATTTTCATATATTGAACAACCCCTATATGCCTGAGATGAAACCTACTTGATTATGGTGGATGATGTTTTTGATGTGTTCTTGGATTTAGTTTGTAAGTATTTTATTGAGTGTATTTGTATTAATGTTCATAAATGAAATTGGTCTGAATTTTTCTCTCTTTGTTGGGCCATAGTGTGGCTTACATATTAAGGTAATTGTGCCTCATAGAATCTTCTTTCTGTTTCTATTTTGTGTTTCTATCAGGTGTTCTGTTAATTTTCTAGCATGAGATCGTTCCCATTTCTTTATGAAGGCGCATAGCACTATAAACTTTCCTCTTAGTACTGCTTTCATCGTGTCCCAAAAGATTGTATTTTGGTGAAAGTTCTATAGATAGAACTAAGGAAGTTCTCTTAGGTCTATTTGATTCAGAACAAATGGTAGTTTTATTATTTATCTGTTTAGTATCTGTATTAGTGACCTGTCCATTGATGAGAGTAGGGTATTGAAGTCTCCTGGGATTAATGTGTGGAGCTATATGTGTGATTTAAGCTTTAGTAATTTTTTTTCTAATGTGGATGTCCAGAACTGAGATATCCTTTTGGTGGGTTATTTCTCCACTTAGAATGAAGTGTCCTTCCCTATCTCTCCTGCTTAATTTTCCCTGAAAATCTATTTTATTAGATATTAGGTTGAAAAGAAAGAAGGGGAATATAGAAATATATAGAGATGATAGAACAAAAAGTTGATGAGTGACTACTCCTCAACTTAATGCCTCAGTTGTCGCTCACAAGGTTATTTTTATTTCTCTGGTATAGAATTTTGTATATAGATGCAAAATAAGTTTAATTGTAGATACAGTAGTATATAATTCAAATGTAAGTTTATTCTTCACACAGATTATACATACATATATATGTGTGTGTGTATATATACATATATATTTGTGTGTGTATGTGTGTGTGTGTGTGTGAGTGTGTGTGTATACACTCTAATATGAGGCATGGTACCCACCATATAACTCAATTATAATACGAGGTTTACTTCCAATACTTTGAAAGTGCTATTGCAGGCTGTTTAGGATAAATAAGTTACACAAATTGATTATCAGCTGATCAGATCATGGTCATGTCAAGTGCTGGTCTACTTTTATCACAAGAAGATACATCTTAGGTGCAGCAGATTGATAAGACTGTATATAAAAGTAAGGTAGGATAGTTAGGCAAGATCGTCAAAACCCTCAGAGACATAAGGAATATGGTTTGTAAAATGTTTTTATTATTTTAAAGATTCACTGACAATGAGACAGGTTAACTCCTGGCAATACCCAGCCTACTTCGAAGAGGATGATGAACATCAAAGAATGTCCTTATGGACATGGCTTCAAATGTGCCAAGCAAGCCACTGGGCAAAATGTCCTTGTTTCTACCACAGACAGAATTCTGCCTAAAATATGGGGCAAGCTTGGATGCAGGCAGAGTAAATGGCCAAACTCTGCCAAGACAGGATAAGCAAGTCCTCAATAGTTCCTGCCTCACAAATATGTCTGTCAGATATATTGCGCCAGAAGGCTGAAGGAGATGTTCCAACAAAATAGAGCATTTTGGATGACTATTCAGGTAGAAAATTGTCTCTGTTATCTTCTCATTTGGAAAGCTACAAACCTGCACTCCTGGCATAATCAGGTAATCAAGTTTATTCCTTCTCAAGTCTCTGATGTAGTTGAAGACCAGGTAACTTAGTTTTACAATGAAACTTATTTGTTTAGGGGTTAAGATGTTTTTAGGTCCAGATAGATGTCTTAAGTAGATAATGACAAGATGGATAGAGATTTATTTACTTTCATAATTTTAGATGCACCAAGATAGGAAAGATGTTTTCTTCAAGGCTGTCAAATACAAATATCCAAAACACTAAGAATGTAACACTTATGTAATTCCTGATTTTGTCATGGTTCTTCTTGCTATATGTAATTTATTCTATATGTGTATACAATACACATATGTGTAATATTGTAAATGTATATGAAAAATGTTAAAAATATATGTTAGGATGGTTACTCCAGCTTACTTGTTGTGTCTGTTTGCTTGGCCAAACTTTTTTTAGCCCTTTATTCTAATATAGAGTCTATCTATCTTTTTCCTGAGGTGTGTTTCTTGTATGCAGGAGAACAACAGTCCTGTTTATGTATCTTTTCTGTTACAATGTGTCTTTTTTGGGAAATTGAGTACACTGACGACAACTGATTGTTAATTTCTTTTGTTTTGATGTTATTGGTGCTAGTGTGTCTGTATGTTTATCTTCTTTTGGTTTTGCTGCAGTGAGGTTATTTATATCATGTGCTATCTTGGATGTAGTTAAACTTTCTTTTACTCTTCTTTTAAACTTTACCATGCTGCTTTGCCAAAAGTCTGTTCTCCAAAGAGTTGTATGAATAATTTTTTCATCTCAAGCTGCATGTCATTTTCATCTGAATGAAAATTTTTACTCTTTTACTCTTATAAATAGTGTTATCCTGAATATAGTACAAGAGATAATTTAATTAATTGTCATATTATATATTTATGTAGATTATATTAATATGGAAGAATGCCCTCTAGTTTTTAAATCATTATAAATTTACTGATTCATTTAATTGCTACAGAATGTTGGATGTTGTATAGTTTAATATGAAACACCCACACAGCTATCTTTGAATCTATAAAAATATACTATAATTATTGAACAGAAAATGTAAAATGTCAAATACTAAAATGTCAAATACTAACTCATAAGGCTGTTGCAATATTTTCTTCACTACATTTGTACTTGAATAATAATTGCAGTTTGGGCATTGAAACTAGTACTTCTGTCTGTTTTTGTTTGTTTGTTTGTTTTGTTTTGTTTGTTCATTTGTTTGTTTTCTTGATTGTTTGTTTTCAGTTTTTGAGTCAGGTTTCTTTGTGTAGCCTTGGCTATCCTGGACTCATTTTGTAGATCAGAATAGCCTCAAACTCACAGAGATCTGCCTGCCTCTGCCTCTGCTTCTTGAATGCAGAGATTACAGGCATGTGCCACCACTGCCAAGCTAGTGCTTCCATGTTCTCCCCCTCAGGAACAGTCATAAGGGAGGGGAATAATGGGAAAATGGTGGGGGGGAGGAATGGGAGGATACAAGGGATGGGATAAACATTGAGATGTAACAAGAATAAATTTATAATAAAAAAAAGAGTAATTTTCATTTCTTATCTTGAGACAGACTCCTACTGAATAATTCAAGTTGCCTTTGGAGTTACTGTACAGCATTTCTTCACCCTGTCTCACTGTACAGCCAGGCACAGCTTGAGCTAATCCCCTTCCTTTCTCAAACTACTAAATAAGGTTACAGGTGTGTCCCACTAAGCTTATTCCAAGTTAAATGTTTCAGTTTATATCTAATATTTTTATTTAATGCATCCAACTGCCGTCACATTACTTTACTATCCTAATATCCTAAAGTATAAATTTTTCTGTCTGGAACTACTATTCTCACCCTGCTCTTCTCTATATATCATATAAAACTGTGGTTGTCTTTATGAATAATAAAATCTAAGAAGTCCATAATCCAACAGGAAGCATGCTTCCATAGTTGCTTTTTAAAAAGACACTCTCTTTTCAATAGACAGCTTTTCAACTCTATTCTTGTCGATGTGAAAATAATATTTTCCTATGGAGGCAACTGCTTCCAACTTTCGTTTATACTGTGTACACATTTAATATTATAAAATTATAGTAATAAAAGTTCTCTTATATTACATATATAACAACTGGTTATATGTTGCAACATTTTATCTCTCACTATGATTTAGTTTATATTTCTGATGGTTAACTATAAGCATAAAGAATGAATTAAATGTATTTGTTTTGTTGGTATGAATCAGATATTTGCAAGTTGTACCATGAAAATCCTGGAAGAGAAAAGCAACAACATAAACAAAATGAATCCATTTCATTGTTAAGCTTTGTTGGCTACTTTCCTATTTTTAATAAATAAAAATATAATTCACTATATTTAGTTATAATCTCAGCTTATTAAACTTCCCTATTTTATATTATTATTGACATAAGATAAAATCCAATTGCTAGACACATAGACATTAAATAAATTGAATAATTTATATTTTGGATGCATATATATATAAGCATGTTATATTCATTTATACATCATCATACATTATGTAAATATATAATATAATATTTAGTTAATGTGTATTAGATATCAAATTAATATATAAAATAATAAATTTGGAGAATTTGTCTGATTATTTTAAAAGATCTCAAGTACCTGCAGCCATAGTGAGTTTGCCTTTTTTATGGGCAGGGATTTGCAACAGGAAACACTGTTATGCTGGGTCCCTTGCATCTCCATCCTGAAAATAAAGATCTTATACTCAGTTATGTAGGGAATAACAAGAGAGTGATTCCTAATGTTCTACACAGCCACTATTTTTTGAAAGTAATTTTATCTGTGCTTGGTTGAATCTATAGAAGCAAAGCCCAGGGATGTGGAAGGTCAGCTATATTTATTTTCTCAATATTTCTTGTACAGTAAGCCTACACATAACAACTTGTTCCTGGCAGTAAAATCCATTTATACAGTGGATAATACAAAGAATAGGTAAGAAAAGCCGGTATGAAGGGGGCAGCAGCCTTTGCATATCTGAGTAACAGGTGAGAACAGTTCAACAAATACATCTCTTGTGTTCTGTGCTTGCTGTTCAAAAAAGCAGCACAGTCTCTGTATTTGAATGGAAGTAGCAGCCATAACTTAAAGAGACAGTTTATGAGATGTGATTTTCTTGATGATCTAGCTTTCTTGCTTCTGACCAATGTTGTTTCAGTGGATAGAATCAGATTTCATATCAATTTGTAGACACAACCTTATTTCCCTTCATTTTCAGTTGAAATGGCTCCCACTTTAGCTATTTATACACAATAGTTAAGGAGCTTTTGCTCTTATTGAATAAAGTGTATAATGCTTGCACATCCCATTGTAAAAACTGAGCATGTATATAAGACACATCTTTATGCCATGTCTCTTCTGAATCTTTACCATCTATAATCAAATTTAAGTAAATAGTGAACAAAAAGAAAATCGATGACATTTTAGATCACAATTTCTCTTCAAAACATTTGGAACAATATACTTTGGAGCAATTTGCCTGTCTTTTTATTCTGAAGAGATAATGCATCTTGTCATTTGTAAGTTAGAATATGAAATAAAAAAGGCAATTACCAAACCAGCTGCTGTTAATTTGAAGAAATAGAAAATGTCTTTTAAAATAGACCTGCTTTCAAAAATATTTTATTGTATTTACTTATTAAATTTATATCCTGGACTTTTCTTTCATTTTCACTTTGGTTTAGTTTTAATTGCTTTTAAAATTTTGCCATAGTTTGAACAGGACCCCTGGGCCCAGATCTGCCCATCATAATGTTCTTCTTGTAGGTTTCTAGGACCCTCTGGATCCTTCTATTTCCCCATTCTCCCTTGCTTCTCTCACCTATAGTCCCAATAGGATGTCCTCTCCTCTGTTCCACTTTCCTGGTAAGTGAAGACTTTCATGGGACATGCCCCTTGGGCTAGTGTCCAGATATAAGTGAGTATATACCATTTGACTCTTTCTGCTTCTGGGTTAACTCACTCATTATGATCATTTCTAGCTCAATCTATTTATCCACAAATTTCAGGAATTCCTTGTTTGCCCCGGCCCACTGGCGTTAGACTAATTCCCGGAAGGAAATTTTCCCTGTATAAGGACAGAACACAAGACACGAAGAAGGGAGCAAGTCTGCATTCTGATCAAACCCCGTTTATTGAGAAATTTCACAGAGTTTTTATAAGGCAGGGGGCAGGGAAGCATAATGCTATGGCAACCCAGCTATAGGCTATCTCAGGACTCGAGGAATTCCAAAGAGGTCACAACATCCTGCACACCGAATATTTTGCTATCTTTATCTAATCTAATTGTTAAACCACAGCAGGGTGGCTCCGTCTAAATTTTATCTTTAGTCTAACTGCAGAATCAGGACAGGGTCAGCTGGTGTCTGCTAAATGGCAGACTGCTGGAGAAATAAGAACCTAGGCTCTGACAAGGTGGCTGAACATTGGCTGTATAGCCCGTCCCCTACACTTGTTTTTAATAGCTGAGTAGTATTCCAAAATGTAAATGTACCACAGTTTCCTTATCCATTCTTCTACTGAGGGACACTTAGGCTGTTTTCATGTTCTGGCTGTTATGAATAAGGCTTCTATGAACATGGTTGAACATATTTTCTTGTTGTGTGCTGGAGCATCTTCTGAGTATATTCAAGGAGTGGAATAGCTGGGTCTTGAGGAAGCCCCATTTCCAGTTTTCTGATATAGCACCAGATAGAGTTCCAAAGTAACTATACTAGTTTGCATTTCCACCATCAACGAAGGAGTAATTTGTTCAAGTTGCATCTTGATTGTTATCCCCTAGTTTGTATCTTCTCACCCTTACCCCGCCGCACCCACACCATCCACCCTCCCCCAGACCTCTGACAGAAAGGGACCTCGTCCCACATCATATAACCAAAGCATCATCCAAATAACCTGCATCCCCTTCCTGTGTGTGCCTGCAAGGCCTCCCAACCAAGAGGAAATCACAAAATTAGGGGCACCAAAGCATGTCAGAGGCAGTTCATGTCAGAGGCAGTTCATGTCAGAGGCAGTTCTGGCTCACCCCACAACCATGGAGAATGAGCTGTCCATTGGCTAGATCTGAAAAGGGGTTCTAGCTTCACTGCATGCAATGTCCTTGGTTGGTGCAACAGTTTGTGTTTGTGGATCCCTCTCCAACCCCCTACCCCCATCCAGGTCTGCCAGTGTTGATGGTCTCCTTGTGGGGCTCCTGAACCCTCTGGGTCCTTCCACCCCTCCTTCTTCTCTGCCACTGTCACCTGAGATAAGAGGCAGATAGCTACCTATTCCCATCTTTGTTTCTTGTTGGCAAGAACCTGTTTTGTTGAAGACACTTTATATTTTACTCCTCAGTCAGCCTGCTTTTCTTCACCCTGATCTTTGTCCTGGGAATCTGGCATTTAATGATAAAACTTCTCTGGTCTTTTAATGATAGGGTTCTCTGGCTTCTTTCTTACCACTGGTTTTGCCAACAAGAAAGTAAGCAGTTGGTGAGGTGAGCAGGAAGAGGTTAAAGTCACGGTCTGTGTGCCTGAGCTGCCTCCTGTAGATTCATGTTGGGATGCTGCCTTCTTATGCCAAAGGGCAAAGCTCTTACTAGATCCATGACTCATTGCTACCTTTTTGGCTTTGGTAATAGCTCTATCTCCTTGCTGCTTGAACTTTAAAGTGAAACCAATTTCTAGCCATTGCTATCTCTGCACTTTAGAGCACTCCATTTCTTGTTTGCCCTGAACCCTGTTTATGGCTCTGTAAACAGTCTCTCAAATTACTAATCTGTGTGTTGCTTGATTACTGCCAAGACCCTGACAGAAAGAACACTGTTGCTGCCTAAGAAATGCCACATCGTTTATTTATATGGGTAAGAAATATCCACAACAATAAATACTTAGACAATGCAATTCTAAATACTTTATGTAGCATTATTGTTCTCACATTATTTAATCATTATTGAAAAACCAACAAACCCTATTTTACACAGAAGAATAATAGAGTAATTACAATGATATTTTAATACAAAATATTATGAGTCCTAACTGAAAGTTATGACAATACCATGAGAGGTCAATACCCTCCAGGTATCAAATCAATCAATGGGGAATAAAACATTGCTAGTTATTCATTATAAATAATAATCTTGTTTCAAACTCAGTAGCCTAAAGTGAACAAAAATTTATGAATGTATACTTCCTAATGATAAATTAAATATAGGACAGAGGACAGTGGTTTTTGCAGAGATGTGATAAATGCTTGTTTCCTGCTTCTACTTCTGCTCCAACACTCTTTATTCTCCTATACTGTCTCTTCACTGGTTGATTATAGACTTTCCAATCTAGAAATAGTTAAAGACTTAAGGAAAATAGAGCAGCACTAAGTATGTAAGCAAATCAGCATTATGCTCCCTTAACACAGCTGGCACCTCTTACGTATAGTGTGGTCTTTCAAGAAGAATATGTTTCCATAAATACTCTTATCTCCTAATATGATTTTATTAAAATTGTCATCCTCCTTAATGTAGTTTATATTTATCTACAGGAGTAATTTAAATTAATCAAGCTTTCTTCTGAAAATTTTTTATGGAAGGTTTGGAGCTGAGAGAGCTAATTATAACATAAAAAAAGAATTCCTGAAGTCCTACAGGATAGCCTCCAGGGCAGGTCACAGGAAGAATTGAAAATAATAGCTTCAGAAGAATGTATACGTAGGAATATCCAGAAATCAAGTCAGAGTGATTTTAAGATACTTTCTCAAAGCCCTAGGCATCAAACATTCCTCCAATTCAGCCAACATGGGCTCCACCGAGTGACATGCAAATGGCCAAGCTCAACATCTGAGGTCAAGGTAACATGCTTTCTACCATGAGTGCGGTGGAGCCTGAGTTCTGTGTTTCCCTAAGGAGGAAAACACTACCATAGTTTTAAGAAGATATCATGGATGGATATCATCAAACACAATAGCTGTTGGCAAAATGCTTCACACAACAAATGTCTCCTTACTAATGATAAACACTTTTGAGGAAAGACACATTGAATTTTAACATGTCTAGTTTTTCTACACAGAGTAATTGAATTATATACAAGGTATTTCATATAATATAAGAATAATTTTATGACATGTTTGATATTTTTATTTCAACAAGACATTTCAATATTAGACTTTATGATACACATGAAAATAGATTAAAGATAAGCAGAAAAATAATTTATTTAAGTGAAATTACACAATGATCTTTACATAAATCTTGGATATTAAGAATTTTTATTAACTAATTTTATCATTTATTAATGTATTATTAATTATAATAAATCATAAAATATTAGTAAATTATAAAAATTTATTTATTAAGAAACAAGACATCATACTATAGACCACATATTAATAGACACATGAATATATATTGTAAAACTTACAATTACACAGTGTTTAACCACCCAATCTCTTCAATATCGTAAGAACTTCATATTGTTAAATTATAAAGCGATATTGTAGGTCTTTGCATATTGCTTATCTGATCTTAGTTTAACTTTGGAAAGTAATGTGTGTCAAAAAAATCGATTCATTTAGACTTTGTACTTGGTGGAATACAGGTTTTTTGTTTGTTTGTTTGTTTTTTCTTTGGTTGGTTGGTTGGTTGGTTGGTTGGTTGGTTTTTCTTCCTCTTATACAAAAATCCCAACCACAGCCTTCCCTCCCTCTCCTCCTCCCAAGCCTCCTGCACCTCCCTTCTCCCTCAGACACAATGCTCATTTTTTCCCTTCATAAATCCGCTGGCCTTGTCTTTTCAGTGATATTAACCAAACTCGCTATAACAAGATGCAATAAGATTAGGCATTTACCCTCATACCAAGGTTGTCAAGGCAACCCAGTAGCAGGAAACAGGTCCCACAAACAGGCAAAAGAATAAGAGACACTGCCACTCCAATTGTTACAAGTTCACCAAAAATATCAAGATAAAAAAGTACTGCTTGCCTGCAGAGGGCTGGTGCAGGCCCATGCAGGCTCCTTGGCTGCTGCTTCAGTCTCTGTGAGATCCTCCCTATAACCTGCGCTTAGGTGATTCTGTGGGCCTTGTTCCCCTGGTGTCCTTGATCCCCACCCCCACCCCCTGGTTCCTACAATTCTTCCTACCTCTCTTCTTGGAGCTCTACTTACTGTTTTGCTATGAGTTTTGGTTTGTTTTATTTTGTTTTGTTTTTTGAGACAGGGTTTCCCTGTGATAGCCTTGGCTGTCCTAGACTCACTTTGTAGACTAGGCTGGCCTTGAACTCACAGTGATCTGCCTGCCTCTGCTATGGCTTTTTGTATCTGCTTCCATCAGCTGCTGGAGGGAGCTTCCACTTACTCTCTCCCTCCCCTGTATCTGTTGAGACTTGCTTTGTGGCCAAACATGTGCTCAGTTTTGTCCAGATTACCTATCCATTGGTGAGAGTGGAGTAGTGAAATCTACCACTATTAACGTGAACTCTTTAAATGAATTTGACACTGTTCTTTATGTTTCTATTGTATGGACTAATATCAAGAGTATTGGTGTTAACTCCTATTTCAAAGTTCGGTAGAATTCTGCACACCGTCTGGTCCTGGACTTTTATGTTTTGATTGGGAGACATTTAGTGGTTGCTTTTATTTCCTTAAGGGTTACAGGCCCATTTATATTGTTTATCTGATCTTTGACTAACAATTTTAAGGAGTACCTATTGGAAAAAATCCATTTTCTTTAGAATTTACAATTTTGCAGAGTACAGGTTTTTAAAGTATGACCTAACCACTTTTTATTTCCTCAATTTCTGTTGTTACTTCCCAGTTTTCCTTTCTGATTCTGTTAATTTGGATATTCCATTTCAGTCTTTCAGTTGGTTTAGATAGGTGTTTGTCTACCTCATGGATTTTTATAAGAAAAAAAAAAACTCTACTTCATTGATTCTTTGTATTCTCTCTTTGTTTCTATTTTATTGATTTCAGCACTCACCACCCTTGTGTTTCCATTCCAGATTCCCTTAACAGTACACACACTGTTCTGTGTCTCTTTTTCTCCCACCTCTCTGTCACATACTTGCTCACTACAGGGGCTATTAGGAGTGTGTGTTGGAGGGAACCTAGGGGATGGGGAAGGTCCGGTGCAGGCAGCTGGCCTCAAATACTGGTTTTTAAATCATGTTCTCATGATTCCATGTATTTTATTCGTATTTATGTTATATCTTGCTTTTCATTTCTATTTTTTCTTTTATTTCCATGTACATAATTGAAATTTTAATTTTTTTACTTATTCTATGAAAATTTCATTCTTGTGTGTATTATGTACCCTGGCTGTATGATGTACCCTGGCTGTATGATGTACCCTGGCTGTATGATGTACCCTGGCTGTATTATGTACCCTGGCTGAATTCAGCCCCTAATTCCTCCTACTCTTCTTCCTCCTCCTCCTCCTTTTTTGATTTTATATTTTCTATTTTTTCTATTTATCCCTGTCAGTGATTAAAATACATGTCTCTATGCAATATGAATGACTGTACATAAAAGGTATTTAATTTCAATTCATTACGTCAATAATCAATGAGAGCTCCTGTAACCTCATATTGCCTAAGCAAATATAGTTTGATTCAGTGCCAAGAATAACAAACTATAATAAGCATTAAAGATAACTTTCTCATGAAAAACTTATAAGTATTTTCTTTGAGTAATCACTGCTTTTTCTTTTATTGTTTCTTGCCTTTCCCTCCCATCTTCCTCAGGATAATGTCTCTTATAAGTTGAATTGTTGAAATATTGTACAACACATTTCTGTACCCTTTTAAAATAACTACTAAGTTCTTTCTCTTTTATGAAAATGAATTATTTTCTCATATAATATATCTTGACTCTAGTTTCCACTTCCTCTATTCCTCCCAGGCCATTTCTATCTCTCTTACTCTCCTAGTCAAATCTACTCCCTTTCTGTTTCTCATTAGGAAAGAACAGGTTCTAAGAGATCAACAAAACATAACAAAAATAAAATAAAATAAGATAAAACAAAACTTATCACATCAAAGTTAGAAAATGCAAGCAAACAGGAAGAGCCCAAGAGAAGTTGTGGATTTATAAAGAGAAGCTTTAATTTAATTTTTTTCCTGGAATGTTGTACTTTCTCCATCTATGGTGATTGAACGTTTTGCCAAGTATAGTAGTCTGGGCAGGTGACTGCAATTTGTTTCTTTGTAGAGCCTGCAGCACATGTGTCCATGCCTTCTTGTCTCTTAGAGTCCTTACTGAGGAATCAGTGTAATAAGTCTGCCTTTATATGCTGTTTGATCATTTTCACTTTGTGCTTTTAAAATTCTTTCTTTATTCTGTTTATTTAGTGTTTTGAAAATCATGTAGAATGCCTGAGGTTCTCTCCTACAGTTAGCTTACTTGCTTTGCTAATCAGACTAGCTATGTGTTCCCTGGGCGTGCCTGCTTGAGCTGAGGGACGAGACAAAACAATGAGTGAGGGAAGGGATTTTGGAAAGAGCTGTGGGATCTACTGGAGTTGAATCCAAAAGCAGAAAGGAAGCTGCAGCAGGTGTTCTCTGCTGATCTGTGAATAAGGCAGGGATTGAATTTGGATAAGCTGAGGGGAGAGCTGACAATGTGGATCTAGCCTGCCTGCTTCCCTGCCCAGATTGCCTGTGGTCTCCTATGGAGTGCCTCAATGATTAGGGATAGGCAATTCAACCAGTGGGGGTAAAGGCATTAAGAAGGGAGAATTGCTGGGAACCTTAGCTGTAAAGTGGTAGGGAGGCTGCTGCAGGTACTCTGATGCAGAGCTTGAGATAAGGTTGGGGGGTTGGAGTTGGAGGAACAGGGAGAGGTGCAGGTCTGCACTTAGCCTGCCTCCTTCCCTGGCCAGAGTGGAGTGTGGGTTCGCAGGAAGGTGTATGATGAAGTTGCAGTCTGGTATAAAGCAAGTAGTCTAGGAATGGTAAGAGGGGAAAATCTTTTGGACACATTAGAGTTGAGGTGTATGTGTATCGGGGCGGGGGTCCTCTCGTTAGTGTTCTTTTGCAGGGATGAAGATGAGACTGGGAGAAGATCTGCAGTTAGCTGTACCTGCTTTTACTTCTAGTGTAGTTTTATAGATATAACCATAATTTAATGTGAAAACTTACATTTGTCTTTCAGACACTGGATGAACTCACTTAAAATATCTCCAGTTGCATCTGTTGTCTTTCTTTAATTACTTATCTTGAGACAGGGTTTCTCAGTGTAGATCTTCACTGTCCCGGACTCACTTTGTAGACCAAGCTGGCCTTGAACTCAGAGATCCACCAGCCTCCTTGACTACTGGGATTACAGGCATACGCTTCCGTGCCCAGCTTTGCATTTATTTTGTTACAAATGACATAATTGCACTCTTCTTTAAGTTTGAAAAAATTTACCTTGCATACACATATTTTTTTATTATTCATTTCTGTGTTGTTGGAGACTTAGGTTTTATCACAGCTATGCTGAGTAGTGCTACAATAAGTGTTGAATGGAAGTCTCTGTGATGTGTTGACTTAGAGTCTTCCAGACAAATACCCATATGGTTGATCATATATACATATACATCATAAACATATATATGATCAAACAGCTATCTATCAATCAATCTACCTATCATCCATCTGTATCCATAATAGTTTATATCTACTATATGGACTAGTTTATATCTACCTAATTGATCTGTTATTTGTACTTGCTCCATTTTTCCAATGATCCAGAATCTAGCTATTTCTTCTTCTTCTAATCTCCATTTTATCATCCTACGTTTGAAAAATAAATTTGTATGGAACACATTATAAAAAATTTCTTTCTTCTGGCCATATAATAAATAGCCACATACTATTGTACTACTATATTGACTTTTATCTCTCATATTTCTTCATCAGAGTATCCAATAAGAAAATTCATTCAGAGAATAAGAGAATTCCATTTTGATTTATTATAGGTTCATAAATTAAACTTGTTAGTGAATCCTAAGCATTTTTTTATTTTCACACTGGATATAACATGGCATTGTGAACACTATTACCACATCTGGATACCTTAGTATTAAAAAGAAAAGTAAAATATATTACCTACTTTTATGCTTGATGCTGAGTGAGTGAACTTTTACATTTTTAACTGATTATTTTGTTTTGTCCCTCTAATTTTAGTGTAAGTCCTCTTTTTAAAAGCTCTTTATTCTTTTAGTGTAAATTCTCTTCCTATTCGTATCTAATGCACAGGTATAGATATGCTTTTAATCATATCAATAGAGTCAACTTTACACATATCTTTTCAAAGTCACTCAAATGATATAATAAAATGAAAAATTTAATTTGTTATTGTTATAATGTTTCAGTCACTAATATATCTACTTATTCATGCATGTGATCCCAAATGCAAATATTCATTAATGTACTTATTAATATTTCATCATGTACGAGTTGAATTCTTGATGGGTTAAATGTTTAATGACTTACTTTTTCCCATTGAATATTTTAACTATATATTAATTAGTATATGTATAATTCATCTTTGGAAAACTGCATTTTTAGACTGGCTTTTTTACAGACAACTGATTCAATGTTATTTTGTCATCTTTCTACCTCCTTTTCCATGCTGTTTCTTGAGTCTGGTTTGGAAAATGTGATATAGATGTTTTCATGTTTCATAATAAGAAATAAGAGAATAAGGTGCCAGGCAACAGATATTAGATTATATGATGTTTACTAAATGAGCATGGGGAAGAGTATCCCAGAGAGGAAGAGAGAGAGAGAGAGAGAGAGAGAGAGAGAGAGAGAGAGAGAGAGAGAGAGAGAGAGAGAGACAGACAGACAGACAGAGACAGACAGACAGAGACAGACAGACAGAGAGACAGAGACAGAGAGACAGAGACAGAGAGACAGAGAGAGACATAGCAAGAAGAGAGAAAAGAGAGAAAGAGAGGGAAAGGGAGTAAGGGGGTAAGAGAGGGAGCCATGAGGAGGGTTTGGCCTTTATATTCTTGCGTAGGGCCATGCCCCCATGGCAGGTAGGTAATGACATCACAGGTAGGCAGATTAAGGAGAATCCTTACATTCCTCCCTTTTCCTATCATTAAAAAACGAGGAACCTTGGGTTGTTTTTTATATAAGGTAAATTAAAGTATAGGAATGTATGTAAGGGGGAAAAGAGAGACAAAAGCAATAGCAACGAAATGTCCAGATGATATGGTGAAGGGGAAGGAAAAGCTCTGTCCTGAAAGTTCAGGGTAGAGGGGTAGTATGCCAGCCATGTCCTGCAGCAGGTAGGGACTGAGGAGTGCTGGGAGAACCTGGAGCTGTTTGTCTGGAGCACACCATCTCAGCCTTTTGTAAATGGATAAGGGTGAAGTAATCATCTTAACTACTTCCTGCTGACAGCGGGGCGGTGATAGGGAGTTAAAAGGCTGAAGTGTTGGCGAGGTTCTGGAAGAGTAGGCCGTTGCATTGGCTGTCCAGGGTCTGAGAATATCTGTGGCTAAGTGGGACAATGCAGGTCCAGCAGACACTGAACTGGAGCAACTGTGAGTAGCTAATTTGACGATGTCCTGGATGTAGGCAGTCTGACAGGACACTGGAACATATATGTGGGCAGAAGACAAAGTTAGTAGGTTAGGGAGAAAATTCCCTTTAAGTGTACATTTGAATCACTTGGGAGAGCAAATCAGAGACAAGGCTTGAAATAAAGAAAGAGACAACATTTGATAATACTTGAACATTTTGGGAGAGCAAAGAAAAGTTTGAACATGGGGAACTTTGGTCCATTTTACCTGATTGCTGGAAATAATTAAAAGGGTTTAGTTTCAGGCCTGTGCAAGTTTGGCTGTAGAGGCATGTAAGCTTAGCAACCCTTAATGTGAGCATAGGGGGTTTGAAGTTCTCCAGAATACACCCCAAATTTGTGCTAGGAGGAACAGGCATCTGGAAAGTTTTCCATGAAGAGGTGAAGCCAGTAATCCATTAGGGTGTCCCTAAAAATGGATGGTGACTAAAAAAACAGGAACAGACTGTTCATTGGCTCATCAGCACTGACTGGCAACCAAAAGAGCACAACTCGGCAGATGAGCTTGCCAGGGGCATAGCCATCCAGTGCATGGGGTTTGGATAGCTACTGCAGTGGCGGTGAAGATTACAGCTCTGGCAGTGGGAAAGGATGTGTGTCTGACTTTGCACCCAATGGAAAAGGGCCTAGTCGTAAGTCAGCAATGAGGACCAGACACAGTCATGCAGACCAGGGCGTATACCTCTGCTCCAAGTGAGCCAGAGAGGTGTTGATGGTCTCTCTGACAAAGGTAAGCATTTGCACAACTAGTAAGAGAGGTAGTTAGGTGAGGGGAGCCCCAAAGCTAGTGAAAAGGAGAAGGAATCCCACCCTCACACATAGGCAGTAGGTGAGACACTTAGGCTTTGGATTGGCAGTACTTATCTGGATTTCGTTTGACCTGAGAGATGGATTTTCTGTAGCTTACAAGAATCCATTTAAGTTTTTAAAGGGAGAGATAAATTTTAGACATGTTAGCATCATCATTGTTTGAAATCTACAGTGAAATACACGTTAGACATGTACACATCGTAGGAAGAGGCAGTGGACATATAGTATAGTAGAGGTTGGGGAAAAGTACTTTATGTTAAAAGCACAAATACTCTTTTAGGTGAGCTTAGGAAAGGCAGAAGCCATTCTAACACCTGTGGAATGGTAACCTGGGGAGGACAGAAATCTCCTGTAGAGCAGAAGGGAAAAGGCTCACTTGATCTTGATTTTCAGTATCAGTACACATCATGAAAGAGGGGCTTCTTCCATCTCTTTAGAAGACTGGAAGTATATAATTTTTAGCACAATGAGAGACATTTTAAGAAAAAGACAAACCAAAGGAAATTTAAAATCGTGAGCTTGGAAATATGATAGGATCATATGGTAGAATGTTTTCCATAGTTAGATTAATAAACTAGAGCTCCATTGATCAGTGTCAGTACTCTGACCAGTTAATGCAACAACAGCAGAGCAACGGGATGGATAAAACATTCTTTTAGACATGTTGACCTTTACAGCTTGCATTTACCAACTGAAAACATGTTCTTAGACCTTCTAACATTAATGATTTGCATTCACTAACTTGAGAAACTTTATTGGACCTTCTAACATTTATAAAACATCTTTCTGGAAGCTTTAAGACATAGGTGAAATTGCTATAAGTAGTCACAGTCCTTCAGCTAAAAGAATGGTAAAAGTCTGGTAGAACGGGAGATGGTATCTAGACCCCTGACAGTTAAAGTTAGGTCTCTTGCATGTGAATAGAGCTGGGAAGGTATCTGAAGCCTCCCGAGATAGAAGCTGGCAATGTGACTGTGCAGGCCGAGTATGAGGTTAAAACCGAGCTACAGCATTACCCTGTGATGCTGAGGTTGCAGAATCTGAAAAATCATCTGTATTCCACCATGTCAAGTAACATGAATGCTAGAACTTTCTAAAGCTCTTGTGCTAGTTGAAACTCCAGTGGCTGAGCCCAGAGAACAAGCCTGCAAGTGAGCATTTTGACATCCATAGACCAAATTGCCAACACACTAGGCTGTGGGACCAGTGTCCTTTTCTGGCTACATTAGTGGTGGGACCAGTGTCTCCTTTTTGGCTGATTCTGAAACAAGTCCCTGGCAGAGCTGGTTCAGACTGGACCCTGGTTTGAGGGGGGTATTGCAGACCTCTAATTTCTCCCCTCCGAGTTAGTGCCTAAGGCCTGGAGTATAGTTTTTGCTGTGTCTGAGCCTGTCAGGAAGGCTCCTCTCAGTTTAAAGACTTACCAGTTCCTATGTGGGGGTTTGAGAAGCATCTTCAGCCTTTTAGTTAAGATGTTAATCAGACCACAGTGTTGTCTATCTTAAAAATATTTAGATGGGCAAACTTTGTTTATAGTTTATCTTACCTCTTAAAGACTAAAACTTTAGGTTTTATCCCTGTTAAGTTGGGGCGTTAAAAACAAAAGCACACTCCAAAAAATAACTTAACAGTTTTTGTATGATCAATAATATCACATTCAGAAAATAATGATAAATATATTTATAACCCAGTGACTTAAGTGTTAACACTGTAAACAGATGAATGTTAATACACTAGAACATTATAGAATATTTTTTTTTAATGTATCAAATCCATTAGCCAGGAAGTCTGTAGTTGAATCCAGGGTTGCTGGTGACAGGAAAAACATCACTTATTTATTTGTCTAGGAATTAGTAAACACATAAATTAGAAACAAAAACATTTTGGATCAGGGAAAAAACAGAATCTTGAAATAAGAAATGCTTTGAACCAGGGTACAATGACATGAGACTTGTTTTTTGTTTTTTGTTTTTTTCTTTTATCTAAAAGGAGATAAACAAAGGTTAATTATAGTTAAGAAGTTGTTTTATATTATATGGTCTAAATATTATAGCTAATAAAAAAGTATAAATCAATAGATAAAGTTGAAAGCAGAGTTGATTTTTAAAAGTTGGTAAGTATAGTTTTAGAGAAACTAGGCAAGGTTTTTTTTTAGTAGAGAGAGTGGTATATTTGACTCTATCAGCCAGGGTTTTAGCAAGCAATTGTAGTTGCCAGGAGAGCTGGAGCCGGTCACTATGTGGAGGAGGTGGACTTGGCCCCTGGCCTTCCCAGTCCTACCTTCAGGCAGGCAAGAGTGAGAGAGGAGGGGTTGCACATGTGCATGTCCAGTGACTCTCTGGCAGACCAGTGGTGGGAAAATGGAAGGGGACAGGGCAGTGCCTGGAAGCTAGGGGTCAAGTGGACAGGCCATGTGTAAGCATTTTTTAAGAAGGAATTTGTGGTTAAATTAAAAAGCTGGCAGCAGAGAAATGGAAGGGAACCAACAGGCAGTCCTCAAGCCGACTAGAAATGGTCCGGGCTGCTTTGAAAAAGCACATATGCACATGTTGGCCATGAATCAGGGAGTGTCGGTAGCAGACCCTCCTATTCAAATCCCAGAACTCAGGAGGCAGAGGCAAGCAGATCGCTGTGAGTTTGGGACAGACAGGTCTACAAAGTAAGTCTAAGACAGCCAAGACTGCACAGAGAAATCCAGTCTAAAAAACATGAAAAGAGGAAGAAGGAAAATCAAAATTACACAGCATTCAGAGAGCAGCCTGGCTACCCTGAGCACCTCTGTTTCCACCTGACTCTAACGAACCATGCAATGTATCAATGTAGGAGCATCTTTTGTTTTAACCTGGCTAGGCTCAGCTACTAGATGATGGTCATGTGCAGGCAGTAGGGACAAGAAGCCCAGACCCGAGTGCTCTAGGGGCCAAATTTAGGCTCCTGAGGGCTGGTGGCAAG
Source organism: Acomys russatus (assembly GCF_903995435.1). Taxonomy (NCBI): domain Eukaryota; kingdom Metazoa; phylum Chordata; class Mammalia; order Rodentia; family Muridae; genus Acomys; species Acomys russatus. The sequence goes on from NC_067167.1 coordinate 42,656,675, forward strand.
CCACGACAAAGAATGCATCCGCTTACCTCAATAGCAGTCTTGAAAAGCTGATCAGGAAGCCTTCTTCACAGGTAGCCCCAGGCAAGTGCATAGTTTAGTCTGAGTTCCAGCCAGTGGCAGTCCACTGATCCAGCAGTGCCAAGGAGAGCTCACCTCCTCATGTGCGCAACAGCGTCGGTGGGAGCGGGGTGCAGAGTAACAGCATTGTGACACTCTGCTCTGGAGAGATTGCAATAGCAGAAATTTACCTCAGTTTATAATTGCAGGAGGGGTTCAGATGGGAATGAAGGGAGATTTAGAATGAAGTTTGGAACAGAAAGAAATTTTAGTGGGAAGTGTGCTAGATAGAATGAGTTTGGTAGAAATGATTCCAGAATTAAGACAATTCTGGAAGAGCCTTCCCAACACAGGGCCAACAATTTTTATGTTTAATAGTAAGAAATAAGAGAATAAGATGAAAGTCAATCCCCACTCTCCACTCAACTGTGGAGAATGTCCTGTCCATTGGCTAGATCTGGGTAGCGGTTCGAAGTTTATTGCATGTATTGTCCTTGGCTGGTGCCATAGTTTGAGCAGGACCTCTGGGCCCAGATCCGCCCATCATAATGTTCTTCTTGTAGGTTTCTAGGACCCTCTGGATCCTTCTATTTCCCCATTCTCCTTTGCTACTCTCACCTAGAGCCCCAGTAGGAAATCTTCTCCTCTGTCCCATTTTCCTGGTAAGTGAAGACTTTCATGGGACATGCCCATTGGGCTAGTGTCCAGATATAAATGAGTATACATGAACTCTGGTACTCCATATTTGACCATGTCTCATGGATGGTGAGGCCTGGCAGCACTCAGAGGAAGAATAGCAGGCTACCAAGAAGAGACTTGATACCTTATGAGCATATACAGGGGGAGGAGGTCCCCCTCAGGCATAGTCATAGGAGAGGGGAGTAAGGGGAAAATGGGAGGGAGGGAGGGAATGGGAGGATACAAGGGATGGGATAACAATTGAGATGTAATATGAATAAAATTTTATATATGTGTATATATATATCTATATATATTATAATATATATAATATATGAATAAGATGCCAGGCAACATGAGATACCAGAAGGAGTAAAATTAGATTTCAGGGTCACCTGGAGAAAAGCTTAAGAAATAGGCTTACTAGAGATAATCTGACCACTGGAGGGAGGAACTAACAGCCAGTCCTGTTTTATTCCTTTCCTCCCACAGGAGATAAGGTTGCTAAGAAACCAGCCCAGGGAGAGAGCAAAGAAAACCAGAATCGTTTGGTTTTTGTGTCCTCTCACAACCAAACATTTAAAAGCACAATACCCCTTTCATATCTCAATCAATAGGTGCTTGCCAGGCTGGATCTCCCCTGCTTTGGGGCACTGGAAGGGATAGGAACCTATAAATTTACTGTCAGCTCAGAGTTTGGGGCTCTTTCTGGATACCACTGTGTTGGTGATGGTCAGAGCCCAGCTCAAGTCAAAATTAAAAGTTCCTCTTGTGCTTGCATTAGTATCAAATCCTGGTGGTCTTTTTGGGGATCTCACCATCTGGTTACAGCAAACAGATATTAGATTAATGAGGTTTATTATGTGAGCATGGGAGAGAAGGAAAAGGGGATGGGTACGAGAGAGAGAGAGAGAGAGAGAGAGACGAGGAGTAGAGAGAGAGAGAGAGAGAGAGAAGAAGAAGAAGAAGAAGAAGAAGAAGAAGAGAAGAAGAAGAAGAGACTAAGAACAGAGAAAGAGAACGAAGAAGAACAGAAGAAGAAAGAAGAGAAAGAAGAAGAAGAGAGAGAGAGTAAGAGAGTGAAAAGGAGTAAGGGGCTAAAAGAGGGAGCCACTAGGAGGGTTTTGCCTTTATAACCTTGGGTAAGGGCCACGCCCCCATGGCAGATAGATAATGACATCACAGGTAGGCAGACTGAAGCAGAATTCTTACAGATGTTCCATTTAAAAATGAGACAATTTCAATCTCTTATTCTCAGCTTGTCGCATGACAGTGTAGAGAGAAACATAAACTCACATGAGCAGGAATCACAGACACAAGCATTGAGCAAGGTCAAGCCAATGATCACCCAAACATGGAGTCTCTGTACTATGTGAAGAGCTAGTAACACTTGAGACATACTGAGGGAGGTATAATCACTTTTCTCCATGGCTGTCCATGCTCCAGCAGTTGACCCTACACTTATGATCATAAAAACAACATTAAGTGGACTCAATAGATATTAAATTAAAAAAATAGAGAGGAAAGAGAGTTTATTAAGTAGAAGTGTAAATTGGGAAGAGAGAAAAGAGGAAGAATTAAAAGGGAGAAATGGGGTAGCTTGCATCCAAATAATTATCTGCATAAATGAAAATTAAAGAAAAAATTTTAAATGAATAAACTGTCAAAAGCACTGTAAATATTTGTATACATTGTTTACTTATTTATAAGTTATATGGTTTAACTTTTTAAGTCAAATGTGTATAAAGAAGCAGGTAATATGTAATAGAGCCTGGAAAATTTGGAATAATGTAGGAACATGCCATCATGAACTAACTGGCTGTTTTTTTCTATACAGTGTGGTGATGGGGTTCAACAGAAATTATCTTCCTTCATATCCCACATACACTTTCAAACACAGTTATGCACACAGTAAGGATAGTGCCATGCAAATGCACTAATGCATTCCTGAAAGAAAAAAAGAGTCATTAATAACTTTCTCAGTAAGAGAGTGCTCTCTTAGCATTTATAACATTATGAGATCCCGAGAGGGAGAGAGAGAGAGAGAGAGAGGAGAGAGAGAGAAGAGAGAGAGAGAAGAGAGAAGAGAGAGAGAGAGGAGAGAGAGAGAGAGAGAGAGAGGAAGAGAGAGAGAGAGAGAGAGAGAATGTAGCAAGTATTTGGTCTATCTACAATGATAAAATGTCTTTATAGTAATCATAAAAATGTGAGGAATCTAATAATATCTAGGGCCACTATTTAGAAAATCTGAAGAAATTAAAAGGTGACATTATAAAACTAAATTGATGTTTTTAAAATATCAGAAGTGCTTAGGAATGCTAATGGTCACATTTTACTTTACAGTAGAAAACAAAATCTATACTGACATGCATAACACCATGGTAGAAATAAGTGTGTCTGTGCGCAGTTGTGTGCTTCTAAGGTTCTAAGTTTACCTAAGGTTCTAAGATATCCTATCTTTTTAAACTAGATGGCACAATTTGGAGATATGGCACTGCTTCGGTTTCACTTCTGTGGCCATGAGTTCTGTAGCATTTCTCCAGTGTGTGTATTGATTTTGAAGTGTTGCCAAGCTGTTAGCTTTTGTTACTATGCAAAGAAGTACAGGTTAACCTTTTAGATTATTGATTCTTAGTAGAGAGAAGAAAAATATTTTTGTTTAGTGGTAATCTGAAATGAGAACATTTCTCTGACATTTGTTCTAATTTTAAAGACTATATTCAAGCTTCAGGCAAAATTATCCATTCGATGTATTAGATTCCCATAAATGTATTTTTCTCACTATGTCTGTTCCTGATATATTTGCAAGGCATATTTATTTTTACTTTTCGCTCTTATAAATGAATACTTTGAGTTCTTTTAATATCTATATTCTAAAGGCCATGTGATTTACCCAAACTAATATTTTTTGAGAAGGAAGTATGAATCAAACACTCAGCATTGAGTTGAAAAATTAAATCTACATAAATATACATAGTCCATGGGTAACAGAACTTAGTATCTACTTATTGCATGTGTCTTTATTATACATATGTACATATTTATTCATAGATGCATATATATGGAAGTTTATATTTTTATTCTGAAAGATTGTTTTCAAAAACACTGTATAAATTAAAGAAATGCTGCTGAATGTATGTGGCAGGGAAAGAGATGGAGATTAGAGAAATTCTAGGGAGCATAGATATTATTTATTATTATTATTGTTGTTGTTGTTGTTGTTGTTGTTGTTATCATTATCATTATTGAAAGCTTTCACAAGTTTGGTTTCGGATAGTGGGGGAATTTAAGTAAATCATTCAGTAATACCTGATTCTCAGTGGAACCATAAATTATAGCATTAGTGATCATGTCAGATACAATTCTCCTGATGCGGTCTCATATCTAATTTTTTTTGGTACATGTCTGTTTGTGTTTTCATCTCAGCTATAAGCCATCTCTCTTTCTTTGGGCTGGCTGCCTTACAGCGTGGAAGCTGCAATCTGGGCTCATTCCACGTCTCTCCATTTTCCCTCAGGGCTCTGGCCTCCCCCAGGGCCTGCCTCCATCTGTGATGGTTGTAAGAACACATTATATTGAGAAAGAATGTGATGTGAAGTCAGGAAATACTTGGAGACTAACTAGTCAGTCTGTATTAGCTCCTGCACTGCTTCCTATTTAGGGCTCCTCTACCTGTATTATGTAATTATACAGCTTTTGGTGATACTGCTTTTGTATTTTAGAATAAGAGAATTGCATTCACATAAGTGGAGTTAGTTTTTACACCCCAACCCTGGGGTGTCTTAGGGACACATTAACATAAGTCCTCTTATTATCACTGTATTTTTCCATTAAAAAGAATACAGAAACAAAACACTGACATTCATACATGTTGTATCTTTACTTGACAATGCTTGTTTTACTGAGAGCTTCCAGTGGATACTTAGGAAGGTAGATATAAAGCCATGGGATAATGCTTCCCAATGACAGAAAAAGGGACATGAATGGATAGCTAACATAAATGTAGCTTAATTTCATTTTTGCTTTTCTTGTTTTACCTATCTTTTTTCATAGTCATTTTCCATTTATTCATGAGTAAATGTGTCATATGCTATCCATACATTTATTTCACTCTCTGGGGACAGCACTAATTTATGCACAAAGGATTGGAAGGTAACTGTGCTATGGGCTCTCACAAGTTAGGAGCTGTTAACCACCACCAATTCTTTCTCCTTTTTTAAATTAAAATTTATTCTGATTACATCCCAATTTTTATTCTCTCACTTGAATGTTCCTGTTCCTCACTTCTCTCCCTCTTTCACTCTATTTTCCTCCCCTAGACCTCTGACAGAAGGGGACCTCTTCTCCCACCATATGATCACAGCCTATCAGGTCTCATCTGGATAGCCTGCTTACCCTTCCTTTATGTGTCACCATGGGAAAGTGATCAAATTGGGGCCACTGAGATTTCATGTCAGAGACAGTCCCGGCTCTCCATACAAGTGTGGAGAATGAGCTGTCCATTGGCTAGATCTAAACAGGTTGTCCTTGGTTGCTACAACAGTTTGTGCAGGAGCTTCTGGGTCCAGATCTGCCACATTTAATAGACTCCTTGTAGAACTCCTGAACCCTCTGGGTACTTCCATTATCCCATTTCCACATCACTTTCACCTGGAGTCCAGTACTGATCCCCCACTGAAATGGAGGTTCTCAGAGGACATCTTTTAAAAAAGGAAATGTGTTGTGCTGTGAGAGGGTGTCCCTTCGCTGTGACTGCTGCTGAGGTACAGGGAGATGCTAGAGTCCCAATCAAAGAAGATTAACAGAGTTGGACTAGCAACTCAAGGCTTCCTCAGTGGAACTACCAAAAATGGAAGTAAGACATAGCAGAGGCTACTAGAGGCTCGACTACTCACAATTTTCTAGAAACAAATGATTTTAAAGATTGTTCAGTGTAGTTACCAAAGGGACACACATGACAGGAGAAGCATCCCCAGAATCCCAGCAGAGGGATATGCACGGCAGGGCAGATTCTGACCTGGTTTAGAAAGCCAAAAGTGAAGAAAACAGCACTTTAACATAAGTTACATGGTGGCAAGAGAACTAAAATTAATTTAAATTTACATATGCAAAGAAAGTCTAAAGTACAGTGATCAGTCGCAGAAACCACAGTTGTGAGTGAGTGTAGGGAGCAGCTTGTGACTGATGCACTTACTTGAACTGTGAGAGAAAGACACCATTGCTATATAGTGTTGGAGATTTAAAACTAGTTCAAATTGAGTGAATACGCAAAGACATACACAGGGATTAAATTATAAAGATTAATACATCCTTTCTAGAAAAACAAATGCATAGAAACATATGATATTTTCTTATGTTTATCATAATGAATCCAACTGTTAATGAATGGCGTAAAGAGAAGGTAGACTGGTATTTGCTTTTCCAATAGACACATGTTGTTTGGCGTGACAGCATAGGAACCTGGAAAGTCTATGCCACAGATAGTCTTAAAGAGAAGGTAGACTGGTGTTGGCTTTTCCGATAGCCACATGTTGTTTGGCGTGACAGCATAGGAACCTGGAAAGTCTATGCCACAGATAGTCTTAAAGAGAAAGTAGGCTGGTGTTGGCTTTTCCGATAGCCACATGTTGTTTGGCGTGACAGCATAGGAACCTGGAAAGTCTATGCCACAGATAGTCTTAAAGAGAAAGTAAGCTGGTGTTGGCTTTTCCAATAGCCACATGTTGTTTGGCGTGACAGCATAGGAACCTGGAAAGTCTATGCCACAGATAGTCATAAAGAGAAAGTAAGCTGGTGTTGGCTTTTCCGATAGCCACATGTTGTTTGGCGTGACAGCATAGGAACCTGGAAAGTCTATGCCACAGATAGTCTTAAAGAGAAAGTAAGCTGGTGTTGGCTTTTCCGATAGCCACATGTTGTTTGGCGTGACAGCATAGGAACCTGGAAAGTCTATGCCACAGATAGTCTTAAAGAGAAAGTAAGCTGGTGTTGGCTTTTCCGATAGCCACATGTTGTTTGGCGTGACAGCATAGGAACCTGGAAAGTCTATGCCACAGATAGTCTTAAAGAGAAGGTAGACTGGTGTTGGCTTTTCCGATAGCCACATGTTGTTTGGCGTGACAGCATAGGAACCTGGAAAGTCTATGCCACAGATAGTCTTAAAGAGAAGGTAGACTGGTGTTGGCTTTTCCAATAGCCACATGTTGTTTGGCATGACAGCATAGGAACCTGGAAAGTCTATGCCACAGATAGTCTTAAAGAGAAAGTAAGCTGGTGTTGGCTTTTCCAATAGCCACATGTTGTTTGGCGTGACAGCATAGGAACCTGGAAAGTCTATGCCACAGATAGTCTTAAAGAGAAAGTAAGCTGGTGTTGGCTTTTCCAATAGCCACATGTTGTTTGGCGTGACAGCATAGGAACCTGGAAAGTCTATGCCACAGATAGTCATAAAGAGAAAGTAGGCTGGTGTTGGCTTTTCCGATAGCCACATGTTGTTTGGCGTGACAGCATAGGAACCTGGAAAGTCTATGCCACAGATAGTCTTAAAGAGAAAGTAAGCTGGTGTTGGCTTTTCCAATAGCCACATGTTGTTTGGCGTGACAGCATAGGAACCTGGAAAGTCTATGCCACAGATAGTCTTAAAGAGAAAGTAAGTTGGTGTTGGCTTTTCCGATAGCCACATGTTGTTTGGCATGACAGCATAGGAACCTGGAAAGTCTATGCCACAGATAGTCTTAAATACCTTCCCACTTTTTCAAACTAATTTTCATAGGGTACTCAATTCATAACTGAAGACAAGAGTTTGAGTTCCAAATCTAGTGTCTTCTGAAACATCTGGGAACAAGATAAGAGGGTTCCTGAATTCCATAGAAATGGCAGGAAAATCTAAGCTTTCTAAGGTACCTTGTGGCTTCAAGAAATATAAAATATGAGTACCATTGAAAATGAAAATAAAATAAGTAAGGGAGATCAGTGTTATAATGAGACTATTTTGTGCATTTAATATAAACTAATAAAAGAATAATGCTGCTGGTAAATACTTACTAACAATGCTGAAAAAGGGAGAAGAAACTAATTTCTATCCACCAACACAAAAAAGAAAAAGGTTCACGGCATTACTGAAAACCATAAATACTTAATGTAATGAGTACAAAAATTAAAACTGCATAAAATAAACATACAGAAAAGTGTATTTCAAATATCTAAGACCAAATAAACTTTGAGATGGAACAGAGTTCAGCCCTGTTATTTTTTAATCTCATGATACTATGGAAGTTTTTCTAATGAAATAAAATTGAAAAATGTACATATGATCTAATGATAAATTTTATAGGATTTGGTAAATCTATGATTATACAAAAAACTTTAAAAGTTATCGAGCTGTTTGCCCTAGAAATTATTCTAAATAGTTGATAAGAACAATAATAAACATTATAAAAGAAAGACTTCTAATGATATAAAACCCTTCTGACAATACTTTTAATAATTAAAATGAGTAATATTGCAACCAGAACTTACCAACCTCTTACCAGACATGCTCTATAAAATGTAAACAATAGACACACAATTACTGGGGAAAAAACATGTTAATACCAACCTATCAATAAGAAAGTATTCAATATCATTAGTCATCATCTAGTTAGAAGTCCATTGACTTGCTATGTAGTACTGAGTACAATGGGAAAAATTAATAAAAATCACAATAAAAATGATGGGGAGGCTATAGAGTAATTAGAATTCTCATATTTTAGTTGTATTGATGTAAAATGATAAAAGTTTCAGGAATATTTGTTAGTGTACATGGAAAACTACATATTCACAGATTCATCTGTATCATTAACAAGAAATTCTACTCTTATTTATCTACAAAAGAAGCAAAATATGTAGTATGAAATGCGACTTTTAGCAAATATACATGCATGTATCACATTGTAATTGATTAAAAATTAAAATGTCCTAAATGATTATCAACTGGAGAATAGAAAAACACAATGCAATGAGCATACAATAAAGTATAGGGAAGAGAGAATACAGATTGTATTTAATGTGGGCGAATTAAAAGAAAACAGAAGAAAGTACTTATGAAATGCTATAAGACCCAATGGTACATAAAGACTTTGGGATAAGACATAATATTGATGGATTTATTTGTCAAAGTGTCACATTCTAGAGAACTTTAAAGAGAAAACGTTAAAAAAAAAAGTCATTTACTTTGAGAAAAGTCAAAATAGCTATCAAGATATTAAAGGAAATATTAAAAATGAGCAAATATTCAAATATTAAGACTATATACCATGATATAGAGCAAAAGTTTAATGACAAACACACAAACAATCCAAGAACAACATCAAAGATGTACTGTAATAGGGAAGAAGATTCATCTTGCAAGTATGAAGGAGAATAGTGATGAAAATGGCTGCCAACGTGAAGGCCAACACTGGGAAGGGCGTCCTCTATAATAGTGCTTATTATTAATTATTTGGCAACCAAATAGACTGTTCTCAAGCTATATCATTACATTGCTTATTATAGTGTGAGTTGTCACTAATCTATAGTCCAATATGGTGACAGATAAGTGTCAAAAATACGTAGTGGTTCAATATAACGTGACACACTTCAGATTTAAAATTTAGACCTTACCTCTTCAAGTCCTCAGGGGATCTACTGTAGCAAGGACAGAGCACTTCTGTTCTTTTTTTATTATTATTAATTTATTCTTGTTACATCTCAATAGTTATCCCATCCCTTGTATCCTCCCATTCTTTCCTCCCTCCCATTTTCCCATTATTCCCCTCCCCTATGACTGTTCCTGAGGGGGATTACCTCCCCATGTATATGCTCATAGGGTATCAAGTCTCTTCTTGGTAGCCTGCTGTCCTTCCTCTGAGTGCCACCAGGTCTCCCCCTCCAGGGGACATGGTCAAATATGAGGCACCAGGGTACGTGAGAAAGTCAGACCCCACTCTCCACTCAAGTGTGCAGACTGTTCTGAGCATTGGCTAGATCTGGGTAGGGGTTTAAAGTTTACTGCCTGTATTGTCCTTGGCTGGTGCCTTAGTTTGAGCGGGACCCCTGGGCCTAAATCTGCCTATCATAATGTTCTACTTGTAGGTTTTTAGGACCTTCTGGATCCTTCTACTTTGCTATTCTCCCATGCTGTTCTTTAAAAGCAAGCAGCTCAAGCTTGTAAATGATTGGATAAATCAGCATTAGGGTTATCAGCTAAAATGTGGGGAATTGCATTCAAACATGCTTTTAAATAGAATTAGGACTGAAGACAGCAAAAGCTCAAATGAGCTCTATCAGAAAAGCAATTCAACTACCTAAGTCCTGCCAAATCTTGGACATTTTGAGCAATGGTAGGACTATACTGATTATTGAGAAGAAATGAATACAAATTAATAATTATACTTTTATATTTTGCCATACTGCATCTGCTTGAGAAGTCTATCAACTATTTAAGATTGACTTTAAGGTGAAATGGTTGCTGGAAGTTCAAATGTTATTAAAATGTTGCATGTAACAAATAATCTTAAATTGAGTTTATCAGTTGGTTCTGGAAATATGAATGGAATTTAGATGTGTCCTCAGAAATATGAACCTAAAGCTTTTATAAAGGGAAAAAAATCAGTTTCTTGGATTGGGGTTTAAGAGTGAAACTAGCAATTTGAGCTATTATGTCCCTGGCTGCCACACTGGCTGGACTTCTTGGTATCCTGCAGTATTTCCATTTCCTGATGTACTAAATCTGCTTTAAAAATAAAACATACAACCAGTAAAATGCCCCAGTAGTAAATATGTGTGCTGTACACACCTGACTACTTGAGTTTGATCCCTGCAAGCTGTGGTGGAAGGGGCAAACTGGCCTGCAAAGGTTTCCCTCTGACCTATGCATATGCTCTTCGGAACACATGTGCTTACAAACGTACACATACACACACAGACACAAAGACAGATAGACCCAGACACACATACACACATTCAGACACACTAATAACAAAAACAACAATAATAAAACATTATTTCTTATTATTTATTTATTATTATTCACACTTTAGATAGTAATTCTATTACTTTCTTTTACTTAAGCCGTCCTATCAAAAGAAAGAAATGTAATTTCTTAAACATACTTGACAGCCTCAGGATTTAACACACTCAACATTATTGTAAGTATTTTAGTAAGAAAGTCACTTCTAGCATGATTGTATGTTAATACCATGGGGTTTTTTTGTAAGACCTTTACTTTTTAAAGCTTTCATCTTATTTATTACTTTTACAGTTGAAGGACAACTGAGTGCTTACTTGATATAAGCGTCTGCTCCTTGCTAGGTTGCGCCGTCCAGGCAACCCTTTCCCCTTTGCTTTTCCTAAGGAGTGCTTACCTTGTCAGGAATCATTAGGACATCAATACAGCTGCATTAACCTTGTTTTGACTCTTTCAAATAAGGTAGATACTAGTCCTAAGTGCTTGGCAATTGAAATGACTTATTTTTTTTTAATGCAGTTGTTTGCCTAAGAAAATGTTGAACAAGGAAGAGAAATCAATTTGAAAAGCTGAGAGCAGAATGTTAAACTATTGCCTTGATATTGAGGCAAATTTAAGGGCAGAGCTTTTGTTTATTGTGCCTAGAATTCTCCCTATAATTGCACTGTATTTTCCATCTGTTATTTGTGTGTGAATAAAAGAATCGCGCACACTGCTCGCCCCCCCCCTCTCTCGTATTAGACCTTGGGTTTGAGTTATAATGGTAGATTAAGTTCTAAGCATGCTTTATGAACTCACAGTTTCACAGTGCACCTTGCAGTCTTCCTTTCTGCTCTAAGTTCCATCTTTTTTTCTAGAATTCTCCAGGTGCTTGAATGCATTTGTTTGTATGTTGTATACTTTCTCAGTGAGGTTTGCAATGCACTTATAAATTGCAAAGTCAAGAATTACATAGAAAAAAGCTAAGCTTTATTTATATGCATTAAAAATCATACTTTGTTATAAAATTAAAGTAGAATTTAACTATAAAAGAAAAAGAATGACACTAAAATTCAGTGAACATCTTCAATTGTTTTTATTTTGTTGTATTTATTGTATAGTTCATTGCTGACAATAGTCCCTAACCTTAAGTCCAGCATTATATATATGTATATATATATATATGTGTGTGTGTGTGTGTGTGTGTGTGTGTGTGTGTGTGTGTGCGTGCATGTGTGTGTGTATGTGATATATATCCTACCTTTGGACCTTTGAGGAAAATATATATGACTTAGTGAATTTTCTTGTTGGGTATTGACAGTATATCAATACTTAATTAGGATTTAAATATTCATTTAATACTTATAGCAACTTAATAAAGTAATATAATTACCACTCTCATTTAATAAGCAAGGAAAGAGAAAAATCAACAAGTTCCAGAAAATTGAAAAGGGATACACCAGAGCTCACTCTGTTTTTACAGCAGGGGAAATGATGCACTAAATAAGTGATGGTAATATATATCTGTTTCTAGAGCTACTGTGGGTCAGCTATATCCCACCACAAATATTACATCATCAACAGTGGATGTCTTTTTTATGTTAAGGTCACTAGAGAAAACAATTAACCATTCCATTTCAAATGGACAGCATTCATATTTAATTCTCACTACTTGAAACCAAAAGGAATAGCCTGTTTATGATTTTTGTAATGACTGAAAATTACTTACATATTTTATAATTATGTGGCAGGGCAAGGTAATCACCTTGTAGAAAGAAGATGGGTCTGGAAATACAAGGTAGTATTTTAATATATGTTGAATTGTATTCTATTTCCATTGTGCTTTGTCTTTTCTTTGGGTTGTTGTTTTGCTTTTCCTTCCTGTTGGGCATCCTGGGTAAGCAAGGAATGATTGAAGACACCGGCTTTATGTTATGTTAAACCAGTTTGATGAGTTGTCAGTGAGCTTGACTGAAGATATTCTTACATTTCCTATTTCCTATCATGGATGGCTGTAGTAATAATGAGTAAGGCATGCACTGCGGAGTAAACTTTACTGCCAAGACCCACAGTGATAAAAGAGAAGACACTGTGTTACAAGGTTTGCTGGTCCTGGGATAACCATGTGAGTGGGGAAGTGATTCACCTCAGTTTCTCTGTGTTTGAAATGGGATAATATAATGCTGGATTTCAAGATAATCTTGACCTCCAATAATGCATAAAAATCATAGAATGGAATGAAATAAAGTGCGCTATTCCTGGAAGACACTGTTGTACATGAAATTAAATAAAAATATGTAAATGGAGGCATTCCTGAAACACTGCCAGAACGTTTCTTCAGTTGCTGCTCATATTTGCCGAGAAGCAAATGTGTGAAGGGTTTTGTGGTAATCATTAAAAATAGGAAGATAAATTTTAAGCCTTCATCTTCAGAGCATTTATCTGGGACATAAATCCTCTGACAGCCAATTAGATACATTCTGCATGAAACACTACATTGAACTAAAACACACACATGACAGAAGATCCTGCCTGTGAAGCCATTTGAATACACTTTCAATATTAACTCCAGCAGATATGGCTTTTGTGATTTTATCTTTTACCCTCAAAAACATATACTAAGTCTATTATAATATTTGTTGGCAAAACAATAACAACAAATACATCATGCAATGTTTTATCAATCAGCAACTTAAATATAATAGAAAATTCACATTGCTTATTCAAAGCTTTTTCCACAGAAATGCTACAAGAGCACAGATAATCAACCACATCCAGCTGAAATTATCTGTGTAGGAATATACAGAAGACACGTGTGCTCAGACGTCATGCTCTCTCATGTAAACTAGCTTTCTGGTACATATTGTATAAGATTCAGGCAATGCTATGTAATTCTTTAGTATTTGTGAGAGAACACACATATATTTATATTTCAGACATATTGTCTATGTCATAAATCATTACACACACACACACACAGAGAGAGAGAGAGAGAGAGAGAGAGAGAGAGAGAGAGAGAGAGAGAGAGAGAGAGAGAGAGAGAGAGAGAGAGAGAAAGTCCTCTAACTTTCCAAAGATATGGACATGGAACACTGTAATGCTTTAGTCTATGATCATGAAGTAACACATAAGAAGAAAATATTTTAAAAAATCAGTAGATTCACAGATTAAAACAGTGGACTCTTTCGGAAGATGCAAGAGAACATTTGCTATCTGCAGCTACAAAATCAAAGAAACCCGTGTTGTAGAATGTTAGAGAGAAATGCATGTATGCTGCAGTTGTTGCAATGTCACTGGCACGATGTCACACAGACCAGAAGATAAAATTGAAAACTTATTTACTCCCCCCCCCCCAAAAAAAGAGATTGAAGAACAAAGGAGACTTGCAGGAACAATGCTGTGCACAATGGAAAAGAAATCAATCTCAATATGTGATGGCCTTAGACTGATAAACCTTCATTGAAGCCGTGGGTCACTTTAGGCCAAATCTGGTTGGCTTAATGATTTCTAGCAATGATTTCCAAAAGCCTCCTTTTTTGGGGCCATGCTAAAAGTGCATAATATGAATAAAAATATGAGGGAAACATTCATATCTGTTGTACAGAATGTACACATATGATACCACTTAAAAATAAACCGCATAATGTCAAGAAAATATGCACCATTTCTTGTAGGATACCCCCAAATGTGTAGGGCCATAATGAAGGTGTTCTCTGCATCCAAAGCAGGTGGCATTAGCAGAAGCTTTCTCACCAGCAGTTTCTACAACAAACAAGTTTCGTAGGAGGGAGACATGGTGAAAAGGATCATTCAAAGTGAGAAAATGAAGGAATGTCCTTTGCTATCACAACTTACCTATCTTTTGTATTAATGCCTTCTTGGGTTGGAAAGAGCTGCTTACAAAGATGGGTGTCTGAAGACTAATACAACCAAAGAAAATCTTAACATAATTTGCATAAAGGCACATGAATCTTAAAACTAAGCCTATTATTCAACTATAACTCCAGTGTGTAAAGCAAGTGGAATTTACATTCATATGCAAAAATGAGCCAGCTCAGATTATCTGAAGACATGTTGTATCATTCTGTTCTGGTGCAGCTGTATTGGCATGAAGCAAGCAGCAAAGTTCCATTTGTGGTAGTTACCATTGGAGTAGTGGACATGCGGATCCCCACTCTCCAGCAAAATAAACCAGTATACTAGAGAAGATTTATAATACTCCTTTCTAGTTTAAGAAAATGAGGTACTTGCCACTATGCTGCTTTGATTATATAAGAAGAGAGAAATGTGATAATTTTACTAGATAGTATTTAGCATAAAATACACAGATGGACTTTTTCACAAAATATAGTGCTTTAATAAAAACCTTAAATATACATGGCTTAGTGAATTTAAGTTTATATAATAAACTTGAAGGGTAGGGGAAATTATATTTCTTTCCTTCTTTCCTTTTTCTTTCTTTATTTTCTTTTTTAATGTACTTAGCCAACACCAGCCTCATACTCTATGGTCAACAATTTACCCTGGAATTTGATGATCAAGTGATTGATCAAGTTTCTATGCCTGGTTCTCAAAAACCAATTCTCTTCCCATTATTTCTGGCCCAAGTAGAATTCAGATACATATTTCTAAGCAATACCACTGTATGTGAAACTAGGTGTTTTTGATTAGATGTTACTGTGAAAAGGTTGTCTTATCAAACTAATAAATTAACTGCTGAACAAGCTGTCAGGCAATGCCTGGAAATGTCTTTTGTCCATGACTCAATTATAATCTGGCCAATAGGAATGCAGAAAGGAAATCTAAAGGTGATTAATTGATTGCCATGTCACAGTAAGCAAGTTAACTCTCACCACCCTAAACGTAAGCTGACACTATAAATGAGAGTAGGGGAAAAACAAAACAGTTAGGACGAAAGCCATCAGACTACAACTGAGAACAATCGAGAGACAAGTATTCTATCAATTAAAGAGACTGAGGACTTGCTTCCATATCTCCCTGGCACTTAGGACTCCTTTACTTTCCTTTGTATGACTAACATATTTTAACATACAAACAAGCAAACTTTCCAAAATGAATTATTTAAAATTATGTATAGAATCGTTGGGGTTTTATCAATAATTTCCTTCGTGTTTATTGATGACCATCACACACTAAAGAGATTATTTCTTCTACAGCGTCCTCAATATGCAGAAAGGAACGGCAGGAAAAGGCAAGCACCAGCGCCTACCCAGGATGTCATGTTGACAATCACGTTTACTTAGAATGAAAGAGGAGAAATGAGAAGAGGAGATAAAAAGTTCAAAGTAAGTCTGCAGTGCTGTCAAAGCAGAACACAGTAGGCATGGAAAAGACACCCAAACTGAATACAGACAAAGCTTCAGTTTAGCTTGCAAAGGGAGTGACAGTGACCAAAATGGCAGGTGGGAAAATGAAACGCTTATTGTAAGCAAAACACAAGGAGGAGTTGCTGAGAACATAAACGATGTTGGGTTCACGGAGCAGACGGTACAGTAATCGTCCGTATCAGCTGGAGATTCTGCAAGGGAAGCAGGAACATAGGAAGGGGACTAAGCTGCACATGGTAAGGTGGATGCACTCATCATCTTCCTCCCTAGAATGGAAGGTGCCTGTGAACACATTTCAAGCCTAGTGCTTGCCAGGGAACAGTTAAACCACTCCGCTAATCCAGAGCAGGTAAAAGACTAGGAAGCCTCTAAGTGAGTGTCCCAAGAAGAAAGAGGAGCAGCTTGAATGTCCTTTATAGTCACAGATTTTGAAAGAAAAATAATCCTATCTTAATAAAGACAGATACTTAGCATTTTAGCCCAAATTGGAGCACACATATTCAAAATAATGTGACTTACAATAAGTATCGCAGTTTGTTGTTTGCTTACATTTGAGAAAAGTAAGAAGCTGAATATAGTACGCTCCTTATATAGTGTGAGTCACTGTTCTTTATCATCCTGATTGTCCACATTCTGCTAGGACTGAGCCGTGGTTCCTACAAAAGATATTTGCAAACAATTGTGTTGTTTCTCTTGAAGTGTGGCAATTAGTCTGTGTTATGTGACTTTTGAAGCAAATTTTGGTGTCTGAAATTGTCCTAAAGAGGTAGAGCTGTATGTTTCTACCAAAAGGCATAACTAGGACTGATATTTGAATAAACATGTTCTAAATATTTCTCCATGCTATTACAGAAATCAAGCGTGAAACATTCTGCTTTAGGTAAAGAAATTGTACTCTGGATCTCAGAAACATTTGATTTTAATAAACAGATGTAATGAATTCAGTAAAATTAGTTTCTGATATTACTTTACAAGCACCCATTATTGAAAAGAAATGCATAATGCACTCAGAAAAGAAACAAAGAAATCCTTATGCAGAAATACATTAGGATAGTTTGCATAGTAGGTTGCAAATGTTAGGGTTGTGTTTTTCAACAAAGAAAAAATTAACCTCTCATACTTAATGCTCTTCAAAAATTCTCTGTCAACAATAGTAACCTTTATCACACTATGTGAATACTATTATTAAAATTAAATTCATAATAAGCTTTTAGTTAACACCTGGTGCTTAGAAAATGGAAAGATAAATGCCTTTATTTGTTTCTTTTCCTTTTTTACAACAGTCTGCTAATATGTGCCAGAGGAAACCCTACAAAGGAGAAAAATACAGAGCATTAAACTTTCTGTTAATATTAAAATATTAAACTACATGTAATATATGTATGTAAAATATTTCAAAATATTTTAATTCCACAGGACAATATTAAGAAAATTTGATTTTTAAAGGCAAAGAAAAAGCTGAGAAAAGGTAAGAAATGTGTTAGGTTCTTAGAGACGCAAGGTTTGTATACATTGATTTTAGCACAGACTTTAGCACACCCATTCTTATTTAGCAAAAACATTAATTTGATGGCTTAATTAGCAAGTGTATGTTATATATTTAATTACTGTGTAGGTTGATTAGTAAATTATATGGATAACTGCATTTAAACAATTAGGGGCAAATTTATTAATTAGTGAGACAGTTGACATTTTTATCAATATAACTCATAAATTATTTGTTTGACTATTTACTAAATATAACATTTAAATTATTTCATCTTATATTCCTTAAAAGTAAAGTTAGAGAAACTTTAAAAATGTTCTTAAACAGTCTGTTTTGCCTCACTCATAAATATTTTACTCTATTTGGCTCAGAGACAAATAAAAGACAGGTCACTCAGGGTATGGTTTTGAGTACCATACACCGTTCGGTATAGTTATAAACAAACTGAACAATAAAATGTGCATATATCTTTTAGCCCACACATTCAATTTTATTCAGAATCATTTTAGGGGCCTAATTACTTACCACATATCTACACAGAATGTTTGAGGCATCCATCTGAATAGTCACTAATGTACACATATTTTATTTAAACAGTCGATTTAGTTTCAATAAAATATTATTACCACTGCTCATTAAATGAAATGCAGTTCTCTAAGATATTTTTTTCTTGACTCTCCTGTTCCTTGAACTGAAGGTAAATCACATGGTTATAATTATAATTCTATACATGATGCTAGTGGGCACAAAATGTGCTAAGAGTTGCCTGAGTTTACTCTTGCGTCATTACATTGACATGATATTCACCAGTGTGAGTACAGTATAGATATAAGCCTAAATGCTGCTACTCTTAAACATATTAAATTTATATACACATATGTCACACCAACAAAATACACACATGCATGCTTATATTTAGACTAATTCACTTTTTTAAACTCTTCAGTTTGAATTTCTAAACTCTCAAACTCATGAAGACCTTAGTACATATCTGAGTATATATTTTAATTTAAAGTTCTCCTGGTGATGACTTGATCAAACTTAAATAAATCGGGATACAAAAGATAAATTTTATAGACAGATAATAAAAGTTTTGAAAAGTGTTAAATCTGTCTATCAAAAAGGCAATAAAGAAGAACATGCAAATTTCCCAGAAAAAGAAATTACCATAAGTTGCAGTATACTGGTTGATCCTTGATGATTAGTGCTGTATTTTTATTGTTGTTTCAAAAACTTAATTTGTTTCAATGTTTTGGTCAAGTACACATCACAAAACAGGAACAATAAATTTCAGAATCAATAAATTGCTGGTGTCATTTCCATGTCTCAAACAAAACTAAATTTAAATTTATAAATTGAGTTATAGTTAGAAATAGTATTAATTGACCATTATATTCATATTTTAAACAATATCAAACGCCCAGATGACAATGTTGAACATTTGAAGAATAATATTGTACATGTAGAAATCCTGTGACACATACTTCACACAGTCTTTGTTGTTCAGTGATGTTTATGAGAACCTCGTTCCTCTAATGGGATTATTTATTTATTTAATAATTTATTCATATTACATTTCAATTGTTATCCCCTCCCTTGTATCCTCCCACTCCTCCCTCCCTCCCATTTTCCCCTTACTCCCCTCCCCTATGACTGTGACTGAGGGGGACTTCCTCCCCCTGTATATGCTCATAGGGTATCAAGTCTCTTCTTGGTGGCCTGCTGGGGTTATTTATTGATGAAACAGATTAGCAGGGGCTGCAGATATAGACTACATTACTGCTTTTCTACAGCCCTGAGATAAATTGCTAGCACTCCTCATATAAGGAAGCTCATATCCACTTGTAATTCCTGCCCTGGCTAGGCACTATGGCACTCTTTCTGGTCTATAGAAGCAGTCATGTGCACACTGACACACATATAATTTATATATTTTTTAAATAAATTTAATTGTTTTAATTAAAATATAACGCATGGCTTTATCCACTCCCTTTCCTTCCTCTGGCTTTTCCTAGCTAGCTCCTCCTACATCTTTCATACCCCACCTACCCTCAAGAGGATACACTCTTTTCCCCAGTTACTGTTATTACATATGCACACATATGTATGTATATGAGCAAATATTTAAATATAAGCCACAGGCCTTTAAAATATCAATATAGATAAATCATATAGTCACTGCATATAAAAATAGAAAGTACAGTTGCAAATATGGCTTCACAGTTAAAAAACAGTTTTTGCTCTTGCATAGGACCAGGGTTCAGTTCCAGGCACCCACATGGCAGCCAACACCATAATTAGCTTGATTTCCAGGGAATTTGTCATTCTCTCCTCACCTCCTTGGGCACTAACACATGTGCACAAGTCTACATCAGGCAAAACACTCATATACATAAAATAAAAATAATTAAATCTTTTTAAAAACTGAAAGTAACCAGAAAGATCTTATGATCTTTTACATTCTAGGTTTGACTGCTAAACCCAGAATTTATGGCTGTTTAACATGGTAACTTTACATTGTAAATCACTAAAATAAAAAGGAATAAAAACTTTCTGAAACAGAAAGTCATATTTTTGCTAATGTGCAGGGGTAGAGTGGATTTCTGTTCACTGACTGATCCTGGACAATTACCAACATCCTCCTTCACTCTACTTTTCTTCTGTCATACAAATTACAAGTTTTATTTTAGGACTTTGTCCCAGAAGTCACAGCAAATGAGATCTATGGATGGCTTCTTACAGTTAGATTTGCTAACTGCATTTCCTTTAATTACATATTTATTTGAGGGTGTGCCGCAGCGCATGTGTGGAGATCAGAGCCCCCTTAGAGAAGATTTTTCTCTACTTTTACATAGCTGGTCACAAAGATCAAATTCAGGATATCAGACTTGGAAGCAAGTGCGAAGCATCCAAGTCTCTTGTTTGAGATATTTTTCTTTTCTTTCTTTTTTTCTTAAAAACAGTCTAACTATGTATCCCAAGCTGTGCTAAAACTCATTACACTCCCGTCTTTGCCTCCCTCAACATCCTGTGCACTGAGGCTAAAGGCAGGGGACACTGAAATATTATAAAAATGACAACTTCAAGTACTTTCCCACTGTAAGTCATAGGTGTTGGTTTAATCGCTTTGTGCTTCTTTAATCAAGCAAAGGAGCTCATCGGTCACTCCATTGAGCTGGACTCTCTGATATGTGAAGATGATTTCAAGTAAGATTGTTCATTAGCAAACTGGCGTGAGCTGAGGATGCAGGCAGAGACGCTGAGCACTCTTCAGTAAGTCTGAAAGAGTATTATACATGATGTGTGTGTGTGTTGAGGCCAAAAGAATGTGTCAGATCCCTTGCAGCTGGGGTCCTAACAACCAACTCAGGTTGTTTGGAGAACCAAGAAAACACTCAACCACTGAGCCATTTCCCCAGCCCCAAACCTTGAGTTGTTTTTTATGTTTTGAAAGAAGTTTATCCCAGAATTTTCAAAATTACTTACTAATTTTAGGAGACAGATATGTAAAATACTGATAGAACATTGATAGCAATTGTAAGAAAATTGTTTTTATAAACATTTTATCATGAAAAAATGAAATAGTGTTTCATTTTATATTTTAAATAAGAAAGTACATTTTATATTTAAATGTATTATATACTTCTGTGCAGGTAAAAATGATTTCAAATAAAATCTCATTTTAGGGTTTTGTGTCTTGGTAAAATGTACATAGACCAAAGGATTAAATTCTCTAATTTAGAAGAAAGTATTGCAGTTGGGAGTGGTGGCACATGCCTTTAATCCTAGCACTTGGGAGGCAGAGGCAGCTGGATCTTGGTGAGATAAAGTCTAGCTTAGTCTACCCAGAAAGTCCAGGATAGCCAGGTCTCTGTGTAAAGGAGAAACCCTATCTCAAAAAAAAAAAAAAAAAAAAAAAAAACCAAAACAAAAAACACCACCACCACCACCACAACAACAACAGCCAAAGTGGAAAGTATGGCAAATTAAGAAAGTGTTTAAAGATATAAAATATTTCAGAGTGAGATCCAAGATGGTGGTACTGATTACTATTGTGTCTGATCAGCAAGAGAGCAGTGACTGCACAGCAAAGGACCAAACTGAGAGCTCCAAACTCTAGCACTGGTGTTTCCCAGGCAAAAGAAGAACACACAGTATGAAACACAGGTGAGGCTAGGCTTAGGCCACCAGGTTAATCTACAGAAAAGTCCCAAGGTACCTGCAGGCAGGCGAACAGTCTCCATTGTCTATCCATACACAGGGGCACAATACACAGTTCTCTGTGTCACAGACTGATTTGTGGGCTATGTAACACCAGTGTCTGAGTCTCCCTGCCAAGGGGAGATACCACACAGTATGAAACACAGGTAGATATGATGTCAGGTCACCAGTCTGATTCACAGAAGGGTTCTCTGATCCCAACAGGTGAAGGGTCTCAGCCTATAGCCACTCACCTATGAGCTGCTCTCAACTACCAGGGAAGGACACCAGAAAAACCCCACAATGCCAGAGACAGCAAGATGGCTAAAGGCTGAGGTAAAAATACTAGCAACAAAAGCCAAAGTAATATGGCGTTTCCAGAACCCAGTTATCCCAAAGCAACCAGGCCTGGACACTCTAACATAACTGAAGCACAAGGAAATTACCTCAAATATTTGCTTATGAAGGTCATAATGGAAGAAAGGAATATAATATTTAAAGAAATACAAGAAGATACAATCAAATAAATGGAGGCCCTTAGAGAGCCTATGGCAAAAGCCTATAGTGAAGAAATGAAACAATAACTGGAAGAAACTTTAAAAATGCAGGCTGGAGAAGCAAATCAATAAAGTGGTTCAAGATCTGAAGATAAAAATGGAACAACAGTAAAAGCACAAACTGAAGAAATCCTGGTAAGAGAGAACTTAGAAAATAAAACAGGAACTACAGAGATAAGCATCTCCGCAGAGGTAAGCCACAGAAAACAAGAGATGGTGGAAAGAATCTCAGGTGTAGAAGACACAATGGAAGTATTTGAGGCAACCATCAAAAAACATTAAATCTAAAAAATCTTGGCACAAAACATCCAAGGAATCAAGAATACCAAATACAGTAAATCTGTTAGAAAATAAAGTGAAGAAGAGCCTTGAACTCACTGGCACAGGAGACAACTTCCTGACCAGAACACCAACAGCTCAGGCTCTAAGATCAACATTAATAAATGGGACCTCATGAAACTGAAAGACTTCTGTAAGGCAAAGGACACTGTGAACAGAACAAAGTGACAGCCTACAGACTGGAAAAGATCCTCACCAATCGTATCTCTGACAAACCACTAATATCCAAAATAAATACAGAACTCAAGAATTAAACATCACCAAACCAAATAATACAATTAAAAAATGGAGCACAGAGCTAAACAGAATTCTCAACAGAGGAATTTTGAATGGATGAGAAACACCTAAAGGAATGCTCAGTGTCCTTAATCATCAGGGAAATCCAAATCAAAACGTCTCCGAGATTCCATCTTGCACATATCAGAAAGGCTAAGACTGAAAACTCAAGTGGCAACAAATGCTGGTGAGGGTGAGGAGAAAGGGAAAATCTCTTCCATTGCTGGAGGGAGTGGAAACTTGTACAATCATTTTGGAAATCAATTTGGTATTTTCTCAGAAAATTGGGAATAGTGCTACCCCAAGACCCAGCTATACCTACGCCACTCCTGGGCATATACACCAAAAGATGCTCCACCATACAACATGGACATTTGCATACCTATATTCATAGAAGTTTTATTCATAATAGCCAGAATCTGGAAACAACCTAGATGTTCTTCAATTGAAGGTGGATAAAGAAACCGTGGTACCTCTACACAACGGAATATTATTCAGCTATCAAAACGCATGGACTCTTGACATTTGCAGGCAAATGGATGGAACTAGGAATGGTCGTCCTGAGTGAGGTAACCCTGACCCAGAAAGACACGCATGGTATATACACACATGTAAGTGGATATTAGCCCAACATAGTTGTCTCTGAGAGACTTCACCCACCAGGGGATTGGGACAGATGCCAGAACTCTGGGCAGAATTCTGAGTGGGATATGAAAGAGTTGGAGAATGGAAGGACCTGGTAGGACCTGGAATTGTCAGCATCTCCGCAGGGATACCATTCAGGTGGGAGTATTTGGACAAACTGATGTACCAACTGAGGATAACGCATGCAGAGAACCTAGACCCCTGTTCAGATGTATTAATGGATAAGTCGTTCTCCACATTGGTGCGGAGGGAAGGTGGTTGGGGACTGCTCTGATATGAACTCCTGTGCTTTTGAAAGGATCACTTCCCCTTGGCAGGGTGGCCTTGTGGACACACAGACGCAGGGGATGTAGGCTGTCCTGATAGACCTGATAGGGTGTGGTCACGTGGTGGAGGAGGAGGGCCTCCCTGTTAGAGGTCTAGGGGAGGGGAATAGGGCAGAAGAAGCAGGAAGGTGGAAAGGGGAAGGTATGAGCAAGGGATAACACCTGAAATGCAATGTGAATAAATTATAATATATATGTATATATATATAAAACAACAGGAAAACAAATATGATATTTCAGAGTTAGACATCTCTATTATAGTACTTTAATATCTTTTAATAAAAACTATAATTTTTCTACATTTACCCAAATATCCCGATAAAGACACTGAGTAAAAAGAATTGCAGATCTTGGCATGGACTTGATCCAGAATATTTTATATCCTCTGGCTATGCTAAGCTCAAAGAACTATTTGTCTCTTCATAAAAAGAATGCATTTAAATGGATCTATTAAAAATGTGTGCATTTCACAATTAGTTCCATGAACTCAAGGCAACAACAAAATAAAGTTGAAGAGACAATATTGTAGAAATAGAAAATTAAGCTTTCAATTAAAATTTACAAGGAAATTTGCTGCAAGTGCCAACTTAAAAATTACTGAAGAAAGGACATTTTTGGAGAAAATAAATAAATAGTTTTCATTTTATTCATAAAGAGGAGAAACGTCCCTTTTTTTTTTTTTTTTTTTTTTTTTTTTTTTTTTTGATAGCAGCATAACTGAAACCTGTTGTACCCTTTCAATCTTCCGTCCAGTCCTTCTTGCTTGGTTGGGTTTTTGGCTTTGTACTTCTTATGCTGCCATGCTACTGGCTGACCATGAACAATTCATTGACCTTGCCTTATAACCTTTGTTTGCAACAAGACTCACTTGCTTCTAACAGCAAGAATTTGCGACTTTGACCAAGGCCTTTCTTTGACTGCTTCACCCCCTTTGCCCTCATGTCAATCAGCTGGAATTGCCAAGGAATCATTACCATTTAGGAACAGTCATCAGTCATTGATGGATGGCTCTTTTGTCCAAACTCTAACAGTGAAATTCATCATAAGTTGCTACCATTAAAAAAACAAAACAAAACTAAACTAAACTAAACTAAAACAGCTTAAACATTAACCCTTTACAGAATTTATTCTAAATTATCTTAGTCAAAACAACAGGTAACATTTGCATTTTTAGCTCTGTGTCCAATCCAGGGAGAACCCACCCCAAGATATTTACTCTTAATTTTCTTTAGGCAATGAATCTTTTGTATGCTATGTTATGATTTAGACAGGGACTATAATTTTTATGATTAATAAAAAGAAAATATGATGATAAGATAACAAAATGTCAAGCAACAGATATTATGTTGTAGAGGACTTTTATTAAATGAGCATGGGAAGATGAAGAAAGGGGGAAGGGGGACCCCAGAGAGAGACAGAGACAGGGGAAGAAGAAGAAAAAGAAGAAGAAGAAGAAGAAGAAGAAGAAGAAGAAGAAGAAGAAGAAGAAGAAGAAGAAGAAGAGAGAGAGAGAGAGAGAGAGAGAGAGAGAGAGAGAGGAGGAACCATGTGGACGGTTTGTCCTTTTGTATGGCCCTGCTCCTGTAACAGGTAAGCAATGACATCACAAGTAGGCAGACTGAAGACTCAAACATTCCTACCATTTCCTATAATTAAAAAATGAGAGAACATTGGATTATTTTTATGTAAGCTAAGTTAAAGTATATAAATGTAGGTTCATTAGAAGCAGCTCTTGGCTGCCATATAAGAGGGAAAGAGAGAAAGAAAATGCATTAGCAATAAAATGTCCAGATTATATAGTGAAGGGGAAGGAAACTTCTGCTCTGAATGTTCAAGGTAGAGAGCAGGCTATGCCAGCCATGTCCTGAAACAGAGAGGGACTGAGGAGTGCTGGGGGAAGCTGGAGCTATCTGTCCCAGGTCTGGATCACACCATTTCAGGTTTTTTCAAATGGATAAGTGGTGAAGTAATCATCTTAACTACTTCCTGCTGACTGTAGGGCAGTGATAGGGAGTATAAAAGCCTGAAATGTTGGCCAGGTTCCAGAAGAACAGGCTGATGCATTCGCTGTTCAGGGCCTGAGAACATCTGCAGCTGTGAAGGGCAATGCAGGTCCAGCTAGGAGGAACAATGCAGGTCCAGCTGGCATGATTTCTGATGATGGATGGGAGCACTTGTGGGTAGCTGCTTTGACAATGTCCCATTTCAAGGAAGTCTGGCAAGTTACTGGAACATATATGTGGGCAGAAGTCAAAGTAAGTTACGGAGAAAATTTCCTTTAGTTGTACATTTGAAACTCTTGGGAGAGCAAAAAGGCTTGAGACAATGTTGAGTTGACAATATGTGAAAATTTTGAGAGAGCAAAGAAAAAGGTCTGGATATAGGGAGCTTCTTTCCATCTTACCCTAGCAAAGGCTTGAAGATGGGAAAGCAAAGAAAACCTCTGGATATGGGAACTTCCTTCCATTTTACCCAATTGTTGGCAATAATTAAGAGGTTAGGTTTGGATCTGTCCAAGTTTGGTTGCAGAGGCATGTAAGATTAGAAGCCCTTAATGTGTGCATAGGGATTTGAAATTCTCAGAAAGCATCCCAGGGGATCCTGGAGAAATGGAGAATGGGCTGTTTTTCATGAGCAGCAGCAGAGGCAGCAGCAGACAAGGAAGCAGAAACAGCAGTAGTGGAAATAGCGGTTTCACCCAGTGCAAAAAGTCCTAGTTGTAAGCTAGCAAGAATAAACAGCCAGTCATTCAGACCGAAGTTGTCAGCTGGTATTTGGTGCAGAAAGGTGGAAATTGGGTAGTGAGGGAGAGAGGAGTCCCAAAACCAGTGAAAAGGAGAATCTCGCCCTCAGATTTGGTGTTAGGTAAGAAACTTAGGCTTTGGATGGTAGTACTTATCTGTATTCCATTTGACCTGAGGGATGGATTTTGTAACTTACAGGAATCATCTTAAGTTCATAAAGGGTGATAAATTTAGCATCATCACTGCCTGAAATCTGTGGTGAAACGTATTTTCTTAGACACGAACACATTGTAGGAAAAGGGAGCAGACATAGAGCATAGTACAGGCCTGGAAGACAACGTCGTGTTAAAGGCCTGAGTAGCACAGTGAGAGACATTTAAGGAAAAGACAAACCAAAGGAAATGTGAGACCTTGGCCTTGGAGCTATTATTGTATCATACAGTGCAATGTTTTACCTTAAGTAGATTAATAAACTAGGGCTCCTTTGATCAGTGTCAACACTGAACAGTTAATATAACCATAGCATAGCACCAAGAAGAAATAAAGCATTTTTTAGACACGTTGACCTTCATAACTCGCATTTACCAACTTAAAGCACATTCTTAGACCTAACATTCATAAAACATCTTTCTGGAATCTTTAAAACACAGATGAAATTGTTGTGAGCAGTTACTGTCCTTTAACTAAAAGAATGGTAACGTGATAGGTGGTGTCTAGACCCGACAGTTAAAAGTTTGGTGCACTGAATGTGAAGAGGGGTGGGAATGTGTCTGAAGCCTGTTTATCTCTAACCTGAGGTCTGTGAGTAAGACAAGCCTGTTTTCCCTTTTAAATAAAAGATCTAGTATCTAGTAGTCTTAACTAGCTAATGAGTTGACTAGCTATCAAGATAGCATCAGCTTAGCCATCAACGTGATCAGAGACCTGGGAAGCATAAGGTGTATCCTAAAGGAATATATGTATTAATAAAACTGGTGGCGATGACTAGTTATATCATATCCCAGTAAATAGACAGTGTCCCAGTTGTCTCCTGTGGCAGCATGGCACCATGGGCAGAGACAGTCTTGCATCAGGCACAGAGGACAAGAGGCTGTTTCTGTGGAAGGTGAACATGGAAGAGACTGACCTCACCTTGTGTTTGGCAATGTGAGACAATGATTCTGCACCTGTCCAGTTTGTCCACAGTCTGATTCAAAGCATACATTGAGAGCAGTTTTTCTCTGTGGCCAGAAACCACAATCCAGGTTGGAGTCATCTTCCCTTGCATACAAGTCTTCTGAGGCCTGAGACTGTTATGATATGGGAATCTCGGTTTTTATAATAAATTTACAAAAGTTAAATATCATATTCAGCAGATCTCTGGCAATTTTGAGGTTGGCATATTTGAGTTAACTGATCTTTATATCTAGTTATCTGTAATTAATTACATTAATTACATTGGTTTTTTTTTTACCATGACTAAAATACATTTTTGAGCATGTTAAAGGACTTGACCATTTATAATACCTTAACAATTAAAGCTAGGGGTTTAGGTTTTATCTCTGTTAAGTTGGAGCCTTAGAAACATAAACACAGTTCATAAAAGAGAACAGAACAGTTTTTGTATGACCAATAATATAGCTAAACATAATTTAAATTTTACCATTGTAAACAAATAAATGTTAATACAGTAGAGCATTATACAAGATCAGTTGACCAGGAAGCTTGCAGGAGCACTGGGGAAGAAACAACATTAGTTTGTTAATTTGAATAGACCTTTATAACTTTGAAATAAGAAGCATTTAGAACCAGGGTACAATAATGAGTTAACACAGCTGCCAGTCCTTGGTCACTGTATGGATGTTAAAATTGCCCCGTCTAGGGCAGGGCAGTCTTGGGAGTAAGGGCCAGGCATGCACTTATCTACTGAATCCTCAGCATACCTGTGGTGGGAAAGGAGAGTGGACAGGGCAATGGCAGGAAGCTAGCAGTCACATGGTTGGTGCATAGGGGCAACATGGCTTCTACCACAAAGCACCAAGAGGCTGTAAAAACTCAGGGTGACTCAGCACAGTACAGACAGGGAAGCAGAGCTGAGGATTTGTGGCATCCCCGTTTGTCGTTTGTCCTGCTTTGCATGGCCTATACTACAGGAACAAACCAAATAGAGATGAGCCCTGGGTGGTGGAGGGTGCTGGAGAGTGCATGTAGCTGGCCGACTTTAGGCAGTGGGGATGGGCTGTTATTGGCCTCCCTTGAATCAAAGTAGACCATCTGCAGCAGTCTGTGCACAGTCCAGGCTTTTGGTTACCCATCCCAGTCAGAGGAAATCTGCATTCAGTAACCCTTGTGAAGTCCATGGCTCATAGAAAGCTTACCAAAAATAGGAGGGGTAGGTGCTGAGATTTGCAGATAGCTTACCAAAAATACAGTAGGCATTTAGACAGCAGGCAGGTAGTACCGATGGGGGGAAGTGCAGCCATGCGGCAGAGTTTGGAGCAGCAGAAATTCACCTCTGCTTAGAATCACAGTCTCAACTGTAATCTTGAAAAGGTTGCTGGGAAGGCTTTCTAGGTGGGCTGAGGACCCAGCTGGTAGCAGTGGGAAGTGAGAGAGCAAGACAGTACTTAGAGAAAGAAATTTAGACAATGGAATGCTCCTCTGGATTTCTTATTTGAGTCGCGCACAAATTTTATGATTAATAAAAAGAAAATAAGATGATAAGATAATAAGATGCCAAGCAACAGATACTGTGTTATAGAGGAGTTTTATTAAATGACCATTCGGGGGGGAAGAAAAAGGGAAGGGGGACCCCAGAGAGAGACGGAGATGGGGGAAAGAATAAGAGAGAGGGTAGAGAGAGGAGGTGGAGGAAGGAGGAAGGAGAGAGAGAGAGAGAGAGAGAGAGAGAGAGAGAGAGAGAGAGAGAGAGAGAGAGAGAGAGAGAGAGAGAACCACATGGACAGTTTGTCCTTTCATATGGCCCTAGCATGGCCATGGACCCTGTGGCAGGTAAGCAATGACATCACAAGTGGGCAGACTGAAGAACTCTAACAATAACATTCGAAAGTGAGAATAGCTTGTCACTTCCTCAAGCAAGTAGAAAACATCTATATCCTTAGATTAAATAACTGCTTTGAGAGTAGACAAATATTGCCATTTTGTTGAAAAAATTAGTGTGCCAAAGATCTACTGTTTTCTCTTCTTTAGTCTGTAAGAAAGGAAGTGGTTGCCTTTACAGTTTTGTAACACTAAGAGAAGGGCGTAGACATTGAAAAGGTAACTACCCATCTGCTCATAAGGAAGACAGGACCTGAAAGGAAGACCAAAGTAAAACTAGAGGTCACAGACAGAACTAAAGGCAAAGTGGGCCAGAAGGTGTATTCAAAGCAGGGTCTTCACAGTACCTTCTCAAGGGAATGCTTCTCAGTACATGGTGCTGGGCAACAAATTCTGCAATGTTCAAAATCACTAAAGAAATCTCATCTAACCAAAGTGAAATTAAGTTAAAAATAATGAGATAGAAAACTAAAGATTCAAAAATTTAAAATTAAACAATCATTGTACATCTTGAACAGATAGCTCCGAAGAATGCAAAAAGAATAAGAAAATAAATGAGACTATCTTTAACTTTTTTTATTAAGTAACACAAATTCCAATGAAGATGCAATTGAGGGAAAAATATTGCTTAAGGAGCATATATAAAGTGAAATAATCAAGAATAAAGTCAACGTTTTATTCTGGTAGATGACTATGTCTGACAGATGAGTGTAGAAAAACATCATCTGATTGAAGATTTTTTGGCAATTTTCATTTCAAATGCTACACATTATGAATTTTATTCCTGTTTAACTCATGAAAATGTCTACATAAAGTTTATATATATATATTAGATCAAGACTAGCTGAGGTGGTTTGATTGAATTATTATTCAGTAGAAAGGAGACAAACAGGTTTGCTCTCTTTATACTGTTATTATCTTGTTTGTACTGATAGATCTAATAACTTTCATTCCAATGTGAAAAAATGTCAAATACAAAAGTTCTGTTTTCCTACAAAAATAATACACAATCCAGGGCATTATGTATTAAAATTTATCTGGATTTCAGTTTATATTTATTTCCCATCATTCAACTGAGGAATGTTAGACATAGTATGGGCAGCTGATATAGGATTTTTAAAATTAAAAAAAGCATATCAGAAATAGCAAAGAATTATTATATGAAGAAATTTGTAATCTCATATCCTGATCCTATAAGTTCTCATGCAAATTAAAGTAAGATTTATTATCTGTGCTCTATAATTATTTTCAAATACAGATATAGATTTTGAGCTTAGGGAATGAACTACTTGCTAAACCTATAGTCTTGACATGGTGCTGGTGTGACTGAAAGTTAATGGTGCATTTGTTTTGAGACACTTGGTTGATATAGTGGCTCCTTTTTTTAGTGCTGTGATAGAATTGCCAAAGTGAAGAACCCAATGGAGCAAAGAAATCTTAGGGCTAACAGTTCGCAGAATTCAAACACAAGGAATGGTGTTTTTATTGTGAGTCCTCTACCCTAATTAACCCAATTAACATAATCTCCCACAAGCATTACCAGAGGCTAAATAATACCTCATGGATACGCCTGGAGACTTGACCAGGTGATGCCTGACCAGGTTCTTTTTAAGGATTAAAAGTGCACACCACTGCTGTGTAGCATAGGCAGGTATCACTGGGTATATGTAGACAACCTAGATAAATTATTTACCTGTGAATGAATAAAGTCTGGCAAGTGTTGGTTTTTGACAAGATCCAATGGGTACTGGCACATAAACAATAGAGTTTTGTCAAAACATTGCATAAGAAGCAGTTGGTAACTCAATTTCTGTTTCTGTTTTTGTCATAGTGGTTGTTATTTCAGGAAGATTTTTGAATCAGACAACTCATTTCATTTTAATTTGGATATGTTTAAAAATATTTACTTATTTTAATGTGTATGTGTCTGTGTGTTTTATGTGTGCATGTGTATGTGTGTGTGTACTTAAATGTGTGTAGACTACATGTGTGATAGAGCTATGACACTGGAATTACAGAAGGTTTTATCTACGACGTGGATGATGGGAACTGAACCCGTGTATTCTGCAAGAGTAGTTAGTGCTCATAACCATTAGGCCATTTTTCTAGCACTTTAATTTTCTTCTTGAAAATGTAGCAAAATGAAATATGTATTTGTTGGTAATTTCTATTACTATATGAAAATATCTGACCTAGCCATTTTATGTTAGGTATTGTACTAGCAACCGATAAAATTAATGATTTCAAAAAACTACAACTTTGAAAACCAATGAATTAATTTATTGTGCTTACATAAATGCACATGAGTAACCCTAAAACAAATGTTTCACCACATATACATAGCATCACCAATGAAGATCTCATGTAAGTTACATCATGGAGTTTCTTCTTCAGTTCACTTTCCTCTTCGATTATACACTGGCACCTTCAATGGAAGGATGGATAATGATTATAATCCAAGCAGTCGCTGGGTGCCTTTTTTCTTCCTTCTTCTACTAAGAAACATCAGTGATTCCTTCACCAGTCCAGAAATTTGTTATCATTGTCTGTTCCATGAGTTGCCATGGCTAGAGGACAAAGCTGATTTCTATTCTAAAATCTCAAAATGATTGATTATGCTATGCTCAGAATAAAAACAAAACAAAACAAAACTACAACATCTTCTCTAAAGATAAAATGTATATTTTTTGCTCATAGGTTTAGTGACGCCAGTCTTTGGCATATCAGTGTTTCTGAATTGATCACAACTGAAAAAACTCTTCACCTCCATGCCATTAAGCAACGGAATGTGTGTATGTGTGTGTGTGAGTATGTGTGTGTGTGTGTGTGTGTGTGTGTGTGTGTGTGTGTGTGTGTGTGCCATCCATATTCTCTTATACAAGCATGATCCTAAGGACCTAAAAAATCAAAAAACAGACCTCAAGCTTTACTTTCCAACACTTTTAAATGGCACTTTCCTGGATTCTAAGCCTTTAGCACTTGTGCCTATGAGGGGCATTTTTTTTTAATATATTTTATTAGTTCATTCATATTACATCTCAATTGTTATCTCATCCCTTGTATCCTCCCATTCCTCCCTCCCTCCCTCCCATTTTCCCCTTACTCCCCTCCCCTATGACTGTGACTGAGGGGGACCTTCTCCCCCTGTATATGCTCATAGGGTATCAAGTCTCTTCTTTGTAGCCTGCTATCTTTCCTCTGAGTGCCACCAGGCCTCTCCATCCAGGGGTCGTGGTCAAATATGAGGCACCAGAATTGGTGTGAAAGTCAGACCCCACTCTCCACTCAATTGTGGAGAATGTCCTGTCCATTGGCTAGATCTGTGTAGGGGTTCAAAGTTTACTGTACATATTGTCTTTGGCTGGTGCCATAGTTTGTGCAGGACCTCTGGGACCAGATCCACCAGTCATAATGTTCTACTTGTAGGTTTCTAGGACCCTCTGGATCCTTCTATTTCCCCATTCTCCCATGCTTCTCTTACCTAGAGTCCCAATAGAATGTCCTCCATGAGGGGCATTCTTGAACTCCACTATAAATGGTGCTATGGTGACATACACCTCCATCCTAGCATCCAGCATGGGGGAACATATGGACTACTATGAAAGCTTTATTTGATAATACACAACAAAATTTTCAAACATGAAATTGCTTCCCAGTGTCACCTTTCACTTTCTTTGGTTAAATCAACTGTTTTCATCTCTAAGCAGGAAGAAGGTCTAGAAATTCTGTGACTATAAAACTTTGTACATTAACAGATATTACTGACATTAATAAGTAAACTTGACTGTTATATAATAAAATTGCAACTAATTCCATCTATTTATAAATAGATGTTGGTATTCAATATATTCTCGCATGCATGTGCATGTGGAGTTTTCAGAATAAGGTTATTATGTAGTGTGAATGCTGACTTTTGTACCCCTCATGTCTGGTTGCAAGCTTTGTTCTGAGAATTTATTGTCTAAAGGTTGTACAAACTCTGCTCCCCCAATTCTTCTCTTGATATGTCAATAAGGCAGCTTACAGCCAATTAATGAGCAGGGGAGAGAATAAGGCTGGACTTCCTAGCTGAGGTTGGCTGCTGTTTTAGGGGGGTGATTTTACACCACTAGTTTCTGTTTCAAGAAGCAGAGAAAGCAAATTATTATGGTCCCACACAAGTATGTTTGGCTGCTTCTCATATCCTACAGAAGCTTATAGGTGTATGGGAATACTATAGAAAATTTGGTGAAAGTTTGGTCCATTTTATTTTGAGCCTGATTCGGACAAGAGAACCAAAAGAGAAACTAGGGTACATGCAGAAAGGAGAAAACAAAGAACTGAAATATATATATATATTATATATATGTGTGTGTGTGTACATATATGTGTATATGTAAATATAAATATATATACATATTTTAACATTTTGGCAAGTGAGAAAATATATTTGGGTTGAAAATTTAAAAGTCAGTTATAGGTTGATGGAACACACACTATTTATATGGAAATAAATGACCAGTGGAGTTTAAGCATATCACTGGAGTTGAGCTATATAGCTGCTGTATACACGTGCCATATGGACATAATAAAAACACATGTTTGAAATGACTCAGAGGACTAATAAAAATGTGAGTGCTCATATTTTTTCTGACCTGAAGAACAACTGAAGGAGCAGTTTAGTTCACCAGATATCTCCTACCTGAAATTTCACTGGGTGAATATCATGCAGGAATGTCCCTAACTTGTTCTCCTTTGACGGTGGGGATGTGTATCTCAGAGTGCAGGTCATTTTCAGAATAAGGATAAGCATGGATGTGTCCCACTCTCAAAAATCTGTTCACTCAATTTAATAAAAAAAAAACGAAGTTTGTCTGGGGCTTTCCAAACCACATATTACTGCTGTGTATAACAAAATGTGCATATGTCCTGGTGTTCATACACAAATCCAGGAGAAAACAGTGTCGTTTACTGCAATGTGAGAACTAAGGCAATTGAGATGTTTCCTATCACATATCATTATTCTATAATCAAAACCTAATGCATAGATATATGTTGTATTTATCTTTAATTATAATACCAATATAAAAACTTCTCAGTTATCAAATATGCTTTGCTTTTTGTAGACAAGTTTGAGTACACGAAGTGTGAATTCTAATTCTTAGTTATAAAAATTAAGGTATACTAAAGACATAAAATCTAGCCAAATGAGTCACTGAACAGTATAAATAAAATACGTATGTTCTGACATTCAGGATTAGTCACGAAGTTGTATAAATGTTGTGTTTAGGGAAATCTAACAAGGAAAAACATATTTCTGAGGTTTAGAAGCCAAGGTACAAAAGGCATAATTTGGCTTAATTTGTTTTTCTTTTCCATGCCTAAAGTAGAAAATTATTTTATTGAAATGTATAGTTCTTCAAAGAAAGAAAAAGATACTGTTTTATGACTAAATACAAATGTACTACAGTCATTCAAGCCATAAAAAATGGATACTGTACAATCCCATTGACCCAGAATCTCATAATTCAGAAGCAAACATGCAATGAATTGGCCTGAAGTCTGGCATTTCAATTTTGATAGCACCGTGGCCTACAGTTAGAGAAAACTGATTTAAGCTTCTCATTGAGGATGTGCCAAATACATGGATTCCTTGAATAATTTTATCCATTTACCTTACCATTTTTAGACTACCAATTATTAAAATTGCACAGATAAGAGGAAAAACAAGAAATAGCATGGCTCCCCACCAGCTGTGCTGAGCTATTTAGGCTTACACAGCTTGAATATTAAATTATCCACAAGGTGAAACAGTATAATAAACATAAAAAATATCTTCTCTCTGAGACTCAAGTAGTCAGAACTCATCAAGGCATTCAGACAATGAATCCTCCTGGTGAGTGGTTCGATCACACAGTAGTGTGCCCGGCACATGTGGACATCTGCCCACAAAGCCAGCATAAGCTAACGGAAGCTCAAGTCTCCCACACATCTTTAATTACACTCTGACACTAGTTGAAAGGTTTGGGAAGATGTTTTGAATCTCAATTATCACAAGGGTGTGAAATTCATTTAATATAAAGATACCATAAATTCTATTACATTTTATTCAAAGAGTATTTTTGACAATAGCTTGACATTAAATGTGCTACATAGAAAAAAATGTGCTACATAGAAATTTGTTGAGTGAAATGAGTGAAAATATCATCCCAAAATATCTGAATTCCACAAAGGGAGACATTTAGCCACAGGGAAACATTGCTGAAATTATTTAAGGCAACAATGACAGTTCTTTATATGACCAAGTAATGGTGAAATGGGTAGAAAGCAGATATCAGTTAGAAATAAAATCTTCTATGACTTTGTATATTTGAGTTTTATATTAAATTCCATATTTCCCATTTTTGCATTTGTGTTCTTCTATTCTCTAAATGCTTTATATTGATACCCAGGAGAAGATAGGGCGCATAGGTGTATCTGACCAGAGGAGGTCATGACGCTTACCTCAAATGCAGATGAAACAGTAAGTATTACCCTCTTCTGTCCTCTTCTCTGTGTCCTGAGAAAAAAGGAAATAAAAGAGCAAGAGGAGGAGGGAGAGAGAGGTAGGGACCAGGAACGTAAAGGGGAGTAGAAGAATGAGTAGAGCGGAATGAAATGGAAGGAGGACATTGAGGAAGACAGTATAGACTAGAGGGATTTAATAAAGAGGAAATCGAGGGAGATAAAGTAAAAAGAGTGTTTTAACTTTATATTTACATTTATATTATTACACATATAGAATAAACTATTTACAGGAAGAAGAGTCACAAAACAATAAGGAATTTTATAGATGTTACATTCTTAGTGTTTTGACTATTTGTATTTGGCAGCCTTGTAGAGAACATCTTCTGTATTTTGGTGAGTCTAAAACTTAGAATGTAAATCAATATCTATCTTATCTCATATTTTTCAACTTAAAACATCTATCTAGACATAAAAACATCTTATTATCTAAACAACGAAGCTTGATTGTAAAACTAAACTATCTGGTCTTCAACCCCATCAGAGACTTTAGAAGAAATAAAGTTAATTATCTGAGTAGACAGGAAGTGCAGGTAAGCAACTTCCAAAATGAGAAAATAACTGGGACAATTTGATGCCTGTACAGTCACACAAAACTATCTGTAACCTTGGACCATCTTCTCCAGCCTTCTGGCCCAATATATCTGGCAGACATATTTGTGATGCAGGAACTATTGAGGATTTGCTTACCCCGTCTTGGCAGTGTTTGGACATCAACTTTGCCTGCATCCAAGCTTGCCCATTTTTAGGCAGAATTCTGTCTGTGGCAGAAAGGAGGACATTTTGCACAGTCACTTGTTTGCCACATTTAAAGCCATCTCCATAAGGAGGTTCACTGATGCTCATTATCTTCTTGGAGGTAGGCTGGGTGTTGCCGGGAGTTAACCTGTTATTTATTAGTTGACCAAATCATGGTTATGTCAATTACTAGTCTATTTCTACCACAAGAATATACATCCTAGGTTTAACAGATAAATACGATTCTATAGATAGATAAGGTAAAATAGTTAAATAAGGTCTTGAAAAACCTCAAGAACCTGCAGAATATGGCATTTAAAGATGTTTTTCTTAATTTAAAGATTCTTTGAACTCTGTTTTTTTGTTTGTTTGTTTGTTTGTTTTTTGTTTGTTTTTTTTAAGGCTGAGAAAATCAGCAAATTTTGGTTTCAGGAGCAAAAGCAGCCACCAAATAGAAACTGGTAGATATAGCTGTGTTACAGGATGACCTTAGGTCTAGATCCCTTTTCTCTTTTTCCCTGCATCACAATCATTTCATCACTTGTTTGAGTAATCTGTGCATTGTTTTGTGTATCAGCACCAATGTGTCTCCGACTCAGAGCTCACCCCGCCCATAATGGATTGAGCTAGAAATGATCATAATGAGTGAGTTAACCCAGAAGCAGAAAGAATCAAATGGTATATACTCACTTATATCTGCATACTAGCCCAAGGGGCATGTCCCACAAAAGCCTTCACTTACCAGGAAACTGGGACAGAGGGGAAGCCATCCTATTGGGACTCTAAATGAGAGACGCATGGGAGAACAGCAAAACAAAAGGATCCAGAGGGTCCTAGAAATCTACAAGTAGAACAATATGATAGGCAGATTTGGGCCCAGGGGTCCCGCTCAAACTAAGGCACCAGCCAAGGACAATACAGGAGGTAAACTTTAAACCCCTTCCCAGATCTAGCCAATGGTCAGAAATATTCTCCACAGATGAGTGGAGAGTGGGATATGACTTTCTCACGTACTCTGGTGCCTCACATTTGACCATGTCCCCTGGAGGGGGAGACCTGGTGGCACTCAGAGGAAGGACAGCAAGTAGCCAAGAAGAGACTTGATACCCTATGAGAATATACAGGGGGAGGTAATCACCCTCTGGAACAGTCAGGGGAGGGGAATAAGGGGAAAATGGGAGGGAGGGAAGAATGGGAGAATACAAGGGATGGGATAACCATTGAGATGTAACAAGAATAAATTAATAAAAAATTAAAAAAAAAAAAAAAAGAAATGACATCAAGGCCCTGGCAGCATTCTTACACCCCAAGACCATTCTGCCACTAAATTTCATCTGTCTGATGAATGAGATTATCAGGAAATTTTTTATGTTGAATCTCCAGACTTGTTGACACCTTTCTGGATCCCACTATTTATTCATGAGTGCCATTAAAAGAAAGGGTGAAATGCAGACTCAGGAAGTTTAGTTACCCACACTTCCGTGAGAACAGAAGCTTTAACCCATTCAGGGTTAGATACGAAGCTGAAGCCAAGAGAAACTGTGTTGTGAGACAGAGCACAGGAAGAGGCACCTCCAGAGAGGTTGTAGGAACAACAGCGTCGATTTTTCTTCCAAGCTGATTGTTCTCAGCCTGTGGGTCATGTCCTCTCTGGAGGTTCATACATCAGATAGCCTGCATATCAGATATTTACATTATGATTTGTAACAGTAGGAAAATTATTGTTATGAAATGGTAACAATAATTTTATGGTTGGGAATCACCAAAATAATAAGAACAACATTAGTAAGGTTGAGAACTACTGCTGTACCACACATTTGCCATTAAGACTTGAAATTTTCTGAAAACACAGATAAAAGCACATTTTTCAAAAGTTCAGCAAAGCAGCAGAGCTTTGAATTTACCTCTTTCTGATTCTATGAACATAGGTTTGCTGTGTATGTTTGTATACGTGCTCTGAGCATGCATAGTGTGTATGTAAATGCCTATTTGTGTCTATGTTTATCTATGTGACTTGGCTTGTCTGTATGTATGTATGTTTCACTGTATGTCTCGTATGATTTTGTTTGTGTGTATATCTCTCAGAGTCTAGGTGTGTCTTTGCCTCTATATCTCCCAGCATTTCAAGATCTTAGAAAATATTTTATTAGAGGTATGAACACAATAAACTTCTTTAAGTTCCAACTTTTCTTTTCACAAAATCAATACAGTAATCCTGGGCAATGACTTATCTAATCTTTCGATTAATTTTAAAAGTTTTATTCTAAATGCTTAAGCTCTAATTCTTAAAATATTTATATTATCTCTATTACACCCACAATTGATATATTTCCCAATAGAGCTTTATACTGGAACACAACATCCTTGAAAATAACAACAACAAAAACCTATAAGCACTTATGAACACATAATCTGTGGGATATAGCTAAAATAAGATTTAAAGAGGCTTAATGGCCCTGATCATGTCAATTGAAGCATCAAATCAGTTAATTCAAATATGAGAAAACAACATGTTTTTAAAAAGATAATTCAGGGAGTGGGAGCAAATATCCTAAGACTAATTTTATAAATGGAAACAGAACTTTAGTAGCTTACTAAACAATATGCTGTAAATTGTTTCAGAAGTAAAAAAAAAAAAAATCCTTCAATAACAGAGGACATGTTAGTATATTATGTCAGAATAAAAAGTTTCTGGAGAAAAATTTATGTTATAGAAGTATTATCTATAACAAAATTCATTAGACCACAAGCTTAAGAAAATACACACAATTTGTTAATCTTTAACAATTGAAATATGGTCATTTAACCAGTGAAGGTATATGTGATGTAAGCATCAAAACTCAGAAAGCAATGAAGACACTGTAGCTCATGACTATTTTACTGAAAAGTAAAGCCTGACAGGTTAGAAAAGCAGGTTCATGAAGATCAAGGGTCAACACGATTTTGGTAATTGGGAATACTAAAGCATTTGAACACTTTAGTTTGTTGTTTATTTTTGTACAATTTGAGATAGGCTTAGAAAATTGGTTAGAACTCTTTCTCTATTATTATCTAATAATTTACTTAGCCCTCTGTTGTAAGATAAGTATATTCCCTGAGTAAATATTTTAATCAATGTATGCTTGGAAAAAATTCAGGAAATGTATTGTACCTTGTTTTAATATATTGAAAGTGTTATTGCAGACTGTTTAGGATAAGTAAGTTATACAAGTTAATTATCAGTTCTTCAAATCATGGACATATCAATTACTAGTCTATTTCTGTCACAAGAATATACAGCTTAGGTGCAACATATAGACATGATTCTATAGAAATATAAGGTAAAATAGATAAGATCTTCAAAAACCTCAGGGACATACATAATATGCAAATTAAAGATGCTTTTATTATTTCAAAGATAGATTTACAATGAGACAGGTTAACAGCTGACATTAAAAAAGATATGAGCATCAAACAATTTCCTTATGAGGATGGCTTCAAATGCAACAAACAAGCCCCTGGGCAATATGTTCTTATTTCTACCACAGAAAGAATTCTGCTTAAAAATGTGCAAACTTGGATATAGGCAGAGTTGAAGCCAAACTCTGCCAAGACAGGGTAAGCAAGTCCTCAATAGTTCCTGCCTTACAAATATGTCTGTCAGATACATTGGGCCAGAAGGCTGAAGATGATGCTCCAATGTTATAGAGAATTTTGGGTGACTCTTCAGGTAGCAAATGGTCTCTGACATCTTCTCGTTTGGGAGGCTTCTAACCTGCACTCTCCCTGTATAATCAGGTAATCAATTTTATTCCTTTTCAAGTCTCTGATGGTTTTGAAGACCAGATAATTTAGTTTTACAATTAAGCATAGTTGTTTAGGGATTAAAATGTTTTTAGGTCTAGATAGATTTTTTAAGTTGATACTGATGAGATATGATAGATATTGATTTACATTCAGAATTTTGGACTCATCAACATTGGAAAGATGTTTTCTTTAAGGCTGCCAAATACAAATAGACAAACACTATGAATATAGTATATTTATAATTCCTTATTGCTTCATGATTCTTCTTGCTGTAGGTAGTTTATTGTATATATGTGTAATAATATAAGTGCATATGTAAAAAATTTAATAAACTAAAAGAAAATAAAACCAAACCCAAAAAAAAGATTACAGCTGGGTTTTTAAGATTATAACTATGCTCTAAGCCAGCCAACAAAAGAAACACTGTTTTGTCATTTGTATGTTCTTAGGTTTTAAATATAAAAATATATAATTCTACTATTTTGGACAATGAATAATGATTTAGATGCAAAATAATTACTATGTACTGATTATTAATAAAAACTATTTTCTGTTTCTCCTTATGATTCTCTCACCTGAGAAACTAGTCTACCAAAATATTAATTTGTATTTAATGTTCCATTTCTTTATTTTTTATACAATGTGGTGCAACTATCACTATGAACTCTGTATGACTGCACTTCTGCCAGGATGTCTGAAACAAAATGCTACGAACCAACAACAATAAAAGCAATTGCAAAAAGCGTGCCATACCTTAGTTTCTGAATGTTACAACATGAAGAACTGTATGAAAGAAAACACAAACACCAGAATTATTTGGGTCATCTTCAGTAAAATGTATTCATTACTTGCATTTATTCTGTTAACTTGGAAGGCAATTACATGTGATATACTAAAAATACCCATTTGTTCAGAAAAACTGATCATTTGTTTTGACTGTTAAGGAAAGACTTGAAAGTGGAGTTTACCTCCTCAATTTGTAAAGATCTTTTTACAAAGAGACTAGATATGTTCTAAATGTCAGATTGACTCTTTGTCATTTTAGAAAATTATCTTTTATCCTATTGAAGGAGTTCTGGGTGTTCCTAATGTGCCTTACCAAATATTAATAATTCATCTTCTAGTTTAATGATACTTACTGAGCAGTGAACCTTGACAGCAGCTTTGATTCAGAGGATAACAGCTGTTGACATAGGAAATAATTTACACAGACTTGATTCTCATATGATCATCCTCAAATAGACTCATCCACATGTGGGAAAGCAGTAGAAGTAAGAATTTTAAATGCATTTCTGATTCATCAAGATATTTCTTATTTGTTGAAAACAAAAATGACCCCTTCATTTTCAAATGAATATATCACTTTTCAATATCTATAATAAATACAATGTATAATGTTTAAGTAATTTGATTTCTGCCCATTTTACTATAGCAATTTTGTGGGGTTTATATATATATATATAAACTTTCTGATATCCTGCTCTCAGAAAAACAAGTAGCCATATGTAACTTAATTTCTTCTAACATTGAACAGACTGAAATGAGGCGTTTGTACCCATGAAGATGTCAGTCAGTTACATGGTATTTTGTGCA
The DNA here is from genome assembly GCF_903995435.1 of Acomys russatus. Taxonomy (NCBI): domain Eukaryota; kingdom Metazoa; phylum Chordata; class Mammalia; order Rodentia; family Muridae; genus Acomys; species Acomys russatus. Next base: position 42,698,994 of record NC_067167.1, read on the forward strand.
CTCTTTGAAAAGTCTTTACAGTTTTTGATAAAATCTTGTATCCTTTGAAATTGTTATACTTAAGAGGATTCCAAACTAATATTTAATTGGAGGGAATAATATTCTCAATCCTATCTAATTTTAGCTTTGATATGTTTAGGCCACAGTGACAATATTAGAAACTGGCATTAAAGGCATATACATGATGGGAGTGCAGCCCATCTTCCCTGATATTAAAGCATCTTCAGGATAAGGAAAAAGATTGGCAAAAATGCCACTACAGTTCAGTTAACACGTATTTTACATGATTTATCTGTGTCCTTTGGTTATAAAAAGGTTCAGTCTGAGGGCAGAACAGACTTTGTCCTCTCACTGAACTTTGTGAATTGGATCTGACAATGGCCATAATGATAGCATTAACTACCTTTCCTCAGAAAAGGAAGAGACAAATCACATATACGATGTGAAATTAAGGCTCTCCCTAGATCCACAAGTGGCATAATATAAAACAAAGCCAAAGACTGTGCCGCTTCAAGTCACCTCCAGTAATCTTCTCCTTTGTAAGCATAATGGCACAAAGGTGCTTCAATAATCTTACACATTAATGAATTTTCAAGTACAGATGGTACTGAAAATTAAGACCCAATAAAACTTAGCTATAACAATGTCTAGACAACCGGTTGCTTCGGCATTAAACTTTATAATTTTATACATTTATCAAAAACAGAGAGTGAGCTTATATTTATCACCCTCCACATATCTGGATACACATGAGATCAATGACATCTTATAAGATGCAGCATCAAATGCGCTCTGATACATGTGAGTTTAAGTAAGAAAGCAGTGGAGTAAAGTATGTCCCAAAGATGACAAGGATTTTTTGAGGCAAAAGCCAGTGTGTCACTCTGGCTAGTCTATAATCCTTATGTAGAGCAGGATGGCCTGAAATCCACACAGATCAACATGCCTCTGCCTCTTGTGGGCTGGGATGAAAGATGTGCACAACTGTTTTGCATAGGTGACCACATTTTATGAAGGATACTGCACTTATACATTTATACTTGAAAATTGAAACACATATTTATACTTTGCTTTTTAAATACTATTTAATTATTCAAAAATAAATTGGTTTCTAGGACCCTCTGGATCCTTCTACTTTGCTATTCTCCCATGCTTCTCTCATGTAGAGTCCCAATAGGATGTCCTCCCCTCTGTCCCAGTTTCCTGGTAAATGAAGGCTTTCATGGGACATGCACCTTGGGCTAGTATGCAGATATAAGTGAGTATATACCATTTGATTCTTTCTGCTTCTGGGTTAACTCACTCATTATGATCATTTCTAGCTCACAGTTGAGTGGAGAGTGGAATGTGACTTTCACACATACTCTGGTGCCTCATATTTGACCATGTCCCCTGGAGGGGGAGACCTGGTGGCACTCAGAGGAAGGATAGCAGGTTACCAAGAAGAGACTTGATACCCTATGAGCATATACAGGGCGAGGAAATCCCCCTCAGGAACAGTCATAGGGGAGGGGAATAAGGGGAAAGTGGGAGGGAGGGAAGAATGGGAGGATACAAGGGATGGGATAACCATTGAGATGTAACAAGAATAAATTAATAAAAAATTAAAAAAAATAAATTGGTTCATGATTTCCATACACATATATACTATAAAGTGTAAAATGTACCCATACTTTGCTTGTGGGTTGGCTCATTTCTTAAAGGCCAGGCTTCCAACCAAATATATATTTGATTTATTGTTGTTTCTTTTTGTTGATCTCCATTAATGATGACCAGAACATTTAAAGATCTTCATATCTCAATTTATTTCCCTCCAAATTGGTACTATATATATACCCCTGAAATTTGTGGGTTTTTTTTTTTGTCTCATTTGGTTGTAAATAATGATGGAATCCACACTATATTTGATAAGTTATGATACATCTATTGCACTCTAATTCCTATGCTTTTAAGAAATGTCTTTTCACTATTGTTTTAAAATATTAGTCCAGAAATATTGTCCTAATTACACTCATTGTCATATTCAAACATGGTTTAAGTCTTCTCATTGAATGAACTTAAAGAAATTGAGTTCCTAATACAGTTACTAATATGTTAGTCTGTTGGCTTTCTCAAAATGCTTTTGTACCTGAATTGTCCTCTAGCACCTATTTCTAGGCAAAAAAAATTGGTCTTTTCTATAGATAAATAAACGAGTAGTCATCTACTCACAGGCTCATTGGAAGCATTCTTAGTGTGATTATATCTCTCTCTTCAATACAAAGATGATTTAGTGAGTCTGGTAATAACTGACTTATTTATCCATTGTGAAGCCATGAAGCAAATTAATTTTTAAAAATTCTTGTTGTTGATTATCTTTATCAGAATGAAGAATTTTACATAAATGGTTTTTTTGAAATCCCACAAAATAGTGTCCCAAAATTTGAAACTTATAGCAAGGACAAAATTTCTTTTTATATTTTTGCTGTTTTTTCAATAATGACTAAATTTTAAAGTGTGTATATATCAATGGCACAGTGTTACATTATATTATTCATTGTATGATACTGAAGTCAGATTAATCCTGTTTCCTCAAACACAGTTGCTTAAAGGAGAATACATTCAAAAATCTCCTTTCCGTTTTTTCATACTACGTAATACTGTGTTGTACTATGTTCATGAACCAATGCACACCTCAGCTGTTGTTCTTTTGGATTTATGAATATGATTATAACAATTATGGGAGTACAGATATCTTTTGACCAGTGATACCATTTGCTATTATTATTAATGCAATAATAGTAGTTCCATTTTAACTTGCTAAGAAACTTTCATACTGTTTTCCTTAGTGGCTCTGGTGGCACACATTTTCATATGCCATGTGCAAATATTCCTTTTTCTCTGCATTTTCATCCATACTTGTAATGTTCAGCCCTTTGGGAAATCCATTCTTATTGCTTAACATGTTTCATTGTGGTTTTGTTTTGCATATCTCTGATAATTAATGAAAGTGAAAACTTCCATATACCTGTTCAGCAATTGTATTTCTTCTTTTACAAAATGTCGTTTGGGCCTATTGGTTCTTTTAAAATAAAGTCACTTATGCTTTTAACATTGAGCACCTGGAACATTTTGCATATCTTGATATTAATCTTATATTTGATGTGAAATCTGAACATAATTTTCTCTTCTTCTTTGTGCCGTCTCTTCAGGCTGATGACTTTCCCTTTTGCTATGTAGACTCATGCAGTTGAAAGTAATTCTGTTTATGTATGTTTTTCTGCAGGTACATAGAATTATTGAAATTATCCTTGCCTATTCCAGTGTTCTGAAGAATTTTCACTGTCGTGTCTTCTAATTTTATAGTTTCACGTCTTATATTTAAACATTTTATTAAATTTTCATTTTATCTTTATGACAAGAACAAGAAAAAGGCCTGTTAAAACACAATTTACCCAAAAGTACTGAATGAAAGGGTTGGTCTTTGTTTAATATGTATTCTGGGCATCTTTTCTGATATCAGTTTTTGAGATGTATAGTTTTACTACTATGTTCTTTCATATATTAGATCTACTTAAATCTTGTGTCATATATGTTATAATAATTTTCAATTGTTAAGTTAACCATTTTATATGCTTGCCCAAATACATACTCAGTGCCATCTTATATGCCAGTGACAATAAAATAGTTTCATGACATTTTAATAATGAAAACAAATACAACCCTTCGTTTTTGACCCTAAGGAAGGGTATCATGCTACTTACCACTTGACACATTTTTATTCCTTTGATAGGAAAACATTGAACAGTAATAAATAATGATGTTACTTTATTTTGATATTCTACACAGAAAGAAATTATCAGTTGAATGTCTAAGATAAATGGACACTGATGTGACTGTGACCTTTAGATAGTGTGCATGTCAACACACATTGAAAATAGGGGATATTCCTGAGGGGGATTATGTCCCCCTATATATTCTCATAGGGTATCAAGTCTCTTCTTGGCTACTTGCTGTCCTTCCTCTGAGTGCCACCAGGTCTCCCCCTCCAGGGGACATGGTCAAATGTGAGGCACCAGAGTATGTGAGAAAGTCGTATCACACTCTCCACTCAACTGTGGAGAATATTCTGACCATTGGCTAGATCTGGGAAGGGGTTTAAAGTTTACCTCCTGTATTGTCCTTGGCTGGTGCCTTAGTTTGAGCGGGACCCCTGGGCCCAAATCTGCCTATCATATTGTTCTACTTGTAGATTTCTAGGACCCTCTGGATCCTTTTATTTTGCTGTTCTCCAGTCATAGGGGAGGGGAATAATGGGAAAATGGGGGGGGGGAGGAATGGGAGGATACAAGGGATGGGATAAACATTGAGATGTAACAAGAATAACTTAATACCCAAAAAATAAGGATATTTATTTATTCTTAACATATGCTTTTTGCTTATCCTAGTACAATTTTTTATGCCTTTCAAGAATTGAAACTACAATGAGCAAAATATTTTCACTGTCTCCTAGCTGTTTGTCATGAATATATTTCCCTGACAAGTGAAGAGGATGTATTGGTTTATTAAGACATATATTATACATATGTGTATAAATATATAGCTTTCAGATCTTAATTGTGAGACAATTTCTTACTGTGTAGGCCAGGCTGGTATTCAGTAGGTTCCTTCAGCTTCAGCCTCTGGGATATGAGGATTACAGGACTGAACTGAGCTGGTCAAGGTGATTACATTTTAATATGAAAAGTAGAAAATTAGAGCAAGGACTCCTCTACCATGGCACATAACAGAAAAGCTTTTATTACTTTTAGGAGATATTGATCAGGTTCCTAATAAATCTGGTGACTCAGCTAGAAGTATAATTCAATACCCAGCTGAAGGAATTAGAAGTGGTCTTGCAAAAAAAGTGGGATATGCCAGGGAGGACAGCACAGGCCTATAATCCCAGCACTTGGGAGTGAGAGGAGATGGATCTCTGTGCATTTGAGGCCAGCCTGGTCTACAAAGCTAGTCCAAGATAGCCAAGGCTATACAGAGAAACCTTGTCTCTTTTTTTTTTTTAAATGGGACATGATGCAGGATAATGGTTTACAGGTTGATGAGCTGGGTTTTTTCCCCTGTGAGACAATGTGCAGAGCCAATTTTAAGCATATATTCCATTTCTTTTTGAAAAAGAATCACTTCTTATACTGCATGAAAAAATGCCTAAAAATATGATGTAGAAATTATCTTAGTAGGTTAATATCCATATTGTTTAATTACATACAAATAGAAGATTAATTATTTAATATTCTCAAACAATACCTTTTAACAAAGATTTATTTTGAGATATTTAACTTTCAACTACATAAAACTTCCTTGTTTTTCAAAACAGAGAGCTTGTATATTTTTCCAGTACTTAAATAATGGTCTTAGCATCAAATTTTCTTCTAAATGCTTATCTGTCACCCCAGATCAGTGTAGCTTTCTCTCATCAGCAGCAAGCTTCTTAGTGCAGTAGACAGCAATTAACACACACACACACACACACACACACACACACACACACACACACACACACACCTCACTAGACAATACATCAAATATAAGTCTGGTTAGTGCTCAGGTAGGAATCAAGCATCCATATCAACCACTCATGAAAATGCTCAGGGAATTTCAAATAAGAGAGGCCAAGGTCAGGGAGTTCAGCTGTGCAATTGTGTTTTCTGGATAGGACAAGGCCATTTTATAGTAGCTGCTCCCGCACAAGACCACGTGAGTCGACATTGCAGTGTGGATAGGGGAGGGCCTGCACAGCAAAGAATCCCAGCTGAAAGCTGTAGGCCACTGATGGCTGCTGATAAAGAGAGTCAGTTTCTTCCTTCCTTTCTTTCTTTCTTTCTTTTTTTTTTTTTTTTTTTTTTTTTTTTTTTGAGACAGGGTTTCTTTATGTAGCCTTGGCTATCCTGGACTTGCTTTGTAGACCAGGCTGGCCTCGAACTGACAGCACTCCACCTGCCTCTGGCTCCTGAGTGCTAGCATGAAAAATGTAAATCAATGTCTATCATATCTCATCTCTATCAACTTTAAACACCTATCTAGACCCAAAAACATCTTAACCCCAAAACAACTAAGCTTAATTTTAAACCTAAGTGATCCGGCCTTCAACCCCGTCAGAGACTTAAGAAAGAATACAAATTACTTACCTGAGTAAACCGGAAGTGCAGGTTAGCAACTTACAAATTAAAAAAAAAAAATGACAGGTACTGTTTGCTCCCTGCATAGTCACCCAAAACTCTTTATAACTTTGGAGCATTATCTTCAGCCTTCTAACCCAGTATATCTGACAAACATATTTGTGAGCCAGGAACTATTGAGGACTTGCTTACCCTGTCTTGGTAGAGTTTGCCTGTCGACTATTCCTGCATCCAAGCTTGCCAAGTTTTAGAAAGAATTCTGTGTATGGCTGATACCAGGACATTTTGTCTGGTGGCTGGTTGTTATATTTGAAGCCATCTCCATAAGGAGATTCTTTGACGCTCATCATCTTCTTTGAGGTAAGCTGGGTGTTGCCAAAAGTTAACCTTCCTCATTGTCAAAGAATCTTTACAATAATAAAAACATCTTTAATATGCCATTATATGGAATTTTTGTGTCTTTGAATGTGTGTGCTTTTCTGCTGATATGTTTTTCCTTTGGCCCTTTTATTTTCTGTTCATTGTATAATTTTTAGATACTTTTTTTTCCTAATGAGAGAGCAGGAAAGAGTGTGGATTTGGATGGGGAGGATCTGGGAGGAAGCTGGAAGAGAGGAAACTCTAATCGGATGTATTGTGTGAAAAATCTGTCTTTTAAAAAAAAAGACATATGTTTCATTACATATGACTTGAAATCTTGAAATTTAGTCACTCAAATGTATACCATCTATAACCTTCAAATCCTGGAATCTTTTGTTTGTTTGTTTGTTGGTTGGTTTGGTCAGTTGGTTGATTTGAATTGGGTATGCATCACACAAGCAAAGTACCCTATTAAAATAACTTATTGCTCTGTCTTCCATCATTACATGGTCCTCTTCCATACAAAAAAGACAGTAGCATTTCATCTAAATAAATTTCCTGTCATACTGTGGGAGAATTTCCTGAGTTTTGATTACATCAATTCTTTATCCTTATTTAGCTTGTGATAGTAATGTTCTTGTGACATTCTTTTAAATATTAAAATAGGGAAATAAACTAAAGGAAGTGTGTTGCATTATTGTAAATATTAAAGTAGAGAAATAAACTAAGGGAGTGTGTTGCATAGACTACAGTTTCAATGAAAACTTATTTTTCATCATGAGTATGACCTTTTCAGTTTTAAGTACTTGGAAATAAAGTCATTTTATTCACAATATTTCCTCAAGATAAATAATTTCAAAGATATTTCAACCTGAAAATTATTAATAAATTCATAGTAATTACTCATATATGTGAATGACCTAATTATATTCCCTATCTGTTCAGGTAGCTAGTGGAATTTTATGCCATAGGAAAGATAGCTAGTTAGTCCTGGCTACATGAATTGATGTGAAGAAGTATACTGAAGAGATGCTCAAAGTCCAGTAGAAATGATGGCAGCGCCAGAAACTGTGTCTTATGAAATGCCTCACTAATAGCCAAATGTAGCCATAGGTGAAGCCAGGAAAAAATATGAATGATCCCATAATACTGCAGAATCCTGTGGCTGCTGCGAGTAGTTCCTCTTCTGTTAATACCCTTATAAATCTAGATATAATTGCTTTGTTCAAGGCCAGCAGGTTTCTACATACCAGAGAAAGTATAGAACTACATTTGTAACTTTATTGTTGACTTTATTTTCTGTGTCAACTGATAATGTATCCTCTTTCTTTGATTCTTTGCATATTCAGTTTTTTATGTGTATGCACTAATGCATATCAATATGTATGCCTGCAAAAATAAATATATGGGCCTTAATATCATTTAGAAGAAATCAGAGATTATGTAAATAAAGGATACATTAATAAGGTGGTTAGAATTTTCAGGATAAGCATTTTTTGAGTGCCTATTATCTTTTAGGTACCTTTAAAATTGATGATTTCCCTGTAGTGAGTAATTGCAGCAAAAATAATTAGTCAAATGGTAGCAGCAATTAAGAATAGATATTAAAAGAAATAAAATAGAGTATAAAGGAATACCTCTAAGTGGGTTCATTTTAATTTTCATAACAGTTGGTGGTGAGTGGATAAAAATAGCTTACTATGACTGTGTAAACATCTCTCTAGAAGAAAGTCATCTGAAAACAAAAACTCATTCTCTTCAAACGTCCATTTTAATCAACAGAGTGTAAAAGTTTTTTCCCCCTTTACAGGTAGAAAATTATGGCTCCTGTTTAAAATAAAAATGCCATTCAGCTATGATCAAAGGCAACTTGAGAAGGAAAGAGTTTATTTGGCCTACACTGCTGCATGTACTCAGTTCAGGAACCTGGAGGCAGAAGCTGGGGCGGAGACCATGGAGGGATGCTACTAACTGGCTCGCTGCTCATGGCTTGCTCAGCATGCTTTTTGATGGAGCCTAGTACCACTAGCCCAGGGACAGCACTATTGACAATGAACTGGGCCCTGACCTATCAATCACTAGTTTAGATAATACCCAACAGACGGATCCTATGAAAATATTTTCTCAATTGTGGTTCCCTCATTTCAGATGACTCTAAGTTGTGTCAAGTTGACATAAGCTTAGCGAGCACAACAGCTTTGTCAGAGCAACTATTGAAATCATGAATCTCTGGATCTTTGTTTGGATTTTTTTTACCTGTAGTACTTTAAGAACACTTGTTAATACAAAGCTCTGTATTAGGTATGGAGCCAATGTAGCATACTGTGAGTGACAGATCCATTTCTGAAAGCTGCTGCTTTGAGGAGAGCTGCTGTACAGTATAAAGTTAATTAGAGAAGAGAAAGAGTATTCAAAATGTCAGTTCCTACCTTTTCCATCAATCAATATAAAACTTCATATTGTTTGTACCTGGGTCATTTTTTAAAATATATTTTATTAATTCATTCATATTACATCTCAATGGTTATCCCATCCCTTGTATCCTTCCATTCTTCCCTCCCTCTCCTTTTCCCCTTACTCCCCTCCCCATGACTGTGCCTGGGGGGGACCTCCTCCCTCTTTATATGCTCATAGGGTATCAAGTCTCTTCTTGGTAGCCTGCTATCCTTCCTCTGAGTGCCATCCCCATCCAGGGGACGTGGTCAAATATGGGGCACCAGAGTTCATGTGAAAGTCAGACCCCACTCTTCACTCAACTGTGAAGAATGTCCTGTCCATTGGGTAGATTTTTTAATCTTAATTTTTTGTGAATTTTTGGAAATAACTTTATTTTTGCTCAAAATGTTTAAATACTGCAGGACATTCTAAAGCACCTGTTACCTAATTTCTTCTAATATTAACTCCTTATGTTATTATGGCTCTCTGTCATAAATAAGGCAGCAGCATTGGTATGTTACAATTTGCTGAAGTATATACTCTTTTCTGACTCTTACTAATAACATTTACTTATCTAATGTTCAGTCTACAATGCTGCAATGCACTTAAGTAGACATGAGACATTTGGAAAGAGCAAAGTCAGAATCTGCCAGTTTGGAAATCCTATCATGACTAGCTGTCAAACCGTTACTTGAATTATATTGTTAATTTACTTAAATTAAAACCTACTTTCTTTGTGTTAAAATATGTTTTCAAACTCTTAATGTTTAGCTTTCTGAAGAGATTAACAACCCATGTGGTAAGCAAGGGAGGGGCACAAATAGTAGAAGGGTTTAGTATGATTAATATATGTTCAATGCTGAGTATAATGGACTAAGAAAGTAATTATCAGCGAGAAATAGTCAACAAGGGAAAGGTGTTTTCCTGGAAATTTCTATTTCATGTAAAATAGTTGATTGACAATGATGGAAGACAACTAAGCCTAGTGGTTTGTACAGGGTACCACAGTTCTAGTTATCTGCACACAGTTCTCATTACATGGCCCAGCACTAAAACAATTACTTACTGATTCAGAAATACTTTCAAATACCAATAAATTAACCTTATGGTTCTTATTGTACAGTATGCTACTTTAGTAAACTTTAAGGAGATTTTATTTCAAACAAGACAAATTATATGATTCCTAAATATTTTTTTATTCTAATACTAAAATAAATTTAGAACTTGGAGCTTTAAATTAACTAATGAATTTGCTTTATCTTATTTTATCCCATTAAAAGTAAAATAGAATAGAAAGTGAGAAGGAATGTTACAAAAATATAAATACTGAAGACACATGTAAAAAGCTGAGCATGGTGGCACATAACTTTAATTCCTGTTGAGAAGGTTGGGTACAGATTGGAGGATTCTCCCAGATTGCTGAGCATAGTAAGGCTCCCCAGGGTTCAATGAGAAATCATCTCTCAAAAAGTAATGCAGAGAGTGGTAGGGAAAGACTTCTGACTTTGATCTCTGACCTTCATCAGTGCTTGCATGGACAGACACAACATCTCACGTACACTACATACTAGTACTGAAAAGTAAATGAATACATGAACAAAAAAAGAAAGTCTATAGGCTGTGAAATTTTCAAATGTTGACTAGAATTCCTTTAGTTCTCCTTCCGAAATCAAATAGTCATCATAGTGGGCTCCAGTAGTCTTTGGCCTTTGTTTGGCAAATGGCAACAATTCTTGGCTCAGAACTTATTAACTACTCTAAGCTTTAAGGTTAGTTAGGTTGTAAATGAGGCAAGTTTCTTTTTTTTTTTTCATATTTAAAACATTTTTACATTTTATTAAATGGTGTACTGCACATCATTTCGAGTTAATATATATCTTTTTGTTTTAATTTTATTTTCTTTTTTTTTTTATTAATTTATTCTTGTTACATCTCAATGTTTATCCCATCCCTTGTACCCTCCCATTCCTCCCCCCCCCATTTTCCCATTATTCCCCTCCCCCATGACTGTTCCTGAGGGGGATTACGTCCCCCTATATATTCTCATAGGGTATCAAGTCTCTTCTTGGCTACTTGCTGTCCTTCCTCTGAGTGCCACCAGGTCTCCCCCTCCAGGGGACATGGTCAAATGTGAGGAACCAGAGTACGTGAGAAAGTCATATCACACTCTCCACTCAACTGTGGAGAATATTCTGACCATTGGCTAGATCTGGGAAGGGGTTTAAAGTTTACCTCCTGTATTGTCCTTGGCTGGTGCCTTAGTTTGAGCGGGACCCCTGGGCCCAAATCTGCCTATCATATTGTTCTACTTGTAGATTTCTAGGACCCTCTGGATCCTTTATTTTGCTGTTCTCCCATGCGTCTCTCATTTAGAGTCCCAGTAGGATGCCTTCCCTCTGTCCCCAGTTTCCTGGTAAGTGAAGGCTTTCGTGGGACATGCCCCTTGGGCTAGTATGCAGATATAAGTGAGTATATACCATTTGATTCTTTCTGCTTCTGGGTTAACTCACTCATTATGATCATTTCTAGCTCAATCCATTTATCCACAAATTTCGGGAATTCCTTGTTTTTAATAGCTGAGTAGTATTCCATACTGTATATGTATCACAGTTTCTTTATCCACTCTTCTACTGAGGGACACTTAGGCTGTTTCCATGTTCTGGCTATTATGAATAAGGTTGCTATGAACATGGTTGAGCAAATTTTCTTGTTGTGTGCTGGAGCATCTTCTGGGTATATTCCAAGGAGTGGAATAGCTGGGTCTTGAGGAAGCCCTATTCCCATTTTTCTGAGATAGCACCAGATAGATTTCCAAAGTGGCTGTACTAGTTTGCATTCCCACCAGCAATGAAGGAGTGTTCCTCTCTCCCCACATCCTCGCCAGCATGTGGTGTCGCTTGAATTTTTGATCTTAGCCATTCTGATGGGTGTAAGATGGAATCTCAGAGTTGTTTTGATTTGCATTTCCCTGATGACTAAGGAGGTTGAGCATTTCTTTAAGTGTTTCTCAGCCTGTTGATACTCCTCTGTTGAGAATTCTCTGTTTAGTTCCAAGCCCCATTTCTCAATTGGGTTATTCGGTTTGGTGGTGTTTAATTTCTTGAGTTCTTTATATATTTTGGATATTAGACCTTTGTCAGATGTAGGGTTGGTGAAGATTTTTTCCTAGTCTGTAGGCTGTCGCTTTGTTCTCTTGACAGTGTCTCCTGCCTTACAGAAGCTTCTCAGCCTCATGAGGTCCCATTTATTAATGGTTGACATTAAGGCCTGGGCCGTTGGTGTTCTGTTCAGGAAGTTGTCTCCTGTGCCAATATGTTCCAGGCTCTTTCCCACTTTTTCTTCTAAGTGGCTTAGTGTCTCTGGTTTTATGTTGAGGTCTTTAATCCACTTGGATTTGAGTTTTGTGCAAGGTGACAAATATGGGGTCCAGTTTCATTTTTTTACACATAGACCTCCAGTTAGACCAGCACCATTTGTTGAAGATGCTATCCTTTTTCCATTGAATGGATTTGGCTTCTTTGTCAAAAATCAAGTGACCATATGTGTGTGGATTCATATCTGGGTCTTCGATTCGATTCCACTGATCAACCAGCCTGTTGCTGTGCCAGTACCATGCTGTTTTAATTACTATTGCTTTATAGTACAGTTTGAGATCAGGTATGGAGATTCCTCCGGAGCATCTTTTATTGTACAAGATTGTTTTAACTATTCTGGGTTTTTTGTTTTTCCATATGAAGTTCAGAATTGAACTTTCAATGTCTTTAAAAATTGTGTAGTTATTTTGATAGGGATTGCATTGAATCTGTAGATTATTTTTGGTAGGATGGCCATTTTTACTATGTTAATTCTCCTGATCCATGAGCAAGGAAGATCACGCCATCTTCTCAGGTCATCTTCAATCACTTTCTTCAGAGTTTTGAAATTTTTTTCATACAAGTCCTTCACTTGCTTAGTTAGGGTAACTCCTAGATATTTTATATTGCTTGTGGCTCATGTGAAGGGTGTGTGGTTTCCTAATTTCTTCCTCTGCAAGCTTGTCATTTGTGTATAGGAAGGCTACAGACTTTTTTGAGTTAATTTTGTATCCAGCCAATTTGCTGAAGGTGTTTATCAGCTTTAGGAGTTCTCTGGTGGAGTTTTGAGGGCCACTTATGTACACTATCATATCATCTGCAAAGAGGGATAATTTGACTTCCTCCTTTCCATTTGGATACCCTTGATCTCCTTTTGTTGTCTTATTGCTCTGGCTAGAACTTCGAGTACTATATTGAAGAGATATGGAGAGAGTGGGCAGCCTTGCCTTGTTCCCGATTTGAGAGGAATTTCCTTGAGTATCTCACCATTTACTTTGATTTTGCCTATTGGCTTGCTGTATATAGCCTTTATTATGTTGAGGAAAGTGCCTTGTATCCCCGATCTCTCTAAAACTTTAAACATGAATGGGTGTTGAATTTTATCAAATGCTTTCTCTGCATCCAAGGAGATGATCATGTGGTTTTTTATTTTCAGTTTGTTTATATGGTGGATTACATTGATGGATTTCCGTATATTAAACCATCCCTGCATGCCTGGAATGAAGCCTACTTGGTCATGATGAATGATATCTTTGATGTGCTCCTGTATTCGTTTTGCAAGTATTTTATTTAGTATTTTGCATCTATGTTCATAAGAGAAATTGGTCTGAAATTCTCTTTCTTTGTTGAGTCTTTGTGAGGTTTAGGTATCAATGAGACTATGGCCTCATAGAATGAATTTGGTAATTTTCCATCCATTTCTATCTTTTGGAGTAGCTTGAAGAGTATCGGTATTAGCTCGCCCTTAAAGGTCTGGTAGAATTCTGCACTGAAACCATCTGGCCCTGGGCTTTTTTTGGTTGGGAGACCATCGATGATTGCTTCTATTTCTGTAGGGGAAATGGGACTATTTAACTTGTTTATCTGTTCTTCATTCAACTTTGGCAAGTGAACTTGATCAAGAAAATCGTCCATTTCCCTTAGATTTTCAAATTTTGTGGCGTATATGCCTTCAAAGTAGGATCTTATGATTCTTTGAATTTCTTCAGTGTCTGTTGTTATGTCTCCCTTTTCATTTCTGATTTTGTTGATTTCAATACTGTCTCTCTGCCTTTTAGTTAGTTTGGCTAATGGTCTGTCTATCTTGTTGATTTTCTCAAAGAACCAGCTTTTGGTTTTGTTGATTCTTTGGACTGTTTTCTTATTTTCTAATTGTTAATTTCAGCCCTGAGTTTGATTATTTCCAGGCGTCTACTCCTCTTGGGTGTTCTTTCTGCTTTTTTTTTTTCTAGGGCTTCCAGTTGTGTTGTTAAGATGCTTATGTGCGATGTTTCCAATTTCTTTTTAAAGGCACTTAGTGCTATGAATTTTCCTCTTAGCACTGCTTTCAATGTATCCCACAAATTTGGGTATGTTGTTTCTTCATTTTCATTGAATTTCAGAAACTCCTTGATTTCTTTCTTTATTTCTTCCCTGACCCAGGTGTCATTTAGCAGAGAGTTGTTTAGTTTCCACAAACGTGTAGGCTTTTTGTTATTTCTGTTTGTTGTTGAATTGCAGCCTAAGAGCATGGTGATCTGATAGGATACAAGGTATTATTTCAATCCTCTTGTATCTGTTGAGGCTTGCTTTGTGACCTACGATGTGATCAATTTTAGAGAAGGTTCCATGGGGTGCAGAGAAGAAGGTGTATTCTTTCTGGTTTGGGTGAAAGGTTCTATAGATATCTGTTAGATCCATTTGACCCATGGCATTGGTTAATGATGTTATTTCTCGGCTTAGTTTCTGTTTCAATGACTTATCCTTCAGTGAGAATGGGGTGTTGAAGTCTCCCACTATTATTGTGTGGGGATCGATGTGTGGTTTAAGCTTTTTTAGGAGATCTTTTACATATGTGGGTGCCCTTGTATTGGGAGCATAGATGTTCAGAATTGTGATGTCATCTTGGTTGACTTTACCTTTGATGAGTATGAAGTGTCCTTCCTCATCCCTTTTGATTAATTTTGGTTGAAAGTCTATTTTGTTCGATACTAAAATGGCTACACCTGCTTGCTTCTTGTGACCATTTGCTTGGAATATTTTTCTCCAACCTTTTACCCTGAGGTAATGCCTTTCATTATGGGTGAGATGTGTTTCTTGGATGCAGAAGAATGTTGGGTCTTGTTTATGTACCCATTCAGTTAATCTGTGTCTTTTTATTGGAGAATTGAGACCATTGATGTTGAGAGATATTAATGACCAGTGACTGTTAAGAGTCTTAATTTTGATGTTGTTTCCAGTCGAGCGTTTGTGTAGTTGTGTTTTTGCCATGGGATAGTTATCTATTTCCTGGGTAGTTTTGGTTGTAGCTTGACCCTTTGGGATGGAGTTTTCCTTCTAGTACCTTCTGTAAAGCTGGGTTTGTGGATAGGTACTGTTTGAATTTGTTTTTGTCATGGAATATTTTGTTTTCTCCATCAATGGTTATTGATAATTTTGCTGGGTAAAGTAGTCTGGCCTGGCATCTGTGTTCTCTTAGGGTTTGCAGGATCTCTGTCCAGGCCCTTCTGGCTTTTATGGTCTCTGCTGAGAAGTCAGGTGTAATTCTGATAGGTTTACCATTAAATGTTATTTGGCCCTTTTCCCTTGCAGCTTTTAATATTTTTTCTTTGTTCTGCATGTTTTGTGTTTTGATTATTATGTGGCGGGCAGTTTTTCTTTTCTGGTCAATTCTATTTGGTGTTCTGTAGGCCTCTTGTATGTTTATAGGCATCTCTTTCTTTAGATTGGGGAAATTTTCTTCTATGATTTTGATGAGAATAGTTTCTGGGCCCTGGGTCTGATGTCTTCTCTTTCTTCAATGCCTATTATCCTCAGATTTCTTCTTTTCATGTTGTCCTTAATTTCTTGGATGTTTTGTGTCAGGATTTTTCCAGATTTGGCATTTTCTTTAATGGTTGATTCAATATCTGTGATTGTATCTTCTAGCCTGAGATTCGTTCTTCCATCTCTTGGATTCTGTTAGAAAAGCTCACCTCTGTGTTGCTCGCCTTCTTCTCTGAGGTCTCACGTTCTCGTTTTTCTTCTGTCTGTGTGTTTATCATTGAATCCATTTTCATTTTCAGATCTTGAACTGATTTTTTGATTTCTTTCATCTGATTTTTTGTATATTCCTGAGTTTCTTCCATTGCCTCTTTATAGGTCTTCAGAGCTTGAACCGTTTTAGTTATTTCTTTCATCTGGTTGTTTGCATTTTCCTGCAATTTTTCCAGTTCCACTCTATGTGCTTCTTTTATGTCTCTCACCTGTTTGTCTGCGTCTTCCTGCATTTGATTATGAATTTTATTTGTTTCCTCCATTATCATCCTCATTACTAAGGATTTGAGGTCATTTTCTTGTATTTCCGTTGTATTTGAGTTCTCTGGGTGGTTTTCTTTGGGATAGCTGGAAACTGGAGACGCATGTTGTTTTGGGGTTTTTTGCGTATGCTTTTTCGTTGTCCTTTAGACATCTTGCCGTCTTTGTTTTTGTTGGGTAGCTTCCAGAGTTGAATGGAGGGTGTCTGATGATAGATTCACTTGTTTTCTTACGATTTCCCTAGGCTGCGAGCTCAAAGCTTCACTGGTGTGGATGTTAGGAGGTTAGCCCTGTTGTTCTGGTCTCTCACAGCCAGTGATCCTCAGTCCCTCTCTGCTGTGGATCCTGCAATTGTTCTGGGTCTCTGAATGAGCGTTGGGTCAGGCCAAGGTATCCACAGCCTTCTGTGTTCCCTGCCAAGTCCAGCCAGGAGCACTGGGACCGAACCACGGGCAGAACTCAGCTAGATTCTCAGGGCCTGAACCGTCTGCCAAGCTCAGCTAGGGATTTTGGGCCCAAAATGCACACAGGGTCCAGCCAGAATTTTTGGGCTGGGACTACGCACCAAGCTCCACTAGGGCCTTTTGGCCCAAAGTGCGTGCTGTGGTCAGTTATTGACTCAGGCCCGAACTGACCACCAATCTCAGCCAGGAATTCTGGATTCAAACTGCACACTGTGTCCAACCCGAGTCTTAGAGCTGGTGGAACCGAGAGCTCTGTCCAGCCGTGCCACAGCAGGAGAACTGCGGCTGCTCTGAGTTAGCGCCAGTGGTGGAACAAGTGCTCCGCCCGGACCGTTAGTCACCGCAGGGGAGCTGCGCTGAGCTGAGGTGGTGCCTAGGAGGAACTGAGCACGTCACCAAGCCTGCGCCACAGCAGGAGACTGCGGCTGACTCGTAGTTAGCGCCAGCTGTGTGGAAAAAGTGCCTCCGCCAGGACCCGTTTGGGTTTCCCACGCAGCGGGAGGCAGCTGACGCTGAGCTGAGGTGGTGCCTAGGAGCTGCCGCTGAGCTGAGGTGGTGCCTAGGATGGAACCGAGCACGTCACCAAGCCTGCGCCACAGCAGGAGAACTGTGGCTGCTCTGAGTTAGCGCCAGTGGTGGAACAAGTGCTCCGCCCGGACTGTGTCCCCGCAGGGGAGCTGCCGCTGAGCTGAGGTGGTGCCTAGGATGGAACTGAGCACGTCACCAAGCCTGCGCCACAGCAGGAGAACTGCGGCTGCTCTGAGTTAGCGCCAGTGTTGGAACAAGTGCTCCGCCCAGACTGTGTCCCCGCAGGGGAGCTGCCGCTGAGCTGAGGTGGTGCCTAGGATGGAACCGAGCACGTCACCAAGCCTGCGCCACAGCAGGAGAACTGCGGCTGCTCTGAGTTAGCGCCTGTGGTGAAACCAAGTGCTCCGCCCAGACTGTCACCGCAGGGGAGCTGCCGCTGAGCTGAGGTAGTGCCTAGTGTGGAGTAGCGTGCTCAACTGAGCCTGCGCCACAGCAGGGGAGCTATGGCCACGCTGAGTTAGTGCCTCAGGCAGAATTGTTTGCTGGGCCGGGCCAATACCCGGGACTCTGGGGCCGAACTGTCCGCCGAGTCCAGTCTGGGTCCAAAGGCTCCACGCGACCCAAATCCTGCCCCGAGTCCCCTCTCCCGCAGCAATTCCCACCAGCCACCACACCAATCGCCTCCACCGGAAGGCTATGAGCTGCAAACCTCAGCCGCCGCTGCTGGTGCCGCTGGTGCTGCTGCCTCTGCCGCTGCCGCTCCGATCAGAGAAAAACCACACTCCTCCCGTGTGCGCAGGTCCTCCGCACCCTGGTCCCTCTGAACCGTGGAGCACTCCTGCTGCCGTGATGTTTGGACCTCGGTGTTCCTGGCTCAGAAATCTGTGCAATTCCCTGAATTGTTCACTGGAGCCTCCAAACGCCGTCCACACTGCTCGCCGCCATCTTGGATCCCTCCTATATCTTATTCGAGGCAAGTTTCTTAATTCATACCTTTTCATACATTTTTCTTGTCTCTCTGTTGTCAGTTAGGAATCATTATGATACAATGCATGTCAGAGTTAAAGTCATCACCTGTGACCCGGAGACCTACTTGCTTGTGGTAATAACTCCATGCTTACTGGCCTTGGAGTCACTTCCTGTGACTGCCTGAGGTGCAACAATGTGAATAAAGGATGAATGTCGCACCACAGAAAGTCTCTTGTTATGGCTGAACGCAGAAAATGAATCCCATATAGGCTCAAGATGAACATTTCTACAATAATGGTTACATAGGAAATAAAGGAAACGTTGTCCTCATTATCTGTAGTATCACCACTCTGCTAAAATATGCAGATGCAAGTTATAATTTGGAATATGTACTGAACATTTTCACCCTACCTGACAATATAAAGTGGCTTTTGTTGGAAGAGGAAGTTATTATTTTAACATAGGTGCTCATAGTGAAGAACCCAGCCTCTTTGCTTTGGATCCTCATTTTTATTCTCTTTTTGTTTTACTTGATGGCAATGAAAATCTTTTTTTCATGAGAATCACCCAAAGAGTAGTGAATACATTAAATTTCCTTATACTGCATGCATTCATGAGCCATTTTCATAATGATCAATGCAAGTGTTCCTGTTTATTACAAAGGTTCTTTATCTTAACATGTTTACCAAAAAGACCTTATTGTGATAAATGCATTGTATATTGATAAAAGCAATATTCTTTGGAATAACCATGGAATGTAGTTATTCACAAATGCAGTGTTTGTAGGAATCACTGAATAATTTTTCTAGAAAGGGCAGGGATAATTCGTGTAGTATCTGGTATAGCTCTTTTAGAAGGAAGTAAAACACAACAGCATAAAAACTGTTAAAAATTCTAGTTATTTCAAACATTCAATTACTTTTGTAATTTGGTATTAAAAGCACCATATATACACTAGATGACAAAGATTTTCTTTTATGCTCTTGCATGATATGATTTATCATTGCAATCAGTTATTGTCTTCATAAAGAAAAGATAGATCAAATTTGATCTCCTATTAATTTTTAAGAGGCAGATGACTCTATTTTTCTTTTAAGTTAAACAATAGGAGACATTGATTGTGTCCTTAGCTAGAGGTCAAGTTGGGTTTTTGTTTTGTTTTGTTTTGTTTTTTGTTCTTCCTCAATAATCTTTTGAAATACACATTGTAAATTGTTTATAATGTTTTGAGTATTGATTGATCATAAAATGTTAACTGTCTAACCATAAACCCATAACATGTCTGACCATAAACTTATAACATGTACCTTTCCCATAATCATAAAAATAACTGAAATTTTATATATATATTTAAATCACTTCCTTTCTTTTTTTTTTTTTGAAGTTTCTTCAACTTTATTTATTTATTTATTTATTTTTACATATACATTTTTTTTATTAATTTATTCTTGTTACATCTCAATGTTTATCCCATCCCTTGTATCCTCCCATTCCTTCCCCCCCCCCCATTTTCCCATTATTCCCCTCCCCTATGACTGTTCCTGAGGGGGATTACGTCCCCCTATATATTCTCATAGGGTATCAAGTCTCTTCTTGGCTACTTGTTGTCCTTCCTCTGAGTGCCACCACGTCTCCCCCTCCAAGGGACATGGTCAAATGTGAGGCACCAGAGTACGTGAGAAAGTCATATCACACTCTCCACTCAACTGTGGAGAATATTCTGACCATTGGCTAGATCTGGGAAGGGGTTTAAAGTTTACCTCCTGTATTGTCCTTGGCTGGTGCCTTAGTTTGAGCGGGACCCCTGGGCCCAAATCTGCCTATCATATTGTTCTACTTGTAGATTTCTAGGACCCTCTGTATCCTTTTATTTTGCTATTCTCCCATGCATCTCTCATTTAGAGTCCCAATAGGATGCCTTCCCCTGTGTCCCAGTTTCCTGGTAAGTGAAGGCTTTCGTGGGACATGCCCCTCAAAACAACTCTGAGATTCCATCTTTCACTTCCTTTCTTGCCATTAAAAGGTCTTTCTGTTTCTCGTCTAGACTGCTTTCATTTGCCTACTCCTGGGGAGAGTATAAGTGTGGCTTGGCCATAAAAATAAATTTTTTGCCTTGCAACTTTATCACCTCTAGGTGTCAGTTCCTGGTTTTCGACATCATAACATTTGAAGGTTTAACTGAGATCTAAGTGACCCACACAGGGTAGGAACTACCAGGTGATGGCCACTTTAAGAGGCTCCTCACTCAGCCTTAATCCTTCCTGCTTCCTATAGTTTTAGGCCTTCACCAGGCTGTAAGATAAAGGGCACCTATGTGTCTTGCCTATCTGTGTCTTTCTGTGTGTTTTGTTCTGGGCCGGCAGCAGGGCTCTAGCTGGGAAGCTGGATGCAGCATACTCCCTGTAGTCTGTCATCCCCAGAAACATCCCCTGGGACTTTTGGCACCAAGTCTAACATTCATTAAATTTGTTGTCGTTTGTTTAGAGGAATTTGGACATGATTATACTATTTCTGGCTAATTTGGGAGTTAAGCTAGAGCCACAAGTTGTTTTCTGACTTGCCTTGGAGATCTCAGGATCCCATAGTGGCACTGCAGACTGGGTAAGGAAACTCAGGGAGAACCAGCACCTTGGCACGACCAGCAAGGTTAAAATGCTTAGGCATCACAACAAAGCCAAGGACACCTCAGAACACTGGGGGCAATATCTAGAGCTTAGAAAGACCAAATGTAGGGATGTAGGATATTGCAGGGGAGTGGAAGACAATATGTTAATTCTCTTGTTCAGATTAACCTCTGAAGCAGAGGACTCCAATTGTTAAATGTTTTTGTCTCATTCCCATTGTGAGTGTTTCTTGTCTTTTCTTTACTTCTCCTTATGTATTGTGACTACCTCAACAGGAGAGATTTGCGGGCATGGGATTTTTTATTTTTTTATTTTTTATTTTTTATTTTTTATTTTTTTTATTAATTTATTCTTGTTACATCTCAATGTTTATCCCATCCCTGTATCCTCCCATTCTTCCCTTTCCCCATTTTCCCATTATTCCCCTCCCCTATGACTGTTCCTGAGGGGGATTACCTCCCCCTGTATGGGCATGGGATTTTTATGGCAGTATGTACCAGAGTGCAATGGCCAGGACAAGAATTGCGGCTTAATAAACAGCTTTGAACAGAGACACTCAGCCCTTGCAGAGCCCGTGGGAGGCTGAAACATCAGCGCAGCCTGGACGTACACGGGCTCCTAGAGCCTCCACACAAGCATCAGGTCCTGTGGCCCTCATTAGGGCGTTCATGAGCTCTCTCAGTTGCTGATCTTACAGCCTCACACTTCACCCAAAGGTTTGTTATATCTGTCTGTTTTGAATGTATGCACATATGGTATGTTCTGGTTTTCTTTGAATGTGTGAACTTACTATGTAAGTTTGCTATCTGTTTATATGACTGGTTATCCTTGAATATGTGAGCTTATTGATTCTCCTGCCACAAGCTATCCCAACTCAGAATTTACCTCTGAGCTTTCTGCCCACTGAATTTAATATAATAGTGATTCAAATGTCACTTGGGTATGGGTAATATTAAAAATATTGTTTTATGCTGTTCTATTTACTGCAAAGCTGGCTCTGCAATTGAGTTATGGTTCACCCCTTTTCAAACCCAGACATACTTTTAAAATCTCTATGTCTGGCTGGAATCAAGAGCTGAGACGAAGTAAAGAAAAGAAAACAAAACAGCTAAAGGGATTACTAGCTTACACATTTATTGGGTATGGCTGAAAATTGTTCATATCTGTAACAAAATGTAAGTTAAAATCTTCTAATATGAGGTTGGTAATTAAAAGTCTGTGCATAGGTAATCATAAATGAAGCCATGATTCCACTCTAGGACATAAGCAACACGTGGCTGGACATAATCATTGCTGGGGTTGGAGAGCACATATGTTATGACTTCACTGTCTAGGTAAAGGGCAGCTACATGGCTGAAAGTCATCATGGCCTTTAGAATAAAGTGTTAAAGCTGCTCAACTGTTGGTGGAGAGTGGGGACTGACTTTCACACAGACTCCTTTATATCTTTAAAGTACAATCTCATATACGAAGGGGCAGCTTTAATACTTTATCCTAAAGCCCTGACTTTCACACAAACCCTGGTGTCCCATATTTGACCACGTCCCCTAGTTCGGGAGGCCTGGTGGCACTCAGAGGAGGGATAGCAGGCTACCAAGAAGAGACTTGATACCCTATGAGCATATACAGGGGGAGGAGGCCTCCCTCAGTCACAGTCATAGGGGAGGGGAGTAGGGGGAAAGCAGGAGGGAGGGAGGAATGGGAGGGTACAAGAGATGGGATAACTATTGAGATGTAAAATGAATGAATTAATAAAAAAATAAAACATATAAAGAAATCACAGAGACCAGCTGAGCCTGGATAGTAATTGACAGGGCTGGAGTTCCTATAGCTAGCCCAGTTGCAATGAGGGACACGTGCAGTTTTGGAAAGCCTCTGGCCATGTGGTAGTCCCTGAAACACCAGTTATAATGAAATGGGGCCAGCTGGTATCTAGTAGGAAAGCTTTGTATATGCTTCTAAGGGTCGGGCCAAGGAGGTGATCCAAGCCACTTGGGAAAACTCAAAGGATTGTGACTACATCCCATCTTTGAACTGACTGCATTGTTGGAGCTTGGTTTTTACTTATGCAAATTGATGTTATGCCCTGTATCTTCCCTCTTGAAGTAAAAAGGTACTTTATTTTTGATGTGGCACGAGGACACGGTTGAGAGAATTTTAAACTTTCTTAAAAGGAAATTTTGATGTTTTATAGAGGAAAAATGGATATTTTTAAGGAACAGCTTTAAAAATATTTAAGTTTATATAACTGTGGAACATACTACATTTATAAGCTATTTATTATTATGCCATTGTTAGTATGCAGTCTTAATAAACAGATAAAAGGCTCACAATTAAAGCCACAGCTAAACACTAGAGACTGAAGTATTCTTATCTTAGGAGGGAATAAGACAATGACCTTACACAGCCTGACAAACAGCTTGGAACAAGTGTTCAACCTATGGGTTGTGACATTCTGGATATCAAAAGACCTTTTTATAGGGGTAGCCTACTCTTTCATGCATGTCAGATGGTTGCTCATGGTTGCATTTTGATTTATAACAGTGTTGAACCTGCTTTCATTTTTTTTTTGCATAACTATAGGTCCTCTGTTGACACCTGCTGTAATTTTTACTATAACTGTAGGTCCTCTGTTGACACCTGCCTTTGTCTTTAGTATAACTGAAGCCATTTTATCTTTAATATCCATTTTGATCATAGGGTAAAACTGAGTTCAAGTTCTCAGGCTCTGCCTGACGTAAGAACAGCCTGCCTGACATAAGAATAGCCTGCCTGTGAGTGCCACCAGGTCTCCCCCTCCAGGGGACATGGTCAAATGTGAGGCACCAGAGTACGTGAGAAAGTCGTATCACACTCTCCACTCAACTGTGGAGAATATTCTGACCATTGGCTAGATCTGGGAAGGGGTTTAAAGTTTACCTCCTGTATTGTCCTTGGCTGGTGCCTTAGTTTGAGCAGGACCCCTGGGCCCAAATCTGCCTATCATATTGTTCTACTTGTAGATTTCTAGGACCCTCTGGATCCTTTTATTTTGCTATTCTCCCATGCGTCTCTCATTTAGAGTCCCAATAGGATGCCTTCCCCTCTGTCCCAGTATCCTAGTAAGTGAAGGCTTTCGTGGGACATGCCCCTTGGGCTAGTATGCAGATATAAGTGAGTATATACCATTAAGACTTGATACCCTATGAGAATGTATAGGGGGAGGTAATCCCCCTCAGGAACAGTCATAGGGGAGGGGAATAATGGGAAAATGGGGGGGGGGAGGAATGGGAGGATACAAGGGATGGGATAAACATTGAGATGTAACAAGAATAAATTAATTAAAAAAAAAGAAAATATTAAGAGACAAAAGACAAAAAAAAAAAAAAAAAAGAATAGCCTGCCTGACGTTAAGAACAGCCTGCCTGACGTAAGAATAGCCTTTTACTTACCGTTCAACACTTGCTGTTTCAATTCAATATTTTCTGGACTTAGAATAGAACAATAAATAATAAATGCATACTCTGCTTGAGTTAAAGATAAATGTATGCATTGCTAGAGTTAAACCGAAATACCCTGTTATATTCCTTCCCCCTAGAAAACTGGAAAGTCCCCAAGGGTTTCCGTATCCTATATCCCAAACAAACAGTTTAAAATGCTTTGTCTAGCTACCTAGGCTACCTGGAGTAGATTCTATTTTTTCTTGCTTGATAAGACACAGTGTATCTGTACCTGGAATAGAATTGATTTAATTCATCCTGCTCAGTTACGGTTGTTTTTCTTTCAAAAATTCACTCTGAAAATAGCTCGGAGTCAGTCTTGGTTCTGAAATGCAGACTGTGTCCCTGACCCATCACACTTTGCTAAGTGTTCAATAAACTTCCGTCTTTCTGAGCCGGGTGTCTGAATGTTCACTGTGAGGCTATTCCTGAACCTGAACAAGGAAAGTTCTCAGTCTCTTTGTGAACCGTATTTATGTGTTAAAAATCTTCTCTTGACACTGAAAGAGGTTCAATTCAGAAATTTTTATTCTTTAAGGATTAACTTAACAGGGATAATGGTATAAAATACTAATCTTATAAAAGCTATTAACTTACTTTTAACTGTTAAAGATGATTAAGCTTTGATGTGTTCATAACTATACTGGCAGTCATGCTAAGTAGTAATGCAATTAATTACAGGAAAAATAATTTTATTTCTGGATATGTTTTCAAAATTGAGTCTAAAAAAGTAACTACAAACAAGGAAAGTTTGGCTAGTTTATATATACTTAATAGATAACAGTCCTCAAATGCTTTAGAGAACTGCAGAGTATGGCATTTAAGGTGTTCAATAAAACAGATTTTTGTGATAGACCCTGGCAGATTCTGGAAGCACCCTTAATCTCCTCCAAAGAATATGGATGGTCGCCGAAGGACCTCCACCTGCACCTTGCTTTAAACATGGTAAAGTTGGCCACGGTGAGAAAAATGGCCCTTTACCTGGACTCACGACATGATGCTGTTGGAACTGTAGACGAACAGGTCACTGGGGAGTTGATTGCCCTGCTTTGCCTAAACAAAGTAGGCCAGCCCCACCCCCAACGTCCTACTCCGTAGAGAAGTCTGTCTGACTTCCAGGCCTGGAAGCCAAAGACCAACAGTGCAGTGGGACCTCTAACCCAATAATCATGGAGGAACCTAGGGTGACTGTCCAAGTAGCTGGCAAGTCTCTAGTTTTTATTAGATTTGGAAGCTGCGTGGTCTGTACTTTCTGCATACTCAAGTAAGATTCACCCGTGTTAGGTCTCTGATAATGGTGATGACAAGTCTAGTGATAGTTTTGTCAGTGTAACAGTAGCAACCAAGGATTCAGCTGCCTTTTCAGTTCTCTTCATGTGTAAGCATCAGCCCACATGCCTCACTTTCCTAGAACTACTACTAGGGCTAGACATAGTTTACCTTGTTACCCGAATCAGAAAAGAGGTAAAAACACAAAACAGATTTCAGTGTAACATTTTACTATTCTTTATTTAAAGGAATTCGCTTTATAGTTACTGCTCCCAGTAATCAACCACCTGTGCCTCATTATGAATAATAGAATAAAAAAGGAGTAAAGTTTATGGAAGCTCTGATGTTTTAAACCTTAAGTTCTGAGAATCTAAAAACATATTTTAGGATGTAAGAAGGTGTTTTTAATGTGTGTAAATGCACATTATAACTTAAGATGGTAATTCTAAGTTATAAAAGTCAAAGGATGTGAACAATTAAGTGGTGATAAAAAATGATTGAAGGTTGGCAAAAACTTAAAGTTTTTTCAGAATTCCTTTTCTTTTTTTCCACTTATACTAGTAGTGCATTTATTTTGACACTAAGGCAACATCCTTCTTATGAAAAGATATTGAAAAGCAAGATTTTGTATGGCAACAGGATATTGAAAATGTGGCCTGGCTTTCTCTTTAGGTTCTCTTTTTTCAATTAATTAAACATATTTTGTTTTTTACATATACATTTATATTACTACACATGTATACGATAGGTTATCTATAGCAAGAAGAACCGTGACACAATCAGGAATTATATAGATGTGACATTCTTCGTGTTTTGGATATTTGTATTTGACAGCCTTGAAGAAAACATCTTTCCTATCTTGGTGCATCTAAAATTCTGAATGCAATTTTTTTTGTTTTGTTTTGTTTTGTTTTGTTTTTTTTGAGACAGGGTTTCTCTGTGTATCCCTGGCTGTCCTGAACTTGCTTTGTAGAACCGGCTGGCCTTGAGCTCCCAGTGATCCGCCTGCCTCTGCCTCCAGAGTGCTGGGATTAAAGGCATGAGCCACCAAGCCTGGCCTCTGAATGCAAATTAATCTCCATTATGTCTTGTCATTATCAACTTAAAACATCTATCTAGACCTGAAAACATCTTAACCCCCAAACACCTAAGCTTCATTGTAAAACTAAGATACCTGGTCTTTAACTCCATCAGAGATTTGAGAAGGAATAAACTTCATTACCTGAGTATGCTGGGAGTGCAGGTTAGTAGTGACAGAGACAGTTTGCTACCTGAATAGTCACCTAAAACTCTCTGTAATGCTGGAGCATCTTCTTCAACCTCTGGCCCAATATATCTGACAGCTGTTATGATTGGAAAGGTTTGGAGTTTTAACATTGATAAATAGGGTTCTGCTAAACTGATAGAGCACTGAGTACTTAGTATTCTTTCCCAAACTCAAGATTTTAAATTTCTTTTGTTTGTCTTGTATAGACTTAAAGGTACTTCTCATTGCACTAAGAACATTGCTTTCCAATATAGATACCTGGTTTTCTGAACAGAGAAAACAAATATTTGTGCTTTTTAGCCCAGTTATAGTTTTTGCCAGGACACAGAAGAATGAGTGTAGTCCATCTGTTTTACAATATAGACTTTAGTGACGTGAGGATGCTGAGATGTCTAAACTCTTATCTCACTTTGT
Source organism: Acomys russatus (assembly GCF_903995435.1). NCBI lineage: Eukaryota > Metazoa > Chordata > Mammalia > Rodentia > Muridae > Acomys > Acomys russatus. Next base: position 42,726,308 of record NC_067167.1, read on the forward strand.
AAACTAAAACGTATTTTACCTTCATAGAGTCAAAACAGTCATAATCTTGAATTCATCTGTCACAGGTCAAGCAGACTCCAGATAATTACAGTCTAAATTTTCTCACCTGCCTATTCCTGGGACTGAGATTTTGTACCCTGGTCTCGGGATTCCTCCCCTTGAGCAATTACTGGGACTATGGACATGAATGTTTCTAATATAAGCTTTTCTTTTAAATTGCTAAATTTTAACTTTCCTCCCTAGCCTACATTTATCTCAGCAGATTTTCACTCAGCTGACAAACACCATCCAGGGATCACCTGAAAACTGAAAACTGCTGAGCCCTGGACTTGCTGAAAGCTAATGTAAACCATCCCAGCTGATGTGATTGCTCCCTGTCTTCATCTGCATCAGCTAGGCAGGTGCTTCTGATAAATGACCCACTGTCCAGCCATTGAGGAGCCTTTCAGTCCACCTGGACCCTGAAAACAACACCCTAGTTTCAGATGGAAATAGTTACAGAGGACAGCATGTTATCTCTTATCCCTCCTAATAGGGTGAAATGCTAAGTCAAAGGAATTTCCCTGGCATAGGGAACAGAGTGGCTACCAATACTGTCAATAGGCACATGAGGAAAATGGATCCAAATTTATCAACTGGTAGATTTATTATAGTTCTATGATATGATAGGTCCCTTTGCCTGCTTCATGCAGAACAAATAGGCAGTATGTGGAATTAAGGAAAAATATTTCTATACAAACCATTCAGGACTATAATCTGGCTGTAGTCAAGGAAACATTACAAAAAGAGGATCTGAGATGAAATAAATGTAACTGGTGCCCAGTCATTTCCAGGCTCCTACTAGGTAGTAAGTCTGATGTCAACCATCACAGGGCCCCTGGACCTTCTGCTTCTGCTAATTACTGTTGGCTCTTGCGTCATTGATGCATTAACTAGATGATAATTACTGTATGGTTATCATTAAGTTGATAGTTATTAGATCCTTTCATTGTTACCGAGACTTTTGATTTCTAAATTTTAGTTCATTTGATTCCTCAGGTGTATTGCTATTCAGGAGGAGGCTGAAAATATTTAGGACTTCTGTGCTAAATTTGCTCAAACAGAGCAGCTCAGGTGCTGGTACCACTGGTGCTAGCATTAGGGACAGCAGGATCAATAGGACTGGAAAGGCTGCATTTGTCGTGGGTGGTCAAAATAGTACACTCATGAGCCAACAGGTTGTTCAAGATGTATCTGAACTGGAAACATCCATCAGCTACCTGCCTCCTCCGTGGACTTCCAGGCAGAGGTAGTATTGCAGAACTGAAGCGGATTTGACCTCCTCTTCTTGCATCAGGGGACTCTGCATTGCTCTCAGATAACAATGCCATTTTCATGTCAATCATTTGGGAATAGTCAGAGAAAGTTTGAGTATTTAAACAAAGAACTAAGAAAAAACAGTTACTATCAAACAATTGATACGAGTTTCTATTTTGCTGGTCCCATGGTTAACTACCCTCCATAGCACCTTGGTAGGAACTTTTTCACTTATTTTACTCTTACTCACTGGCAGGTCATGTTTTCTGAATGCATTATAAAATGTGTAAATCAATGACCCAGTAAAGTTAAACTAATGATTCTTAGGAGCTATTATAAACATTTGGGACCAGTATCTATTGGAAATAATAATCTCTATGTTATTTAGAGATTCCACCTATTACAGTGAGAAATGCCAAGAGACAGCTGACAATGTTAGACAATGTCCTTAGCTCCAGGTCAACTTAGTTCTTTTGATTTGTTGTTCCTTAACAATCCTGTGAGTTACACAGTGTAAATTGTTCCCATTGTTCAGAGAAGTGACTGACCCTAAAATGTTTCATTCTGTGTTAACTGTCTGACCATAAACCCAGAATACGCCTGATCGTGTCCCTTTCCCATGATCATAAAGATAACTGGAAATTTTTGTTTTTTTTTAAATACTTGCTCATTTGGCATAAAAAGGCCTTTCTGTTTCTGATCTGGGCTTTTTTCATTCTTCTAATCCTGAAAAGAGTATAAGTCTAGCCCAAACATAAAAATAACATTTTTGTCTTGCAACATCTCAGTGTTAGCTCCTGTTATTTTTTCTTTAACAACATATCATCAATAAATGGAGAATTTGTGATCATCTCTTAGAGAAGCTTCTAAGATGATTTCTAGATATAGGAAATTGTAGTCCGGTACTCCTAAAAATAATTATTTTCAAATGCACTATTGAAGAACTTAGTTTCCATTTCAAAAAAAAAAAAAAAAAAAAAAAAAAAAAAAAAAAAAAAAAAAAAGCTGAGAGAAGAAAGTTCTCCTCTTGAGTTGAAATGATATTAATTCCTTTTAAACCTATGCCCAGAAGATTTCCTTCATCACCATACTGAATACTGTGGTCTGAGGACTGTTATAATGAATCCCCTAATCCCCAGCTTTTCAACAATGGCATGAAATAAGTTACAGTAAAACTATACAAAGTATTATAATCCATAACCAGAATAAACTTATGCTGAATATATTGTCATAATATATTTAATGGTTTAATGTGTACAAAGCACAAGTAAATGTTGTATTAGTCCATTAAACTACACTCACATATACAAATTTACTCTAGATAATGTCTTATATTCATTCAGAGTGCTTTGATTTAAACTAAGTATGATTAATTTCATTAGGAAAAAACATTTATTTACAAATGATAAATAGGAAAAGCAGAGTTTGACTGTAGCTTAAATATTAACAAACATGAAGAGTTCAGCAAGCATATTAGGTCTAGTCAACATGAGCAACAGCTTTTGTAGAGATTATCTCGATCTTGAATATGTTTCTATGGTTGAAAGGCAGTTTTTGTGTATGCTACTCTCAGTTCATTATTTTTTCTTTCACACTCTATAAACATTGCTGTGATATGCATAGGCAAAGTCTCTATCTCCAGGCTATTTTTCTACTTCCTAGAACAGTATCCAAGACAGAGTCAGCACTAATTACATGATTGGTGATTACATAGTTAGGAAAGCAACCAAGCATGGTCAGAGATGATTAGCAGTAAGATTGGATATTGATGGACTCTAGCCCAGGAACACAATTCACTCATACAAACATTTGTGAAAGTATACCATCTATTGGGAATTACTGTTATGGAGGAGAAAAATGTTCACAATCACGTAATCCACAATTCCAGGTTATCAATCAGGCTGTATTCAAAATTGAAACTGAAGCATATTTTTGAATAATTTGACAAAAAGCACAGTGTGCAACAAATGATGTCATCTTGCAAAGATGACTTATCCTCTGTTTAATGTGTGAGGGATTTATTCTTGAAATATCCTAGTAAAGTGTTGACACTGTTAGAGACCACATTTTTTTTTTTTTTAAGAAAAATCTACCCCTGAGGACTAGACAAATTTGGAACTATCCTTTGGTGGAAAATGTATCTCCCCATCACATGTTAATCTATAAGAATGTCTTACTTAAGTTTAAAAAAATCATCTATTCTCATCAACTTAAATGTTTAGTAATGCCATTAGTTGTGCTAGTAGTTATTGATGTATTTATTTTCACAGATTAATAATTCTATAATACTTTCAATTCATCATATATATGAGGCTATGAAGTGATGTGGCATTAGTTCAAAGGAACTAGTAGGTAACTAATAGAAAGTTTTAGCTGTTTGCAAACTATTTTCTATATAACAGCTAACAAAAACTTGATTGATAATGTGACTAAAAACATTATAGCTGGTATTCATTTAAATAATTTTGACTTCACATATGATTTTAGATAGAAATAAATTCCATATATGTTAACTTATTTATTTATTTATTTTTATTATTAATTTATTCTTGTTACATCTCAATGTTTATCCCATCCCTTGTATCCTCCCATTCCTCTCCCCCCCCATTTTCCCATTATTCCCCTCCCCTATGACTGTTCCTGAGGGGGATTACGTCCCCCTATATATTCTCATAGGGTATCAAGTCTCTTCTTGGCTACTTGCTGTTTATTTTTTAATAATTTTATTTCAAGAAAGGTTTTTTAAAATATCCTGATTATAATTTCTCCTTCCTTATGTCATCCCACCCTTCCAACTGCTAGAATAGAAAAAAACAAACAAATAGAAAAAATAAAACAAAGAATAAACAAAATGAGGTGAGGAAGTAGAAGGAGAAGGAAGAATTTTTTATTTGTTTCCTCCAAACCCTAGGAATTCCATTCTAGTCAAAATAAATTGACAAGACAAAGAGGGCAATTTCTGAAGTCTTAAAACTTGTTTCTTTACTTTTCATTGTCGATCTATTCTGACAATTCATAATGAAATGTACTTACTTTGTTGTAGGATTTTGCCTGTCTGGGTTGTTTTAACTGAGTCTCTAACTTATTTATGAAGTTATCTTGTGTTATTTGTATCATTTTTCTCCTTGCAGTCTGCTTACATTATTTCATGGTTAGTCTCTGAAATCTTTAATATTTGTATGCAGAATAGTCATGTTGTTTTTTTTTTTTAATTTCCCAGATGTAGCCAGGCAGTTTGTGCTATTTCTTAATGTCTATCAGTATCAAATGTCTCCAAGGGTATTACCGACTGCTGAGGAGAGCAGCAATGATTGTAGCCTTTGTTAACATTGTTCCTCCCTTAAGAAAACATCTGCAGTAATGAAAACCTCATAAATTGAAGTAAAGATCCTCATTTAAAGATCAATCCATGGCTTGATTGAATAGACACTTATTAACCACCAAGTTTTAGACTACTTGTTCAGTCTTGAATTGGCAACAATTCTAGACTCTAGCTACTTCCTCAAGGAAGAGAAATAGTAGAGTATGAATGGCGGGGATGTAGCCAAAGTTCGAAAATATTACATAATTTTGATTTGTGTTTCACATCATTTCAGGATGGGAATTATTTTGTCTCATTTATCCAAAACTCTTTGTGTTTAATATCATACCATGAGCTTTCAAAGTGAGGGCTAAAAGTTTTATTGATTTTCAAATTATTTTTGCCATAAATAACCTTTTGTAAATGCAGTTCCCAATTTTATTATTAAAAGTATATTTACTTGTGCCATTGAAAATTGAGGAATATCTGTTTATGGATTTTTGTTTGTGATAAAATGTTCAGTCATAAACACAGACATGTACATACCCATGTCTCTAAACCAAAGATAATAAATGTTATGATACATATATATGCAATACTTATATATAAGATTATTATTGTGCCATATAACATTATTTTTATGAATAAGTACTTCAGATCATATTTTACTAGGCATTTTAGTAAATGGTAAAGTTATTAAAGCAGCAATCATTGAATGACAATGAGTCCAAAATGTTCTGGGTTTTTCTGAAAAGATATAGTGCAGATTTTCCTAAGAATCATTATGTCAATATGTATGAGAGTTTGAACAGCCATAGATACACATATACATAAATACAGGCGAAAACATGAATGTCTGGAACATTCTTACCAGTTCACGAAGAAAACACTTGTTATGCTAATGTACAACACTGAAGGAATACCTAGAGTAAGCACTCACATCATGAATGAATTCAATCTATTAATGTGTTACTGACTAGCATATAAAATCTCTCTGTACTTTATGATTGAGTTCACAAAAGGCGTTTCTGGTTACTACCACATATGCTTTGTAACTGAGATACTTATTTATGTGATATATGGAAAACTAATTTGTAACTAAAATATACACATGTATAGAACAAAAGAATGCATTATGTTATGCTTTCTGCTTTTTTAATTTTTTATTCATTTACTTTATCTCCTGATAGTAGCTCCCCCCCCCCACCTTCCAGTAACTACTTCCTGCCCCCTTTTCCTTCTCCTCAGAAAATGGGAGGCCTCCCATGGGTATCAACCTGACTTAAGCATATTAAGTTGTAGTAGGACTAGGCCCATCTTCTATTGAGGCTAGACAGTTAGGGGAAAGGGATCGCAAGGTAGGCAAAAGCGTAGGAGGCAGCTAATGCTATTGCTGTTAGGGCTTCCAGATGAAGACCAAGCTGTACATCTGTTACGTCTGTGCAGAGGGCCTCGTCTCTCCCATGCATGCTCTCTGTTAGTTCTTCAGTCTCTGTGAGCACCTGTGAGCCCAGGTTAGTAGGCTTCGTGTGGTGTCCTTGATCTCTCTAGTTCATTCGATTTTTCCTCCCCTTCTTCCAAAGCATTTCCCAAGCTCCACCTACTGCATAGCTGTGGGCCTCTGCATTTGCTTCCGCAAATTGCTGGGTGAAGTCTCTCAGATGACAGCTATGTTAGGCATTGGCTGCAATTATAGGAGAATGTCATTCATGGTGTCAGGGATGAGCTCTTTCTTACGGCAAGAAACTCAAGTTGGGCCAGTCATTGGTTGGTCCTTCCCTCAAATCCTGTTTCATCCTTTTTAAAAGTTTGTGATAATCTATTCATATCACAACCTGATTGTTATTGCCTCACTTGTTCCCCCCCTCCTCTGCTCTGCTCCCCTAACCTCTGACAGAAGGGGCCCTCCTCACCCACCACATGACAACAGCTATCAGGTCTCATTCAGATAGCAGGCTTCCCCTTCCTTTGTTTGCCACAGGGCCTCCCCAGCAAGGGGAAGTGGTCAAATCAGGGGCACCACAGTTCATGACAGAGCCAGCCCCTGCTCCCCCATAACTATTATGGGCTATATCTGAACAGGGGGTCTAGGTTGACTGCATGTATTGTGTTGCAAGATACTAATGACCAATGATTATTGATTCCTGTTACTTTGACATTGGTTGTGGTAGTGTGTGTGTGTGTGTGTGTGTGTGTGTGTGTGTGTGTGTGTGTGCGTGTGTTGTGTGTATGTGCTTACCTTCTTTTCTTTTGCTATTGTCAGATTCTTCATTTTCTGTGTTTTATTGAGTGTAATTAATCTGTGTGGTGTTTGGTGTGTTTTTTTTTTTCCCTAGCACCTTTTGTAGCACTGGGTTTGTGAATAGATTTCTTTTTAACTTGGTTTTGTCATGGAATATCTTTTCTTTTTTCTCCATCTTTGGTGATTGAAAGTTTTGCTAGGTATAATACTCTGGGCTAGTGCCTGTAGTCTCTCAGGTACTGCAAGACATCTCTCCAAGCATTTTTTTTTTTTTTTTTTTTTTTTGAGGGTTTTAGATTCTCTGTTGAGAAATCGTGTCTAACTCTAATGCTTCTGCCATGGCATTTAGCCTTTTTTTTTTTTTTTTTTTATAGCTTTTTGATTCTTTCTTTGTTAAACAGATAAACCTTGTCTGAAATAAAACGTTTAATGTCTGACTATAACGTGGCTGGAGAATTTTATTTTCTGGTCCAATCTAGTTGCTGTTCTGTAAGCTTCTTGCATAGTTTGTAGGTATCTCTTTGTTTGAGGTGAGGAAATATTTGAAAATATTTTGGAGGCTTGGAGCTGAGAATATTTCCTTTCTCCTATTTCTATTATTCTTATTTTGTCTTTTCACAGTGTCCCAGATTTCTCGGATATTTTGTGTCAGAAACGTTTCAGACTTAACATTTTGTTTGACTGATGTATCATTTTATTCTATCATGTCTTCTACACATGAGATTCTCTTTTCTGTTGATAACGTGTGCATCTGTAGTGCCTGTTCCCTTATCTACATTTTCCTTCTTCCGAATTCCCTCAGTTTGTGTGTGTGTGTGTGTGTGTGTGTGTGTGTGTGTGTTTTATTGCTTCTATTTCCATTAACAGGTGTTGAACAATTTAATTTCCTTCACCTATTTGATTAAATTTTCCTGTATTTCATTAAGGAATTCTTTCATTTCCTCTTTAAGAGCCTTTATCATCTTCATAAAATTGGATTTAAGGTAATATTCTTATGATTCAGGATGTTCAGGGCTTGTTATATTAAAAGAGCTGGGACGTTGTGGTGTCATATTGCCCTGGTTGTCATTGATTGTATTCTTATGCTGGACTCTGGCCATTTGGGTTTTTTGGTTGTTATAGGTGTAGATGCTGATTTCTGAGTTTACATTTTTCTATGGGTGTTTTTGGATGTTTTACTTTCGGTTTCCATTTTCTTTTGGTCTTATCACAAAGCAGCCTATAGTTCTGGTGACTTCAAGTCTTCAAGTCCAATAGGAAGTCTCCACTGGGGTTTCGATAGCCTGTGTTGACTCTTGTGTTTTGTGTGCTAACCTTGCCTTTGTGCTCCTATTACCAGTGTGGCCTAGAGTCCTTGGTGCCCAAGTGGCATCCAGGATAGCAGATGAGTTGTGGAGCAGAAAATGGACCACAAGGTATATCGTACAGTCTGTACCTATTGGGCATGCTTCCACTGGAGTTGGTAGGTGAGGGCTTGGGGGATTCTTACCTGGAGTCTCTGGTGCCAGCAGGTCTCCAGGAAAGCAGTCAGAGTTTAGCGATAGGAGGTGAATCACAGATTATTGGTTGCAGTTTACTGCTATTGCGTGTGTTTTCAGGGGAAATGGCAGACAAGGCCTTGAGGTGGGAGTGGGGTGGGGCTTATTTCTTGGTGTTTCTGGTGCTTGTAAGCCTACAGGAATCCAGGCAGAGTTGTTGTTTTCTGTTTCTTAATTATGATGTAAACCAAGAGATTCATTGAGTAAAATAATACTTGTTCCATACAGTGACAGGATGAGGTTGGAAAGAACATCAAAGACCCTGAGTGAATGTTTAATAATCCAACATGGTAAGGAAATGTTATAATTCTGAATTGTATAGTGGAGCAGAACTTATAGAAAACATCAAATGGTAGATGAATAGTCACTGCAACTATGACTGCACCCCCCCCCAAATTGTCTCTGTTTATTATTGGTTTTACACAGAATTTTACTCTAAATTCTATTTTCTAGGAATTGAACAACTGAAAATAGGTTGATGCTGATTTGTGGAGAGTATAAAGACTATTGTATGAATTCATATCACTACAGAAATGTCAGCCTTGGAGTACACATGTAAGACATTAAACAATAGCAGTAAAGGAAGTCTCCACTAAGACACAGGCCAGGTTGACATACAGTTGTTTTAAATAAAAGTGACATTGAAAATAAAAATAAATTAACAACAGCAACAACAATAATAATAATACAATAATATCTCATGGGAAAATCACCTAATTAAATGTTCTTTTTGAACTTCATTTTTTCATAAAAAAAAAATAAACTTGAAAAATGCAAATTGAAAGAGGCAAACATGTTATACAAATATAACTATATCATTATCTATTCAAAATGTAATTTAGTGTTTATAAGTGCATGGGTAACAGGACGAAGGTGAGCAGGTTTCTGCAAATTAAAAGCCATTTTTGATCCAAGCTATATATTTTTAGGGTTACTTTCAATAAAATCAGAGGTTACCAATATAAAACTTTACATTGTGTGGAAAAAAAATCAATCCTTCATCATATGCTGGGCTGGGAAGTGGTTTGTTTGGACATAGCAGGCCCGCAGGGGACATCACACTTTTCTCCTGTCGTTTTAAAAATATATTTTATTGATTTATTCATATTACATCTCTTTTAAAATTAGCTCACAAAATCCTGGTGTGGTGGCTGATGCCTTCAATCCTAGCTCTTGGGAGATAGAAGCAAGCAGATCTCTGTGAATCCAAGGCCAGCATGGTCTAGAATGAAAGTACAGGACAGACAGGATTACCAATATATTGGAAAACCAATATACATATATGCCAAAAAAATTCATATATCATCTCTCCAGTGTGTCCTTCAAAAGCATAGTAATCCTGTTAGAACTAGTGGCTTGATTATTTTAGTGCTTAAAATTGCAAGTTATTAGTAATCTTCCCTATTAATTAAACCTAAGCATTATAACAGAGATAATTTCATGTTAATTTTTGAGTTTATTATATCTACCAAAGAGGCTGGTTTACACAAAACAATCAACTAGAAATTAGTGACTATTATTTGATTGTACAGAGCTTTTGAGCTATAGTAAAAGTCAAACTGTAAAGGCTCTTCCAGTAGACCAAATTACTTAAGGACTAGAAGAGATACAACTTCAATCACTGGATGCCCATTCTCAATCCTGCGTTCAAAGACTGGAGTCCTGTGCTAAGGGATAAGCCAGGTAAAGGAAAACCATAGAGATGGGAAGAGTTGAGGATGAAAAGGGTAGAAGTTACAGGTGTATAGGAAGAAAAATGTATTACCGAGGAAAGGGAGAAAGAAAAGCGACTGGAGGAAAGGAGAGCAAAATGGCCCTATGTATTTCACCATTTACCAAGCTGAATGATATTCCTGAGCCTTGCAAATCAATGGCACAAATCCATGGATGTGAAGTTGGAATTTTCAAGATGTTGTTGCTATGTCTCAGTCTTAAGTAGAATTTAATTCCTATCCACCCAAACAGAAATTTAAGTGGAAGGGAAATCAGTTACATACCTAAATAATATACCTAAGACTCATAGAAGGACTGCAAAATCCATTCCTGGCTTCCTCCTATGTGTTCCAACCTAATCAACATTAAATTAAATTCCAAAAGCATAACTTCTCAAGGAACAAAATACTCCCACACTAGCTGTAGTGAAACATATGTTACAATAATTTGTATCCCTTCTGCCTACAAAGCCAATAACTGCCACAGAATCTGAAATGTACTTTAAAGCTATTAGCACTAAGTGCCAGGCAGAATCTAAACGGATACAAATCTACTCGTAAACTAAGCAAACTAATCTAAACCTCATAACATACATATATCCCAAGCACTTGCCACTATGATCCTCCGAGAAGTCTCTCCCAGTCCTCCCCAACTGTCAAATGTCTTATTACCTCTCTCAACTATCGATCTTGGCACAGCCCCCTCTCCAGGAAGTCCCACCTTCCTCATCCTGTCCTTCCCCCAGCTGATTGGCTAAACAGTGCTTTATTGGCAGTTGTTACATCCACTCAAGACATTCCTCCACAAACAGGCTGTGGAATCCAACTCTCCCTTTCCCCAAACTTACCACATGCCCTGTCACTCCTATCGCTACTGTGGATGCTATCCTGATGCCCTCTTGTTGTCCAGTTAGAAACTCACTTGTGTTCTCACAGCAGAAGTTTTTAAACAGCTGTCCACATCTAGTCCAACCTTTGATGGAGCCTCTTGTAACACACGCTAAGGTATCTGAACGTGTTCTCAGGAGAATTAGCAGTTGGATGAGGTGGTGTCACTATAAGCCCTGTCTGTTTCATGGCAGGAGAGCAGTCCATTTCACAGGCAAGGAAACGTTAAGAAGTCAGTGTGTAGTAACTTTTGATAGACAGGGAAAAAGCCAGCCTGTGTTTTGTTGTTGTTGTTTCTGATATTGGGACAGGTTTGTCTGTGTAGCCTTGGTTGTCCTGAAGCTTTCCCTGTAACCAGAGATTCTTATCCTAGGCTAATTTCAGAGTAATTTTTCTCTTTTATATTTTAAAAAATTCTTTTAAGTATTTAAAATTCTATATATGTATACAATGCATATTGATCATACCCAAGAACCACTCTCCCATTCATCTTTCCCTGGTGCCTCCCATTACATCATCTTCGTGTATCCATATTATTTATTTTTTTTATTTTGACATAAATAGTCCCCAAATTCAATTACTGCTACCCATATCCACATGATTGTATGAATAGCCTACCAAACAATCTACAGACTCCTTTAAATCCTACTAAAATTCCAAAGAAATTCTTTACAGAAATCGCACAAAAATTTAAATTTCATCTGGAAAAACAAAAACAAACAAACAACAAAAATAATGTCAAAACAATTATAAACATAAAAGAGCAATAAGCCAGTTGGTGGTGGTTGTGCTGGCAGTAGCAGCACTGGTGCACATCTTTGATCCCAGTACTCAGGAGGCAGAAGCAGGTGGATTTCTTAGTGCCAGGCTAGCCTGGTCCACAGAGCAAAGTTTTAGGACAGTCAATGCTACACAGACAAACCCTGTCCCAATAACAGATACAACAACAACAAAACACAAAACAAAGCTAAACTCACAAAAACAAAACCAAGAAAACTAGTGAATAAAAACCCTGTGAGATCTAGCATCATCTCGGATTTTAAGTTGTACTACAGAGATGTATTAAGTTGCACTACAGAGATGTAGAAGAGAGGACACAGATATAAGTACAGTGTTATGTTTCACTGGAGAAAACACAACATTTTTATTAATTGATGCTGTTTAAAATGGGCAGTTCTCTGTACAAAAATTAAAAGAGGACCTTACTTCTTACCCAAAACAAAACTCATTCTAAATGGACCAAGGAGCACAACAACGACATCATACATTGAATCTGACAGAGGATGTACTAAGACATATGACAATTTATAAGCACAAGGAACTCATTTCTGAATAGTTCTCTTTTCACATGAAGAAAAAGGTTAGCAGATGACTCATGAAAATTCATAAAAATAAAAAAGCTTATATACCAAAGAAACCTATCAATGATGTTAGGGATAGTCCTCAGGATAAGAGAAAATAATTTCTAACCATACATCTCACAACATACTTTTGTTACAAATAACATAAAATTAACATCAGCTATTCACTTTAAGAGAATGTTTTGAAAGGAAGAAATACAAACAGCTATTAAGTGACTTTAATGGTGTTCAACAGTTAAAACTACTTTAACATTCTATTTCAGATTAGTTAAAGTCACCGTAATCAAGAATACAAGCCACCACAAATTCTAGCATGAATATAGGTAAAAATGGACCATACAGAGGTAGATAACATGAGGATTTCCTCCTTAACCAGTGTTCTGTGGACACAGTTGTAGGTGGTAAATGTATACTTTCAAGAAGATCAAGAAAATAGCTGTCATTATAGAACCTGGCATATATCCTTATTCTTTCTTAAAGACCCTAATCACCTTCATTAAATGCACCCTATATATAAATACTGTATTTTCCTTAAATGTATGATAGTCAATGAATCACTTATAGTGATTTACAAGTATTATTTTTTTCAAATTCAATAAACTTTTAAGCTTACTTCTAGGAAATAAATTTAAAAAATGGAGGAACATTTAAATATCTAAACAAAGGGATTCATGTCACATTGATCCTGTACAAAAATATTCTAATATGAGACATAAGAAATACAAAAGGGCAGCTTCTAAGTCAACACAAGTACAGTGTTAACAAAATCGCCACTGGTGACAACAAGAAACTTTAATTGTTACATTTTGATTTTTAAATTTCTCATGGAGAACTAAGCCACTTAATTTAATATAATTACACTACAAATTAATGTTTTTATTTTATTAATCACCAAAGCTTTGATTCAAGCTGGTGAGTATGACATCAAAATTCTCTGTGTTATATTACTGATTGCAAGAATATTTCTTGTTTTTTTCTGTACATCAATAGTTGTCATAGAATATTATATGTTTATCCTAAAAGCTATGTTCTATCACCACTACATCTTTTCTATGTTCATAGAACTGAAACATGGCAGATGGTATAATATTAGGGTTTCTATTGCAAATATTCTTTCACTTGTCTATCTTAGAAAGGTTCACTCGGTACTCCATGAGGCAAGCCACACTTGCCTGCCAGCTTACCCCGAAGATCTAGAAATAATGAACACTTCAGGCGCTGACCTCCAGGAACGTTCGTTCTGATTTGTTCCCCTTCACAGTGGACTCAGGTTCTGCCCCATTACTTACCATGCATCAATTCTTCTCATGAGTTTCTCAGAAAATGGACAGGTAGGGAGAGAGGAACAAGTAGAACAGATGATGGATTTTCAAGTCATGGAAAAACTGCGTTGAACCTCAACTGAATATGTGGAAATGTAAAACCAGGAGCAACTCTGTGTGAAAGGCAGACCTGCTACTTTCCTCCTGCTCACTGAGATTTTAGTATGTATTCGCTGCTTTGTTACCTAATGTGATCTTGACTAGTGAAATCCTGTGTTCTTCATTAGTGCAGTGATTTGGTTTAAATATGTACCCCTGTAACCAGATGTTTCTCCTTGGAGTGTCTATTGTTCTACGTAAACACATAGTATGACAGTAATGTTAACAATTATTAAATTCAGTAGCTCTTGTTCCTTAGTTACTTGAAAATGTTTTTAAAGCTTCAAAAGTAGGAATCTAGCTATTTCATGGAGTACACTTACTACTTTGTAAGAGTTACAATGTTGCACTTGGATGCTTAATTTCTCTTCTGTTTCTCTTATGCATGTATCTTGCTTTCCTAGTTGTCTATTTTTATACACTATTATCTTCAAGAACTGCAGTGAATTGAAGACAGTAAAATCCAGTGGTTCAATTCCTAGGTAGCATTAATGAGAAACAAAAGCAAAACTGTACATATCTGAGGTTTCTTCGGGTATTTTTTCTTACTTAGTCATGATAAATACTTTACATGATTTCAATTGTTTTAAATTTTATTTTTATAAGCAGGGAATGGTGGCACATGACTTTAATCCCAGCACTCCACTCAGGAGGCAGATGAAGACAGATCTATGTGAGTTTGAAGCCAGACTGGTCTACAAAGCAAGTTTTGATATAGACAAGGCTGTTAAACAAAACAAAACAAAACAAAAAAATCTACAAAAAAAATTGCCTTTGAGAATCACATATATGGATACAATGACATTTCATAGCCCCAATTTTCAACTTCAGCTCCTCTCCCAGCATTATATCCTTTTTGCCATTTTTTTTTTTTTTTGATTAACCACTATGTCCAATTAGAGGCTCCCAGGAGTGCATAGGTGTAAGGCCATTCACTGCAGTATAGCTAGAGCCTCATATAGGAATTGTTCTTCCCCGGAAAATACCCACTGTCAATAACAGCTCCTCTGAAAATGGGAGGGTCCCTTTTAAGCAAAATTCCACAGCTGTTTTGTTGACTAAAAACAAGCAAGATATAGCTCATGTAAAGCAATGCCTTAATCTTAGGCACTGAATCCTGAAGATAATATTAATGAAATAATTGTCTATTTGAAGTTATTTGTTGCCTTAGTAATGGATATTTTTTGTGCTTTTTAAAAATCACATACAGCATTTATTTTCTTTTCTACATATACATTTACTTCACTACAGATAAATAAAATAAACTACATACAGCAAGAAGAACCACAAAATTAGGAATTATAAAATCATAATGTTTTGGTTATTTAAATTTGGCAACCTTGAAGAAAACATCTTTTCTATCTTGGTGAGTTTAAAATTTTGAATGTAAATCAATATCTATCATGTCTCATCTCTATTAACCCAACATGTCTATCTAGACCTAAAGGCATCTTAACTCCTAAACAACTAAGCTTAAATTTAAAACTAAACTATCTGGTCTTCAACCTCATTGGAGACATGAGAGGAATAACAAATAGTTACCAGAGTTTTTTGTTTTGTTTTTTTTTTAACTAGATATTATTTTAGCATTGATGACTTTTTTTATTCATCAAACAACTCCGCTAAATAAATGAGTCTGGTTAAGCAATTATGAGACTAAATGTGATAAATTCATAGAAAACATATTCCCAGGCATTAAAAACTTAGATCTGTGCTTTGTAAAAAAGATAGATTGGAAGAGTAATAAGAACAATCAATCTTAAAAATGGTGAAAAATGAAGTATTAGAGAGTAATCTGTCAAACAGTAAAAGGAAGCTGTGATTGTGGTCTTATTTCTGAGAGAAGAAAAATTCAATAGTATAAGTACTTAATTTTTTTCATGAAACCATTCCCAAGTTATCCAATGATTTAAAGCACGATGGTGTTGGTGAGAAAGCATAACAGGGAAGGGGAATGAGAAAGACATTGCAAGTGCCACATGATGGCAGCGGAGAAAAAAATCATAAGCTCAATATCCAAGCATAATAATTAAGGAGGGAGGCAGAAAATAGTATGAGAGATAAAGATTTTTTTGAGAAATATTTCCTCAGTGTAGTCTGAGATGTCCTACAAATTTCTCTGTAGACCAAGCTCACCTCAAATTCAGAGAGATTTACCTGCCTCTGATACTGAGTGCTGAAATAAAAGGTATCCTCCACTACTGCCCAGCTGACACTAATCTTAACGTAAGGTGGAGATAATTAATTTTTGAGGTGCATATTTTATAAAATGAGCTGTGCATACATAGTGAATTTATATAATATGTTGATTTGGAATATATATATATATGTATGTATATATATACATATATATATTTGGGAAAGGAAAATACTATCCATTCTTAGCTAACATATATAATTGAGAAATATGTGTCTTGGTGGCCAGCTAGCTGTCATTTCTATATTTGAAAAGCTGCATGCCTACACTTCTTGCTTACTCAAGGAATATTTACTCTTTCTCAAGACTCTGATGGGGTTGAACAATAGTCATAGTCTTACAATAAACTTTAAGTTGTTTATCATTTAGAGATCTAAAGATGCTTTTAGGTGTGCTATGCAAGTGATGATAGCATATAATTTAGGTATGGAACCCTAAACTCATCATTTTAGAATAGGAAATAGGATACTTTCTCCAAAGTTGCAAGGTTCATATGGACTGGACATTGTGAATGTAAATATTACCTAGCAGTTTTCATAATTGTTCCTATTGTATGTTATTTTATTATTGAAAGGAAAATATAATTTTATTGCACCAAAAGGGGTAAATGTTGAGAGAATATCTTGTGTTTTGTATGGACGCATCATCTCTCAATTAAATAAACCTATGACCTATAGGACAGGTAGAATAAAAGTTGTGACGTCTGACAAGCAGAAAGGCTTCTAGGATAGTGCCAGGCACAGGGCGTTCCTCTGCAAAATGTGAGGAGGGCAGATGGTACCTGACCAGAAATTACCAACCACATGGCATAATGTAGATTACTATAAATTGGTAATTTTACGGTATGAGCTAGTCAGAGAAGACTGTAGCTATATAGCATAGGTATTTGTAATTATATTTGGAGTCTCACAAGTTCTTATTCTAGGAGCTTAGGGTAGGATGAGAAACCCCTACAGTATATTTTGATCATATATTCCTTGTCTCCCAACTCTACCCAACTCCTCCATCCTCAATTAAGTCTTCAAAGTTTGTACTTTCTACAAAGCAATCACAATTCTAAAGAACTGATAGAAAGTTATAAATTTTTATAATTGTACATTTTTTGTTGAAACAGAAAATAGAATATTATGCCACATTTTAAGGAAAGTGATGAAATGTGACGTAGGTTTAAGGGCACAGCATAGGACTAATATAAGAGAAAGTGTGACAACCATTTATCTTAGTTAAGATATGAGATATTAACTTGGTCACTAGGGCCTCAAATAAAAATAGGACACTAACAGTGAAGCTCTACAGCATGGAAATTGATGAAACATTCGTGGCAGGCCCACGAAGATCCAGATACATAAGTGTCTTATCAAAATCACAAAAACGTTTTTTTTCTTCTTTTTTCTTTTTTTTTTATTAATTTATTCTTGTTACATCTCAATGGTTATCCCATCCCTTGTATCCTCCCATTCCTCCCCCCTCCCCTATTTTCCCATTATTCCCCTCCCCTATGACTGTTCCTGAGGGGGATTACGTCCCCCTGTATATGCTCATAGGGTATCAAGTCTCTTCTTGGCTACCTGCTGTCCTTCCTCTGAGTGCCACCAGGTCTCCCCCTCCAGGGGACATGGTCAAATGTGAGGCACATAGCAGCCTTATTCATAATAGCCAAAAACATTTTTTTAATAACCGAGGCTTGAGACTGGCTCAGTCTTTCGAGCTGTGCCCTCTGTAACTACACCATTAGCTTTTGGATGGCACACTGTCCGTACAACAGGCACATTTGTTAACATTTCCATTGTATATAAAAAATTGGGGAAAAGAATAATATCAAATTACAGGATTGAAATTCAGATAAAGTACTAACATGTTGCATAAATATCTATCACATGTATGTATTTTAAATACTTTAATTATAACTGGACTGATAGATGTATAAAATAATTTGATCTCACAGGAAGTATAAAACAGATATGTAACTCCAAACAATGAAGAAAAATTGAACTATGTAATCGTTAATGTAGTAAAAACTCAAACTGTCTATTATCCCTTTGATAAATATTCTAAGTGACAACATTTGCCTTTTGTAGAATTGGAAATACATAGCACAATAGGCCAGACTATGAAAGTGTATTTGTTATTAGCCTAGAGATCAGAAATCATCTACCATAATTAGTGGGGTAGATTTAAACGGTTACATGGTTGACATTCTCTTCTTAAAGATATGAGGGACAACAAATAAACACAAAATTATGTCTACATGTGAAAGTAATGTGATCATTTACAGATATTTCACCTGTACTTTAATGAATCATCCTAGTAGGAGCGTGCATATTTCAATTGGACGAACTTTATAGTATCGTACAAATGACAGTGTGTGGTAAGTTTTCTAAAAAGAAGATTTAAGTTTTAAATGATATAATTGTTTAGATAAAATACGAAAATAAAATTGATTAACATTAATTGCAGGCCAGGCTTCTGAGCAGTAAATGTGACATTATCATTAATGCTGATGTATTTTTATATTTTTATTTTCATATATTTAAAAAGATGATCATTCATATGACTTATGATTCATATTCACTATTCCTTATTGTTTTCTTGTGGCCTCACCCTGATAAATTAAGATAACTTAGACTTTGGAAACACTATTCAATGCATAAAATAAAACTCATCTTGTATTTTTAATATTATGAAATAAAAATAAAATTACATGAGAAAAATACTTAGACATACACATATTCCTATAAGCATTGCAAAGAAAACTGGCTTTAACTTCAGTGTTTATATTCATAGTATAGGTAAGGAAATTGCCATAAGTATGAAGATTGGGCCAAGTTGGGGGTATTCGGAAATAAAAAATTTATTTTATTTAGAAAAGCAGATTACTGTATATAAATCCTGAATGTGTAAACTGACTTGTGTATGGGGACCAAGTCCTTTCTGTTCTTTCCATGGCAACATAGATTATGCATCTTCATTTGCATTTCACAGGGCAGTGGATATCTAGTGTCACACAAGGCATAGTAGAAAGTCCTGTTTCAGCCACTGTTGAGAGAGTTGATGGAGACACGTTTTATTTTCAAAGAAAATAATTTATCAGAAACAGCATGAGATGCTATGAACTATGTAAGGCCATGGATAATATAAGGTTCAAAGTTTGTCTCTTGGCTTCCTTAGACTTATTTTCTCATTTTATTAACATATTCTGAGTTGTAATTCCCCAAATGAGGCAAGTCTGTGTTTTCTTATGTCCTATTGTGCCTCTATTGCATGGAAGCAGAATTTTAAATCATTTATTATGTATTCAACACATAGTGCATATCTATAAACATCAGCTTTGTAGTCCAAAGCAACGAACTAGATACAATAGTCTCTTCCCCATTGCTTTTACAATCCATAGAGGCTAATTTTTACATAGGTGATTATGTTTACTCATTGTAAGATACAAGAACTGTATGATTTTCATGTTATTACATACAAGACTTATTACTATGCTAGTGATGTGCAGAAAATCCCAAAGGATAAAATATATTTGTAAAATATATGTTGTAACAGGAGATGACAAAGTCTTATTAAATTATTCACAACTGTAATTACACTAAATGGTAAGAGTAACTTTTATAAAGATGGTCAATCCTCAATTATAATAAATTAGATTTAGTTATTTTTGTAAAGTATTTTCTAGTTTGTCTTCTCTTAGTCAACTATTAATGTTAACTTATTGAAGTGATGTTTCCTTTGATACCATATACTCATTATTTTAAAGATGTTTTATTAAATATTAACTAATTGCAGCATGTTTTATGTCTCATTACTGTACTGTAGGCTATTACCTACCAAACAGTGTTTGAGAGTAATATCTGTTTATTTAGAGTTTCTTCTTATCATATTTGTATGGGAGAGCAGAGGTCCCTCAAATCCTCGGAACATGGAAGAATTATATATAAATATTAAATAAAAATCAATATAAATTTTATTTGAGGAAAAATAAAATGAATATTTATGCATACTCCTCCATATCCATAAGTCACTATGGCAAACATTACAGTTTCTACATTTCAGCCGATCAATTATTTGTCTGATTACACTGTCTATTAAAAATTACAAAACAACTCTGAAAATGTGGATGCATTCATGCTTGACCACATCTTGGAGCATAGTACATGGCAACTTTAAAATAATGAAGTTAATGTCACTAGTGAACTGACGCTATGTGAATAACCTTGTGTCTAGTTACACTAGTCTTATAAAAGTATCCATTGCCATGGAGATAATTTACTCATTAGTCGCTACATGTATGTGTAACATGAAATTATATATTGCATCACAATTGGTCCTTGCTTACATATTACAAAATGAACAGGGATCATGAATTACAATAGAGATCTGAATGAAATTCATTTTAACACAATGGAACTGGCCTTAGATCTAAAGCATTAGAAATACCTATGAAGATATGTGGCCAACTCAAACAATAAATCTATGCATATATTGTAACTAATGACGAAGTGAGTTGAATTTGAATTTGAAATGCTTTTATCTTAAAATCCACCAGGGTCATTCGTTCTCCCAACATATATGTGTATTTACAGATGAGATATTCTTTCAGTATAATAGTATTGACTGTAATGTGAAAATTAATAGACTGAATACATTTAATAGAACATGAAAGTAATATAATCTCAGAAAATATTATCATAAAGTATGTTTATAAAAATAAACAATAATCTGAGCTTATTTTCAACTCAGTATGGAGATATGAGAATAAAATGAACTTTCTTTATGACCTTACACAATTAAACTATCAAAGCTCACTATTTCATAGCATTTGTCTTCTGTTCATTATGCTGAGCTCTGGCTTTGACTGACCATAAAATCACATAACCTTTCGTTAAATATATCCATGTATAGATATTTTTGAAACTATTTCTTTCTTTTTTTACCACATACATCGTCTACATGTTTCTCTCAGAAATATTATAGGAGCAGTAGGAAACTAGAATATTAGTCCTTGCTCATAATCAACCTAGTAATATAGTACATATAGTATATTGATATGTTATGTTACTTATTAATATATAATATAACCATACAATGTTTATATGGCCAAAGAAAATAATTTAACACAATCACTTGCTCCTTAGGTGACTCTTTTATTAGAATGGCATAGACATTTCTCATATTAATTCTGTATATTTAGTTGGCAAAGCACAAATATCTAACTTTCCACAGTATAAACTATATAGCTCATAATTATAATTACATGTCAATAATAATTATATATGTAATTTAATAATTCTTATACTGTATCAAATTTAGTTTTGAATATTTTTGAAATTTTAAATTGATTTATTTTATGTGTATGGATGGTTTACAAATATTAGTATATATACTGGTATACAAATGTATAATACACACAGATTCATACATACAGACACACACAGACAGGCAGACACACACGTGTGTGTGTGTGTGTGTGTGTGTGTGTGTGTGAATCAAGTGTTTTCCTGATACCCACAGAAGTCAATAGTGTTAGTCTTACCCCTTGAAACTGGAGTTAAAGGTGATTGTGAACAAACATATAAGTGCTGGGAACAGAAGCCTGGCTTCTTTACAAGATCAATAACTGTTCTTAATTTCATAGTTAGCTCTCCATTGCCAAACTCATGAATCATGCTAAGGACATCATTATTTCATTAATGGAAAGAAAAATATTTATATTCTACCAAATCAGTTTAATCCACTTTACTTTAAATCCCTACACAGTGAATTGTAATTTAAAATTCTCTATTAATTGTAGTCAGTCACCTAAAAACAATAAGTTTTCTTATTTTACAGTACTAGTGATTGTACTATCACCAGACATTTGACAAAAAAAAAAAAAAAAAAAAAAAAAAAAAAGAAAGAAAGAAAAGAAAAAAGAAAAAAAGGAAAAAGCAACAACAGAAAACACATAAAACCAGTCTAACATAATTGCACTTCCACTCCTATTTTCCCTTTATCTCTGTTTTCCCTCTACATCTCTCCACCTCATTTCCCCCCCCCTCTCTCTCTCCAGATTTATTTTCACTTCCTCTTTCTTATAAAATCTCACTATATATTTTATTTTGTACTTAAAGTTACAGTCCTGCCCACCTGACTTCCAGGATTACATATGTGTGCACAGCCTCCCTGACTTTCACTTTCCTCTTTAATAACCAATGTAATACATCTTACATGGTTAGAATAATAGTGGCAAATCATAATGAGCATCCACATAAAAATTTCCCCCAAATTTTGAAATCTTGGAGTATATTACTAAGTTTTTCACATTTTTCTCTGAGGTAAATAGAAAAAGCACATATTAGATAAGAAAATCAGACTAATTTTTATGATTATTCAAGGATATTATAATAATATTTTATACAACACTGATGAATTTTGATAGAACTGAAGAGTTTTCTAACCAGTGACTATCTACCAATTGTATAGCTCCTAAAGAAGATTTCTCATGTTGTAGTACGCATCTTGTCTCAAATGACAATGTTCTTTGTAGCACAAACATATTTAAATTATGGGATAACATCTATTTATATTGTTTAATGCCTGTTCCATCAGTTTCCTGCTCAGGGACACAAAAGTCCCAGGATAGCCGAAACAAATTGGACACCCCTCCTTCCAGATACAGAGGTATTCCAGCCAATTTTTATCATTCTATTATGGGGTTCTTGTATTATCAGGATCAAAAAAGAGATAACTTTGTAGTGCTTTGTGTAGTAAAGCCTTTGTATCTGGTTTCAGTGGAATATTTGAGCAGAGCCTTTGCTATGTTTGGGTCAATGAGTAGAGACTGAGAAATTGTTTTGAGACTATTTGATCCTTGAAAATGTTTTCTCTTTGGAGAATCTGCACTTGGTACTACATGGGAGCTTGCAGCTGCACTGACCTTGGTCCAAAGACACTCTTGTCAAATCTGGAGTTCTTACTTTTGAGTATGACTAGCCATGGTCAAAAGGGTAAGAGATTTGTGTGGGCTATCCGCTCGCATGGTCAGCAAGGACAAGTCAACTTTAGTAGGTGGAGCCTTCTCTAGCCACAATTAACCTTGTATAGTGTTTGTATAAAGTAACTGAGTGAGCTAGCTCTATGGCTGTCTTTTCCAAGAAGGCTGAAACCCTCTGCCCCTTCAGAAAATGAAGCCTTAGCATCTTGGTGAGTTTCTCTCTCTACTTCTGCACCATAATTGATATCAATCAATCACACCTGCTGAATTAAATAGAATTAAGGACCCACATACAGGCTGCCCTTTCTAGAGACACCAGATTTCTGAAAAAGAAGTCAGTAAAATGTAACAACGAAAGACAATATCATAAACATATGTTGCCCATCAACTGGATGGCTGAAAGGATAATAAAGCTGAACCCTTACCCCTCATGCTGAATCAAGCTCAACTCCAAATGGCTCAAGGATCTCAGTGGAATGCCTGATGCCCTGAATGGGATAGAGAGTAAGTAGGAAATATGCTTGATCTCATTGACACAGGATGGGAAAAACCTGGTTTATTTACTCAAAGTACATTTATTGAAATATATTTATACATAAAAATTTCAACATAATTGATACATTTTGAAGTTTATAAAGAAGTGCATTCTTCATTTTTGAGGGATATCCTTATTTTAGTTTTAAAACTTACTATGTGTTCTTTCTTTGGAATGACATTTTAAACTAAAAAGAATGTTTTTTATTTGGTTAAAGTATAGCATATTAGTATAAGCCTTTAATCAAAAGTTGTGCATTTTTTCTGTACTTGAACTTTACATTCTTGTTTTTTCTATTAAGATTATAGCAGTAGCAAGAGCAATTCCAACTAAATAACTTGTCAGATTTTCTATTCACCGCTCACACTCAAATGGATATATTAAAAGCTATTCATCTTAAAAACACTGTTCAAAGTATGGAAGAAATAGAATGTAGAAGAAAAATAGCTATATCAGTACTGTGGTTCTTAAATTGAAATCTATGTCCACAAATGCTCAAATGGAAATAGCTGCATTTCCTGGCACTAGGAAGCTTAGTTGGATCCTTTCAGCATGTTCATCCATGGCCAGTGCGCACCCTGAAGAGCACCCTGTTCAATTGTTCTTTGTAAGTGCACCTATAAATCAACATTATGAGAAATGTCCTTAACATGAACGGGAAAGTACTGTTTGTGAATGGCAAATAGCCATGCAAGGTTTTGTGTTTGACCTCTAACCTTTCCTCTAAAGGCTGCACAGAAAAGTTTTGTCTTTATTCAGTACCTTAAGCGCAAAAATATTGATTTGTTTTATGGTTATTTTCAAAGACCAGCAAAGCCCTCAGATATATTTATGTTTCCTATCCACCTTATTTGATGTTTGCTGAGAGCTTAGAGTTTTTATTAAAATTTAGAGAAATCTGTTCTTTCACCTTCTCAATAATTGAAAACTTGGAGGTTTACTGTAAACACATTACATCAAAGTCTGGAAAGTCCTTTGTTAAAAAAGAATCAATTTTATTGAAATTGAATTCTGCAAACAAAATGCAAGAGCAATCGACCAGTTTAATGGGGTTGTCAGTAGCTTTTAGCTTTACCCAAGATGCCCTGCTGTCTGGATTTTCAAAGGGACTTATTAAATTCAAGAATGTTAGGAAATTATGATATTATGATCTGTTATCTGCTTGATCACATCAGAGTAGGAAAGTCACATTTGACTTGTACTCCTCTGTACTCAAAAAACTGTCTAAAACAGTCAAAGATAGTTAAAAAATAAGACATAAAAATGTATTATTTCATAACTGCATTCACTCGGCAGAGAGAAAAGTAACAGTTACAGCAATTTCTGAGGCAGTAGCCCAGCTAATTCACAACTCATTGGATATATGGCTTAACAAATATAACCTGATTTCTCACAAAACCTCATTAGCTGTGCTATATAATAGAGTATAATGCTTATCAATATCTGGAAATATTAACTAATGACTTTAATATTTTAATAAAATTACTATCCTAATATATCTTAATGTTAGATCCAAAAGTGCTAGATCAGGGTGTTTTAAAATTGATAAGTAGATTCAAGATAGAAACGATTATATTTTAGTTCAGCCAGATAGGACCTCAATGATGCAATACTCACTAAACTATTGGATATATTATATTACAATTAATTTTATGAAAGTGGTAATGGATTTAGTAATATATACATATACATTTCATGAAGCCAAATTGAAAACTAATTAATTTACAGTAATATACAGATATAACCAAATCAGCCATTCCAGTTAAAGTAGGATTTCTAACTAGTATCTTGACAAGTTGCTATAGAGATCAAGTGGAAGTTACTTCCATTGATGTCTTCATAACTCATAGTGTCTAAACATGCCTTGTAACTGGTTTACCTCAATCTCTGAAGAGTAAGACCTGACTGAGACCTCACATTTTGACTCTTTCCACTGATGTCTGGCTTTGATATCTTTATCTCACCTGCTGCCAGAGAAAGCTACTTTGATGAAGACTGAGCAAGGCGTTGATCTAGGAGAATAACAGAGTACTATCAGGAATAGTTTCACTCCTTTTTTTTTTTTCTTTGCCAGTTTTGTTCGAGTCTACCTTGTATGTCTTGTGCTATCCAGTCTCTGGTTCCTGGCTGTCTAGGTAGTGTAAAATCTGGGATCCCTCTCCGGGGCTGGGACTCAAGTTAAACAAAACTTTGGTTGGCTTTTCCCACAAGTTTTGTGCCGTCATTGTACCCCAGTTGGAACTATAGGCATGAAATTAGGTGTGGGTTTCTAACTTGTGTGATCCAGTGATCTCCTGCAGGTCTCCTCAAGACAGCTAGTAGAGCCATGAAATGTATGACACATTCAACAATAAAATTAGAATCTAATTCAAAACACTGTTGTATAACTGAACACATTTTAGTCAACATATGTTTTCTAAACTTTAAGCACAAAGGCAAGATAATTAGACTTACCACAAGGAAATGGAGAACTGAAATGATTTAAATATAGTAATTCAGAATACTCATGGCATCATATGAGAAATCAGAATACTTTGCCAAAGATGAAGGCATAAACACATGGCTGAGTGTAATAGAGAACTTACAATGGAGCCCTGGAGTCAACAGACATAGAACAGGCCAGTCAATAAACCATGTTCTCAACAGGGGTCATGTGATTAGCAGATAAGTCTTGACCCAGATCTCACAGAATTATCTCAAGGTTGATCAAAGTCCTATTTACAAAGTCATAAAAGGTTACTTCAGATGCCGGGCAGTGGTGGCAACATTTTAAATCCCAGCCCTCAGGCAGGCAGAGGCAGGTGGATCTCTGTGAGTTTGAGAGCAGTCTAGTCTACAGAGTGAAGTTTTGGAAGTCAGATTGAAAAGCTACATTTTCTTTATGTGACATCCAAGGTGAACAAAAGCTGAAAGAATGAAAGTGAGGATAAGCACCTTACATAGGAAGGGGCACCGAAGGAGAGTTCGGATTGACTGGAATGATCTATCTGACTACGGTGCTGAATACATGCATCTATGTATTTGTCAAGATCTACTAAGCTGTACCAACTAAAATCTACATTTTGCATTTGTATAGAAGGAGATAGTGACAATGATGATGTGACTCATTAGATAGTGAGATGTATCAATAGGAAATGTGTCAAGCTTGTATATTTTGTTTTCCCAATAGAAAAGGAGTCCAAGACATTTGTGTTTTGTACTGGGCTATATATATTTGGTCCCTATGTCTCAAATTATCCCAGAGCTTGCTGATTCATATGGTGCCACTACCCAGTCTGCTCTAGAAAAGTCTGTTTTCATGCACTAAGAGTACAGGCAGACGGTGTGCCCATGGAGTTAATTATTTTTGGATTTGGATCTCAAATGCATAAGGTTTGAGTTTTGAATCATATTTTCAACTAATTATATCAACATATGCAAACCATATCATGAGAAATTTAAAGTATAATCTTTACATTAAAATTTTTCTCTTTATATTTAAATTGCTTACAGGATATTTATAGCCATGAGTTTGTCAATCCTTTGGGTATCCCTAAGTGTTTTTGCTGAGTAGAAGTTTATATGCTACTTGTTCCACAAATAGCTTTTCACTTTATGACCTATCGTAGTATGAACAATACCTATTTTTCGGTAAATGTCATTAAATTATTTATCAGGGTGCAGTAGTAGGATCGCCTTGTATGTATTATTAAAAGCAGGCTGGGGCATGATGACATTATGTTTAATCATTTAGATAGTAAGCCAATAAGAGCATTTTTCTTTGCAAAAAATAATTATTTAATGCCATACTGTATTAAAATTAATCATTGTTTCTCCCAATTTAACTCTGCAATTAGTTTATATGATTTAGTTACATGCAGTATATTTAATTTTAACTATAGTTTTCAGCCTTATTTCTGCTAATCTTTGCCACATAAATCTTAATATGAGACAACAGTTCACATTTTTAATATTGGTAAGTTATCATCATGCCTTAATAATTCAAGTTAAGGTATAAACCATGGATGGAACTCATATTTTAAATTCAGTCTAAATGTGTGTACTTCATATTACATCTTTTAAAATAATTTTAACAATCAATCTCAATATTTCTGAAAATATTTGTATTTTCTTTCTATACATACATGTGTATGTGTGTTTGTGTGTGTGCATGCATGTGAAATTTGGAGTTAAGAAAAGTTGTCCTCTACTTTTATAAATTCACACCTTAGTAGATCTTTACTACTAACCTCAGAAAAAATTAAGTAATGATCATTACATGTTAAATTGGATTCTGACATAATGTCTTTACCCAAATGAGAAAACCTATTTTTGGTAAGTCAAACAGACAATTAAAGCAAATTTCTAAGTTCCAAACTAAAAAAACAGTACCCACAAAAAACTATGTTTTTTCTTCCTCAATCTTTATTATTATAATTTCATTCTAATCACTAAGTATGGAAATAAAATCATGATAATATCCTGATAATTTAGACAAGAATTAGAAGCTGCTGTTCTTGGAATCCTCAAGGTTAGGATCAGGAAATTCTAGAAGAATGCAAGATGACTTGAAAGTATAAATTTTTTATAGTATTAAAGGGATCTACATTCATTTTTTTTCTCACTGTAGACTTTAACAATAAACTTTATTAATAGAACTTCAAGACACAGTAGGTAATTGGAATTTCCTGAAATTAACCTAGAAAGAGAAAGACAAAGAGTGTATTTTTCCTTTCCTAGCCACTGTGGAAGATTTGCAACACAAGTTCTATAAATATTAACAGTGGTGATCCAGCGGAGAATAACGGCTCTTCCTGCACATCCCATTCCATCATGCAGCATCATATTTAGGAATGGTACCGCTGCAAGTTATGGTTTAGGGCAGCCTTTAGCTCCAGATTCTTGATGCAGAAGACAGTTACAGTGTATTTATAGCCTTTAAAGTCACTGATCAGGGCTCTGATGGAGAGTTATGTTTCCTGAAAGAGTCCATTGTTGTAGGTATTGGCTGATGAAGAGTCTCTTTTACACTGCCATGTACATTCAGTGCAACACCATGAAAGACTAGCTAGAACATATCCTGCTTAATCACGCTGTCGTGTTCCAGACAACAGGAAGCTAGCTGCTTCTGTGACACTGTCATACATGTGCTTGAAGAAGATAATTTGGGATTCTTTTCCACTTTCATATAAATGATCTGTATGCTTATGGGTGATTACATTATAACAAATTATTATATGTCTTTATGTGCCTGTTCATTTGAATTTTTATTCTCAATATTTAATGTTTGTTCATTTTCCTCAGGTTATGTTTTCTTTCAGAGGTCTCATTTTTGTAGAAAACTCTGAAATAAAAGTTAATTTAAAAGACAGATTTTTTTTTCTGTTATACTACTGTCAGTAATCGTGCCTGAAATTCTATTATTCTGCACTAGTATTTTTCTTTTCTATTGTTGCATTTTAATTACCTCTTCTTCAAGATAACTTGCATCCTGGGTACCTAATGAAAAACAACGCAGAGTTTTTGAATAACTTTCTTACAGCTTGTACCAATGTTTTACATAGAATAAAATACCTATAAAGTATACAAATTTGAAACTGGCACACTTGTATAAAGCTGGAATCAGGATTTATAGGTTTACTCACTGTTCTTTGTTCTGTAATTCATCTAGCATTCGATGTACTCTTGGTTTTCAGATGTCAATATTTTCTTTTAAGATATTTATTTTACTTCTCATTATGTGTATTTGGAAATGTGTGGACTTGTACATATGAGTAAAGCATCATCAAAGGCAAGAAATAGTTAATAAAGAAGCTGTGAACACTGTGCTATATGTACTGGAAATAAAACTGTGTTATCACTGAGCCATCATTTCAGCACCACAATCTTGCTTTTAGTATACAATTTTTTTCTTTATCTATTTAACACCCTCCTACTGGTCAGTTACATTTATTCTTTGACCAATTTAATGTGTGGATATACTGAATTTCCCCCCCTCCATTTTCTCTGTGTTCACCCTACACTTTCTGGATGAAAATTTTTGCCAGCATCTACCAGTCCATATTAATGTCTTTGGTTTAGGTGCTTGTTTTTTTCCTGCAGAGATTAAAAACAGATGTTTGCATGAGCAGGGGCAGTTATTTCATGGGTTGCTTGATGTCATCTTAGCTTACCAGGGCGACTGGCCTGGCATGACAGGTTATCAACAGTGTCAAAATTCTTCATTTCTTCTAATTATTCTTGATATCATATTTATCAAATTTTGGAAGGAATTCTTTTAAAGCTACACCAGTGTTTAATTTCATTTGAGACCTTCTCCTTTTCAATGCTGCCTATAGTAGTTTTGTATATGTTAAAGTAAAAGTGACATTTCCACTCACCCTGTGTGAAAAGGAAGTGCTGGCTAGCAGCTTCCAAAATGGAACAAAAACAAAAACAATAACCCAATACTCTCTATAACATTGGAGCATCATCTTCAACCTTCTGGCCCATAATATCTGACAGAAATATTTGAGAGGCAGGACTATTGAGGACTTGCTTACCTTGTCTTGGCAGAGTTCGACAGTCAACTCTGCCTGCATCCAACCTAACCCATTTTTAAGCAGAATTTTTGTCTGTGGCAGAAACAAGGACAATCCAGCCACTTGGCAAAATGTCATTTCTGTCAATTGAGCTTTTTATCTTAGCCATTCTGATAGGTTTCAGGTGGAATCTCAGATTCATTTTGATTTTCCTTTTCCTGATGACTAAGGTCATTGGATATTTTTTTTGAATTTTAATTTGTTCACCTTACATCCCGATTGTATCCTCCTCTCTAGTTCCTCCCACATGCCCTCTCCCTCCCTTCCCTAGTCGTTAGAAAGGGGAGCCCTGCTTCCATACCATCTGACCTCAGCCTATCAAGCCTCATCTGACCTGACTGTATTCTCTTCCTCTGTGGCTTTGCAGGGCTGCCCTGCCTAGGGAAGTGATCAACGTGTGGGTGCCAGAATCCATGTCAGAAGTAGTCCCTACTCCCCATATTATGTGACCAACAAGGAGATTGTGATGCTTATCTACTACATCTGAGCAGAGGGTCTAGGTCCACACCACGCAGGGTCCTTGGTTGGTGCATGAGTCTCTGCAGCAACCCCCTTCTCCACCGGGATTTATTGGCTCCATTGGTCACCTTGTGGTGCTCCTGACTCCTCCATGTCCTTCTATTCCCCAGTTCTTCCATCAGACTCCCTGAGTTCTACCCCAGAGTTGGAGTGTGAGTCTCAGCATCTGCATGGATCCCCTGCTGGGTGGAGTCTCTCAGAGGACCTCTATGGTAAGCTACCTTCCTGTTCCTTCTCCTCAACTGCTTATCGTGTCTATTCTATTTGTCCTTCTGAATGAGAAGCAAGCATTCTCCCTAGGGCCCTCCCTGTTATTTAGTTTCTTTACGTCTGTGTATTGTTGTGTGTTTATCCTGTATTATTTGGGTAATATGTGCTTATAAGTGAGTATATACCATGCATTTCTTTAAATGTTTCTTGACCATTAGAGATTCTTCTGTTGAGAATTCTCTGTTCATCTTCTGTGCTATATTTTTAATTAGTTTATTTACTTTGTTGGTATGCTTCCATTTTGTACTATTGACAGTGTCCTTTGCCTCAGAAAAGCTTCTCTGCGTCATCGGGTCCCAATCATTAATTTTTGATCATAGTGCATGGGTTGTAGGTGTTTTTTTTTTTTTCAAAAAGTTGTCTTGTGTACAAATGAGTTCAAGATTATTCCCCATTCTTTTTTCTATTATATTCAGTATATTCAGTTTTGTGTTGATGTCTTTGATCCACTTGGACTTGAGTTTTAGTCAGGGTGATAAATAAGGATTAATTTGCATTCTTCTACACTCAGACATCCAGTTAGACCAGTACCCTTTGTTGGAGATACTTTCTATTTTAAGGAATCACAAATCAATGACTTTTCCAAGTTGAGACCCACCGCACGGGAGAGAGGCAACCCTTGATGTTTTTAGTGATATTATGCTACACTTGCAGACAGGACCCTAACATAGCATCTTCTGAGAGGCTTCATCCAGCAGCTGATGAGAACAGATGCGGAGGTCCACAGTCAAACAATAGGCTAAGCTTGGGGAGTTTTATGGAAGAGTGAGAGGAATGATAGGGGGAGTTGGAGGAGTCAAGGACACGAGAAGACATAGAGTAAACTAACTTGGATCCATGGTGGGACTCAGAGACTGACCCATCAACCAAAGTGCATGCATGCACTGGATCTAGTCCCTCTACCCATATGTAGCAGATTTGTAGTTTGGTCAACATATGGATTCCCTAACCATGGGAGAAAAGGCTGCCTCTGATTCTGTTATTTGCCTCCGGAGCTATTTCCCCTCTCTGGGCTGCCTTGTCAGGCCTCATTGGAAGAGGAAGTGCTTACTTCTGCTGCAACTTGAGGTGCCAGAGTGGGTTGGTTCCCATTGGGGGGCATCCCCTTTTCTGAGAAGAAGGAGAAGATGGATTAGGGGAATAGGCATGAGGGTGGGAATAGTTGCTGAGGAGACAGGGCCTTGGGTCAGACTGTAAAAAGGATAAATAAATTAGTTACTTAAAATTAATAAAAATGGAAATAAAAGAGAATATTACTGAAGATATTGGGTGAATTCAGAGAATCATAATTTGTTGTTATAAAAGTTGTTACTCTACCAAGCTGAAATACTGAGAAGAAAATAATTCATTTCTTGATTTATACCTTGCAATTTTAAAGCTAGGTGAAGTAAGTGATTTAAACATAAATGTAATCTCTAATTAATTAGGAGCAGTAATTAAAATTCTTCCAAATTAAAAATAAAATGGAGGAAATAAAAGCAAGCCAGATGGATTCAGTACAGAAGTCTACCATATTTTCAAACTCAGAAACCACATGACCATCTCATTATATACAAACAGACATTAGACTATATCCAACATTCTTCATGATTAAAGTCTTTGAGAGATGAAGTATTTGAGATAAACATTCCAGTTTAATAAAAACAGTTTCCAGATTGTCCACAGCCAATACCATTCAAAACAAATAAACAAACAAAAACTCAAAACATTTATGCTATAGTCAGGAACAGTGCAAATAGTCCACTCTTCAATAAATGTTCAATATAGTTCTTGATTTGTCACCTAGACTAAAGTAAGAAGACAAAAGTGATCAGGGAGATGACTGGGGATAAAATGTCATCTTTTTTTTTTTTTTTTTTTTTTTTTTTTTTTTTTTTTTTTTATTTTTTTTTAACTTTTTTTTTTTTTATTAATTTATTCTTGTTACATCTCAATGTTTATCCCATCCCTTGTATCCTCCCATTCCTCCCCCCCCCCATTTTCCCATTATTCCCCTCCCCTATGACTGTTCCTGAGGGGGATTACGTCCCCCTATATATTCTCATAGGGTATCAAGTCTCTTCTTGGCTACTTGCTGTCCTTCCTCTGAGTGCCACCAGGTCTCCCCCTCCAGGGGACATGGTCAAATGTGAGGCACCAGAGTATGTGAGAAAGTCGTATCACACTCTCCACTCAACTGTGGAGAATATTCTGACCATTGGCTAGATCTGGGAAGGGGTTTAAAGTTTACCTCCTGTATTGTCCTTGGCTGGTGCCTTAGTTTGAGCGGGACCCCTGGGCCCAAATCTGCCTATCATATTGTTCTACTTGTAGATTTCTAGGACCCTCTGGATCCTTTTATTTTGCTGTTCTCCCATGCGTCTCTCATTTAGAGTCCCAATAGGATGCCTTCCCCTCTGTCCCAGTTTCCTGGTAAGTGAAGGCTTTCGTGGGACATGCCCCTTGGGCTAGTATTTTGAAATGATATAATTTTCTGTGAGGGAATAAAAAATAACCCACAAGCGAATGTAAATTGCTGATAAATGCTTTCAGGAATGTAGCAGGATACAAAATTAATTTTAAGGAAATCCCCCTCAGGAACAGTCATATGGGAGGGGAATAAGGGGAAAATGGGAGGGAGGGAAGAATGGGAGGATACAAGGGATGGGATAACCATTGAGATGTAACAAGAATAAATTAATAAAAAATAAAAATAAAACAAAAAAATTAATTTTTAAAAAAAATCAGTAGACTCTATGTATAGAAATTTTAAATTCCAAATACCCCTAGAAACAAACCTTGGAAAAGTATTTCATAGTAGTCTCAAAGATATCTTGAGATAATTCTTAACAAGGATGTGAAAGGCTTTGCAACAAGATTTTAAAGACACTAAAGAAATAAACTAATGTATATATAAAAATGCAGAAAATCTCTCATATTTATAAATGACAATGATTACTATTTAAAATGGCATTGTACCAAAAGCAATCTACAAATTCAATGAAATATCCATGTAAATGTTAGTAAAATTCCTCACAGGTATTTTAAGAGTTGTATTAGACTACATATGAAAATACAAAAATTTCCCAAACATTATTGCCCAGATAATCCAAAAAAATAAATAACTGCTAGCATATCATCATTACAGATTTCAAATTTTACTTCAGAGCTATCATAATAAAATACCCTAATTGGCATAAAAACAAATATACTGACTAATGGAATATAACTTAATTTCCAGCTATAATGCCAAGTACCAATGGATACCTGATTGTTGACAAAGAAGCCCAAAATACAGTCAAGACAAAATTTTCCATGTTCAGCTTGTGCTGGTTAAAACTGGATAGCTGAATGTAGAAGAGTAATATGGGGAATTTACATTATCTTACTGTGTCTTCTTTTGTATTATTGGGCATTGTCTCTTGAAGGCCTGCCCTTTTCAAAGAGGAAAGAAAGGTACAGTGTGTCTGGGGGTGAATGGAAGAGGGATGGAACTGAGAGGAGTGGAAGGAGGAGTACCCGTGGTCACTACATACTGTACAAGAAAAAAATCTATTTTTAGTTAAAACAAAGAAAAATAATTCAAAAATATATCTGTCATTCTGTACAAAGTCAATTTCAAATGTATCAAGGCCTTAAAATAATATCAATTATTCTGAATAATACCAAAAATTTATCAAATGGTCTGAAAGGACCTGGTAGCCCAGACATTAATACACAAGTTAATACATTGGACCTCATTAAGCTAGAATCTTTTGCACAAAATTGACACCATCATTCAAACAAAGCAGCAATGTTTTGAATGGGGAAAGGACTTTATCAAGTATGCATCTGATAGATGAATAGTATCTATAGTATACAATGAAAATATAAAAATATTAAATAATGAAATAAAGTTTACAACTGAAATATAGAACTAAACATTTCTCAATAGGTGAAACATGAATGGATGATAAACACTTAAATTTTTTCAACATCCTTAGACACAAGGGAAATGAAATTAAAACTTCTTTGAGTTTAATCTTACCCCAGTCAGAATGGGAAAAAAATCAATAAAATAAATGACTGCCTATGCTGGAGAGGATGTGTGAAAGAGAGAACACTTTTTTGTGTGAGAACACTTCTTAATGGCTGGAGGGAGTTCAAATTTATACAGGCACTAGGGAAATCAGTGAGAAAATTCCTCAGGAAGCAAAGAATCAATCAACCTCAAGATCCAGATATATCACTCCTAGACATATAGCAACGGACTCTGAATCTTACTACAAAGATAGCTTTTTCATCTATGTTCATTGTATCTCTGTTTGTGATATCCAGACATCAGAAACATCCTGAGTGTCCATAAACTCATGAATAGTTAATGAAAATATGATACATTTATAAAATGGCATGTTATTCAATACTTAAGAAACTAGTGAAATTCACAGGTAAATGGATGGAGATAGAAACAAATACCTAAAGTAAGACAACATACAAGAAAGATAAGCATTGAATATTTAAATTATATGTGAATTTTGTTTTTAAGATTTAGGTTGCTTCACTTAGAATATCTACATAGGCTATGTAGCTTGTAGGGGACAGTGGAAGGAGGAGATCTTTCAAAGAAAGAAGCAGAACACAGTATTATAAAGAGATAAATAGAAAGTTAGAACAGGAGGAGTAAATAAGCAATGAAAATGGGAGGAAATGGATAGAAAAAGAATATTTAGAGGGAAAACTAACATTAATATATTTTATTTTATTTTATTTTTTTTTATTAATTTATCTTGTTACATCTCAATGTTTATCCCATCCCTTGTATCCTCCCATTCCTCCCCCCACCCCATTTTCCCATTATTCCCCTCCCCTATGACTGTTCCTGAGGGGGATTACCTCCCCCTGTATATGCTCATAGGGTATCAAGTCTCTTCTTGGCTACCTGCTGTCCTTCTTCTGAGTGCCACCAGGTCTCCCCCTCCAGGGGACATGGTCAAATGTGAGGCACCAGAGTACGTGAGAAAGTCATATCACACTCTCCACTCAGCTGTGGAGAATATTCTGACCATTGGCTAGATCTGGGTAGGGGTTTAAAGTTTACCTCCTGTATTGTCCTTGGCTGGTGCCTTCGTTTGAGCGGGACCCCTGGGCCCAAATCTGCCTATCATATTGTTCTACTTGTAGGTTTCTAGGACCCTCTGGATCCTTTTATTTTGCTATTCTACCATGTGTCTCTCAATTTAGAGTCCCAATAGGATGCCTTCCCCTCTGTCCCAGTTTCCTGGTAAGTGAAGGCTTTCGTGGGACATGGCCCTTGGTTTAGTATGCAGATATAAGTGAGTATATACCATTTGATTCTTTCTGCTTCTGGGTTAACTCACTCATTATGATCATTTCTAGCTCAATCCATTTATCCACAAATTTCGGGAATTCCTTGTTTTTAGTAGCTGAGTAGTATTCCATAGTGTATATGTACCACAGTTTCTTTATCCACTCTTCTACTGAGGGACACTTAGGCTGTTTCCATGTTCTGGCTATTATGAATAAGGCTGCTATGAACATGGTTGAATGGTCATATGTAAACTTACTCATGTAGAAACTCCCTACGTAAATAGACATATGTAAAAGCTAATATAAGTTACCATATAATGAGAGCAACTATATACCAACTAGATATCACATGCTACTGCATATTTTTATCCAAAAATGAATTATATATTTTTTAAATCATTGGCCAAAGGAATACTATAGACCCTCCCAAACAATACAGACAATAGCCAAGTCTATCAGACACCAACAATAATCTGATAGTAGACTATTTGCTGAATACACAACATAAATATTTAATCAAACATGAAGTAATTAAACAGGCACTCAACTTGAATATTCATCAACACAGACTAGCACTCTGGTGCAGGAATGTATTCAAAGTACTACAGAAATGAAAAAGTAATTGTCACCTTACTAAGAGCCCTGTGAGCTGCAAGAGTGATCTGCTTATAATATATATCCATTGGTTCAGTAGTGGCACAAGTAATATGGGATTAACCAACCCTTTTTAAAATTGGGTTTAAGTCCAACTCAGTGAAGGTGAGTTCATACTTGACAAGTGATGAGGCCAAAAACTCAGTATTACATATGTAATGTGTCCTATTACTATTATCCTGCCAAATGAAAATAGAAATAGAAGCACTCCTCGTGGCATATTACTGTATCCATATGTGCATCATTCAACCATAATCAGAGAAACTTTGTAGTCAAGGCAATTAACATAGACACTCACAAATTGACAATGTACAGAGAGTAAGAGACTTTGGAGCACTCATCCCTAAACAGGATGTCTTTGTCACCCCTATGACACACCTTTCAAGGCTCAGGGATCTATGTAGAAGAAGTAGAAGAATGTAAGAGCCATAAGTGGCATAGAATTCCATGGATGCAGATATTTACAGACACAGTAGGCTCCATGTACATATGAGCTCATGGAAACTAGGACAGAATAGACAAGATATGCACAAGTTCAGGGAAGAAAAAATAGGTATTATAAGGATATGGCAAGGCTATGGCTAGTAACCATTCATGCCAGCTAACAGTGAGAAAAAATCTGTTTTCTTCAATGTAGCAGCACTGGGTAAATCAACCATACCCTAAGGAAGGTCTTGAGCTCAGGAATACTTGTCTAAAACATATTGAAATTTATGTATTTTATTATATGTGGCTTTTTTGTTCTTTTGTTTTGATCTTGGTTTCATTTTCTTTAAGAGGAAAAATATAAAACTGGGTGTGGAGAAGGGGTCTGGAAAGTTGGAGGAAGAAAAATAATATGATCAAATTATTGTATGAAATAAAAATATTGTGTAAAAGTTTTAAAATTGAAAATAGAAAAATAAAACACAATGTCACTTGTATTTCAGTATCACACAACTTTCATTTGGATATTTTTTCCAAATATACTTTTATTCAGGATTTTGAAAAGATCAAACAATGTTTTTCAAGTTAACAAATTTAAGCTTAAACTTTAAGAACAGATAAGAGTCAACTAATACATTCAATGAAGAATTAACTGAGGAGGACACAACTCTATCTTCTATTTCTGACTTAATCATAGATACAGAAAATAAGTAATTTACAAAGTTCAAATCCCAAATATATTATATTAAGATATAAAGCTTTTTCAGTATAAAAAATGCATAAGTCTTGTATAGGTTGAAGGACTGAAATACTACCCTATAGACCAAAAACCAATTTAATACAGGCTTCCCTCAATTCATTTACCCAGTGTGAATTGGAGCCATGGACCCTTATCTTCTCTGATACATCAACTCTTCTAAATAAACACTGAGAATCCCAAGATAAGGTTGCCCAGTGTGAACCATGTCTAGAGGATTGGAGGCTGAGAAACAGACTAAAAGGAACAATCCAAGTATGGGGGAGGACCAAAAACACCCTCTCCCCCCATCACAGTCAGAAATCACTCAGGTTTGGAAGTGAGAGGCACTGAACACTTTGTATTCTTCTGAATATTTGAGCTGAGCACAGACCCCCAGTGTAACAGAGTTTTGGCACAGCAAAACTGGTAAGCGAATCCATCTACTGAATCCAAAACACTGAATCTGGTGCTTCTCAGACAGAAGTGGAAAAACTGAGAGTTTGCAGCCATCCCCTGGCCAGGGAGCCATGAACTGTGAGAGGTCTGCACTCTCCACATAGGTGACCCTCAAGAATAGCATCTGGATCCCAACCCACTATTCTGCTCTGTTGCTGATCTCCTTGAGGAGACAAAGAAGTCAGTGGAACCTTGCAGATCCTGGATCCTAGGTAGCAGAGCTCAGTGGACTCTAAGTTCCAGGAAGACAGTGTCTGCTAGGCCTGTAAACTCCTGGAGGTTGGTCTGATTTATTTTGAAGCTAATTAATAAAATGCCATTACACCTGGGCAGAGCAATCACGATAGGCATGGCTAAGGCTCCCAGACTTGGGAAGAGACTGAGAGAATCTTTGGAAGAAAAGAGATTGGAGGAGAAGGGAGAAGAAGGGAGGTCATTATGGGTTAGATGGAAGAGAAGCACGTGGCAGCATGGATGGAGGATTTGGCACAGATGAAGAACATTAGCAAGTATGTGGGATTGTGGATGGGAAGCAGCTTGATAGAAGTTATTAGAAGCAGATGGCATAGGATTAGGGTGGGTATCCCACACCTGCTCCCCAATGGGAATTAGTTTAGAGGATTGATATCCTTCCTAACCCAGGTTAACTAAGGCTATTTTAAAATATAACAGGCATCTGTGTTTTGATTGATTGCTAGAGGGTTAGAAGATATTGTCATAATAATAATTATAGACCTGATAACAAACAGTATTAGGCAATACTGATAATTTAACAATAACACATCCTTGACTGCCAGTTTACAAAACCAAGCCCCCTCAGCAAATGGCTAAAAGAAGCGGTAACAACACAATTTTAAAAAACCAGGGCATCATGGCTCCTTCAGAAATTCCAATAAACATCAGATACTCTAATGCAGCTGAATCTCAGAAAAATGGCATTAAATCTATGCTTGTGCAGTTATTTGAGGAAAATAAAGAAATTAAAAGATCCTTCTAAGAATGACAGGAAAATACAAACAAATAAATAGAGGCCATCATGAACAAACAAGAAACCACAATCACACAGACGAAGGAAATGAGTATAGCTGTTCCAGACATGAAAACAGAATCTTGACTCAATTAAGAAAACACTTAGAAAACCCTGAAAATAGAAAACTTAGAGATCAGGAATTGTAGATGTAAGTATCATCAACACAATACAAGAGATGGAGGAGAGAATCTCAGATGCTGAAGATACGATTGAAGAAATTAATACATCTCTCAAAAATAATTTAAAACAGAAAAATTTGTGACATAACTCATCAAATAAAGGAAACTATGAAAAGATGTAATCTCAGAATAATTATTTCAATGATAAGAAAATATTTTTAAGAAAATCATGGAGAAAAATTTCCCCATCCCTTAAACATACTAGGGCATATAGAACACCAAGTACCCTAGACCAGAAAATAAATTATTCTCACCACATAATAAAACACAAAATCCACAGAACAAAGAAAGGGTATTAAAATCAGCAAGGGAAAAGGGCCAAGTAACATATAAAGTCAGACAACCAGAAGTACACTTGGCTTCTCAACAGAGACCATGAAAGCAAGTAGACACTGAGCTGATGTCATGCAGACACTAAGAGATAACAGATGCCAACACAGATTATAATGTATGACAAAACTTTCAATCACCATAGATGGAGAAAACAAGATATTGCATAACACAACCAAAGTTAAATAATATCTATGCACAAGCCCAGCCCTAAAGAAGATACTAGAAGGAAAACTCTAACCAAATGAGGTCAACTGCACCCATGAAAACACAGGATATAGATAATTTCA
The DNA here is from genome assembly GCF_903995435.1 of Acomys russatus. NCBI lineage: Eukaryota > Metazoa > Chordata > Mammalia > Rodentia > Muridae > Acomys > Acomys russatus. The sequence goes on from NC_067167.1 coordinate 42,766,511, forward strand.
CAACAGCATAACCAAAATAAAACAATCACAACCACACAGCTGTCACCACCAACTCTACAATAAAAACTAACTAACAATTATTGGTCTCTAATATCTCTCAACATCAGTGGCATCAACTCTTCAATAAAAAGACACAGACTAACAGAATGACTGTTGAAATAGGATCCAACATTCTGTTTCATTCAAGAAACATACATCATCAATAAAGATAAACATACCTCAGGACTGGAATGTTTTTCCAGTAAAGGACTGGAAATAGGTTTTCCAAGCAATTGGACCCATGAAGCAAGCTGTAGTAGCTATTCTAATATCTAATAAAATAGGCTTTCAACAGACAGAAACTAAATAGAGAAATAACAAAGCTACAAGAGGTCATGAATCAAATGAACCTAACAGACATCCATAGAACTCTCCACCCAAACACAAATGAATATGCCTCCTTTTAGCACCTCAGAGAAATTTCTTCAAAATTAACCATATAGTCAGTCACAAAGCAAGCCTCAACAGATGCAAGAAAATTGAAATAATCTTCAGTATCTTATCAGAACACTGTGGACTCAACAACAATAGGAATAATGAAAATCCTACACACACATGGAAATTGAACTATACTATACCCTATTCAATGACAGCTTATTCAGGGATGAAATAAAGAATGAAATTAAAAACTTCCTATAATTTAATGAAAATAAAGGCACAACACACCCAAACCAATGGGACACAATGAAAGTAGTGCTAAGAGGAAAATTCATAGCACTAAGGGCCTTCGTAAAGAAATTGGAGATATACAAACGACTTCAAGGAACACCAGAAAGCCCTAGGAAAAAGGATGCAGGCATGCTCAAGAGGAGTAGATGGCTGGAGAAAATCAAACTCAGGGGTGAAATCAATAAATTAGGAGCAAAGAAAACAATTCAAAGAATCAAGGAAACTGAGAGCTGGTTCTTAGAGAAATTCAACAAGATACAATCCTTACCAAAATACCTACACAGTTTTTGACAGATTTTGAATAAGCAATTCTCAATATCACATAGAAAAACAGAAACAAAAAAGAATAGCTAAAACTATCCTGTACAATAATAAATCTTCCAGAGGAAAATCTATCCTGGTCTCAAGCTGTACTATAGAGCAACCATAATAAAAATGGCATATTACTGGCATAGAAATAGGCTGGTTGATCAATGGAATCAAATTGAAGACCTAGAAATAAATCCATACATCTATGGGCACTTGATTTTTGACAAAGAAGCCAGAACAATACAATGGAAAAAAGACAGTATCTTCAACCAATGGAGCTGGTCTAACTGGATGTCAACTGTGACTGTGTATTGTTGTCTGATTCAAATTTTCAGGCTTGCAATGAGAGTGATTTCACATCTGTGGCCATTGTAATACTTCTTTTTCTGTGAAAGATATTTTAAGGCCTTTAAGCATCTTACATAATTTTCATAAACCTTTTACTCTGCTGCAGTAAAGAAAAACCTCAATGGCATATTTTGTTTTTCAGAGCCATTCTCTAGTCTGGAGCCTGTGTGAGATTCCTGCAGGTGATTGCATTAGGACATCACAGAACTCTAAATGTCAACTCAAAGGATGTTGAAGCCAATGCAAAAAAAAAATTGCCCTGTTGAAAAATCTGTTGGTCTGTTGCATGTCTCCATAAATTTTTCTGAGTGTCAAACGGATTTTATAGGTAAATCCATATCTTTATCTTGATCAAAGAATAATTTACCAGGAATTATGACTTCTTCCTTAACCCCAGAGCATTTACAGGTAGAAAATTTTGTGTTCAGAGAGAATTAGACAATATATACTAACATTTAAACCCAGCTAAACTGACTCCATTCTATTTCCTATTGAATCTGTTAGATGATAGAAATTTCTCCTTTTGCATGTCTTTTATCTCTATTTAATGAACCTCAGTTAAAATAAACCAACAGAAGACCAAAATTTCAGAAATATTTTCAGTCTCAGCCATGCATACAGAAGCATATTTTCTGATCCTTACATTATTACTAAAGAAAATATTATTAAGACACAGAGCACAACTTGGTAGATTTTTGTATTTTGTCTTCTGTTTTCAATTCTTTTTGTTCTCACTTCACTTGAAGCTTTCAACAGTTATACCAAAGCCAGTCAGGCTTTGAACTTTCTCCTCCTGACCTCCTGGCTTCTCGGCTGCTTGTCTAGGTCTAGGACTGTATCAAGTAGCTTAGGTGTTTGTTATGTAAATGTTTCATTCTTACTACTAAATGCTGTTCACCATAACCATGGCACATAGCTCACAAATCAAAACACAGCTTTTCCTGAGAATTCTTTTTTGTCCTAAATGTCTAAATTAGGGTTATGAGTAGCATTAACTGAATGCTTAGTTCTTTTGCCATGGATTTGTCAGTTGACAAGTTCATCGGAAGATCCAAGACATCAGCATGCAAATTTCCCATGCTAAAGAAATGATCACACACACACACACACACACACACACACACACACACACACACACACACACACACCATACATGTGAAATTCACACAAAAAAATAAAAATTAAGTTTAAAGACAAAACAAAGGACGTGATTGGGAGACTGGAGTCAGATGTCAATGGCAACTTAGTGAGTAATATATGGTCACTATCACCTGGTAGGTTTTGAATAATTGAGGCTACGAAATAGTTTTATATGAAGACACAGTTTTACAATTCTACAGAGAGACAGACAAAGTTTAAGTGCATAGTCTCACATATATAGGCTGATGTTTAACGCACACACCTTGGAACACAGATTGAGATAATATGAATATTTTATTTAAATTCATTTTTAAAATAAGTAAGTTAAGTAAAAAAGAACAAAAATAATGATGTTATAAATTAACAAATGTAACACAATAAAAAGACTACTGATTAAATGAAAAAACTAATTATCAAGGCATTTTAAAATATAGTTTGGCAAGATGAAAAAATAAAGATATGAGAAAATACAGGGTTCCAATAAAATAGTAAAACCAAATATACATTTTAAAGTGAATTTATTTTCATAGCCAATAAATTAGAAAACTTACATAAAACACAATTCTGAAAAAATACTGTAAGAAGTACATGATGGGAACTATAAGGTCATACAGTATTTATAACTATATAAAATATATTTTAACAGATTTATAACTGCTTTACTATTCAACTTTAGCAATCAATTTGTTGAGATTTTCCAGACATATATAATGTCTATCACATATTTTAAATAAAAATACACAGATAAAAAGCATCCTATTTTACACATATTGTTCCTAAACACTCACTGAGAGCACATTACAAGCTCTTAATGCTTGAACAATGGCTGAGTGATGGTTCAGCAGTTACAAGCACATTTTGTTTTTGCGGAGGACTCAAGTTTGGCTCACGGCACCAAAGGTGAAGAGTTCATAACTAACTTTAATTCCAGTTGCAAAATCTCCAAAATCTCTGCCCCAGTGGGCACTCATGCACACAATATAATAATAATAATAATAATAATAATAATAATAATAATAATAATAATAATAATAATAATAATAATAATAATATAATAAATCTTAAGCAACATGTCAAAAGTCCAATTAATATATGAATATAATGGAAAGTGGTGCATGCAGTTAGCTAAAGCAGATATAAAAAGTACAGCCACTCAATTATATAACTATATTCAATCAGTAAAAACATAAAATAGAGGAAAGAAAAGGATTTAATGATGAAAAGCTTAGATATTTTTAAGATAAAAACTCAGTAAATACATTTGTGTTAATAGACTAAAATCCTCTCATCCAATTAAGTCCAAATCCAGATATCTGTCAAGACATAAATTCTCCTTCTGTTTACAATAATAAGTCAAGTGTGTTATTTCTTTGATTTTAGACTTTGGTCTAATGTGAAGGGAAATGCAGATAAAGTATAAGCAAATACAATCTGCAACAGACCCATGTTTAATTGGCTATGAATTTCAGAAATGTTTCAGAGGTCAAAATAATCAAATGCCATAGAACTTTGAAATTAAACAGTAGAAATATATGTCCTATAGATATTCATGTTGATGGTATAATATCTGGTATTATAATGGCTAGGTTGTTGTTAGGATTCCCTCCATTGATAGTGAATAATTTCTTTTTCATTGTGTTCTTATATGAAAGCAGGAAAAGAAAGAAATAGAGAGCAAGTAAGAGCAAGAGCAATAAATTTGTTTTTTTTTTTCTTAGAAATATTGATACCATCATGGAAGCTCATCATTGTGGCCTCACCTTATTCTAGATCATAGATGTTATATTTGGAAAGAACTATAAAATAGGGAATGAGAAAATCAATACAGAAATTAACATAAGAGAATTCAGGTCACATTAAAGTGCTAGTTTGCTAATGGGTAACAAAGCTTTTCTTCTAGTTATTAATCTGCTTTTCTGGGTTCCTCTGTGATATGATACTACATGGATGCAAGAAGAAAAATTAACATAGCTGCATAATAAAAGCTGCCTACCTTGACTGTACATGGCAATATTCCTCCAGAATAGCATTTCAGTTTATATTTCAACACTAGTCCTTTGTTTAAGAATATATTGTTGGGAGAAATATGCAAAAACAGCAACACAAAAGAACTCTGCAGAGAACCTGCAGAAAGTCCAGTTAGTCCTTGGATCCCACATCTCGCACCCAACCTACTCACCATTTACTCTCAGCAAAGAGATGGCTCTGTTATTTGAATTTATTCCGTATTACCAAGAACTGTACATGCATTTTTCTATCCAGGCTTCTATCTTGACACTTTAAATAACACCTCAGTATATTAAATTTTATAATTTACATGCTTCACTTAATATATTTGGTTTTAAGTGACCTTAAGCCTATTCTCAGTAGTGGTTGATTTCTTTGATCATGATATTAGTCCATTTTTCTACTGTATACTTACCTTTTTGCTATTTATTGGGCATCTTGATTTAAATTTGCATTCATTATGTAGTAAGTGCCTTAAGAAGGACTCACCGGACCTAAATAAGCTTTGACTTATATGAACACATTTTAACATGCTTAAAAGAATCAAAAACAAAACAAAGAACATCAACATAGTAAGTAGAAGTTTCTTTTAAAAGCAATTCCAGAGCCTAACAGACATTTCCTGGAGTATCTTGGATGTACAAATCAATATTATCTCATGGTGTGGGTTAAATGTAGCAAGCTGATCACATTAAACCAGTTTCAATAACAGAAACAATCTCAGCTTTATTAAAACCATGTAAAAATTAATTTTTACCTAACAGTGCTGTTTCTATGACATGACACAAATTTGTGGAAATAGAACATTATTCACCTCAAATGATACAATTTTTGGTCCTGTCATTTCCCACTGTAATATATACTTCAGTTAGAACTGGAGATTACCTAGGAATTTCTGTGTGTGTGAATGTCTCAGTTCCAAGTCTATATGTTTCTATGCTTCTCTTTGGCTCTTTTTCTCCTGGTAGTTTGTTTGTTTCATCTTCTTATGGCTCATTTGTCTTTATTTTATCACATATATACTATTATTATGTTTATATGTCTATTTGTGTAATAGGAAAAAAGAAAGGGCATGGATTTGTGTAGATATGTAAATCATCAGGAGGAGTCAGGAGGAGTTGGAGAAGGAAAAACTATAGTCAGACCGCATTGGATGAAAAACAACATGTTTTCAATTAAAAAGTTAACCCAGCTTACCTAATAACAACTCCTTAATAACTCTGTGTTACAAAAATTCAGTCTATATGCAAAGCAGTAAAACGTCCGCAATTAAATTTTACTAGTTTTATACTAGTAATTGTTTAAAAAGACAAGTAATGTTGTTTCAGTTTTGCATTGTTTTTCCAGAAGTCACGGTGTTAACATACTTATATTTGTTTTACTTAAAGAAAATATATCCTAAATATTCATGATTGTATTCTTTCACGATGTTTATATTGTACATTAGCATCATTTGTGAAATTGCAGGGAATTTATACATATAATTTTACAGCAAACTCCCTGGTCCACTAGTTTTAAAAATATTTCTACAATGTTTCCTGAGCCTTAAGTGTGGGAGTGCTTTGTTTGGGAGTGGGCTCTACAAGTCTGCATTGCAGTTGATTGTGGCTTTTTTTGTAATGGTCTCTATTGAAAAAAAGTTTCTGAATGAGGGGTGAGTACCCCACATCTGTAGGTATAGGTACAAGTGTTTAGAATGTAGTACAGACTTAGTAAATATGTGGTTATAGGTTCTCCTCCAAGATCCATGACTTCATAATCCCTTGGTAGTTGGCTAGGTGTTTGTCCCAGAAATAATTTCCCTTCCTCTTCTAAGGTCAGGGTATTAAGTGCAATCAGAGAGCTGTTGGCTACAAACAATAAAAGAGTGCAACTACTGCACCCTTAGGGTGATGGTATGCTGTTAATCAATGTTGTGGTTTATATGTGTCATAGTTCAATGGGACTATTGGTTGCTCCTCTCCTTTGGAATCTTTCATGGCACCTTCTAGTACCATGAAAGCTAGCTAGTTCTTAGGGAGGAAGCATTTGGGTCAACCCCATTACAAGCATTTCTAGGCCCTGTTTCTGAAGCAACTGGTGCTGTAAGCATTAGGGATTTATATTCTACCTCTGGGGGCAACAATGCCAATAACAATAGCCTACAATGTTTGACAAGTCTTTGGACAACACTAACCAATGACTCAAAATAGAGCTTCTTATGCTTGGTATCAGATATTTTCTTTTGTATTTTGGCTAGTAAATACATAATTATTCTTTCTGATATCAAATATTAGGTGTATTTTGCTACAAAATGTCTCAGAGGTTATTGTGGGACTGTATTAAGCCATAAAATTGTCAAATTGTATAGTAAAAATGGCGACAGGAAGGAAAATAGATGTATTATCTAGATTAAATAACCTGCAATATGATGCATGACCAAGTGATGAAAATGAAGAAAGTCTTAAAAATTAAAATTAAAAATTAAAAAATCGGTGCTTATAAATCTATACAACTAATATTTGTGGTGGATACACCAAATCAATCAATATATTCAGTGCAATCTTTCTGATGAAATTTTTCAAAAATAGAAAAACAAAGAAAGTCCAAACTAAACTATAAAATTCCTCATATATCTAAAAAATAAAATTAACAAATTAATGATACCACAAACTTTATTTCATGTTATATGACTGAATAATGAAAATAATAATAATAATAATAATTACTAATAACAAACACAAATGGTAATAGTACATAAGATATATGTCTAATAAATAAGGTTGATCACCATGTGGCTATAGGCATCGATTTTTGAAAAATATGCCAAAAATATGCAAACAAGTGGGGACTGACTTTCACACAGTCACAGTCATAGGGGAGGGGAGTAAGGGGAAAATGGAGGGAGAGAGGAATGGGAGGATACACGGATACACAAAATAGCAGATGAACATAAACACAAAGAGTATTGTCGGTGCAATGGACACTCACAAGTTCACCCAAATGTAGTCACCATCAAAAAGACCACACACTAGGACTATACTTGATAGTTTCTCTTCACCTGCTACAGGGGTGCAAATACAGAATAACATATTGCCCTATGACCTGTTTCTGAGGAGGCATTTCATCCCCGTGTGAAACAGTCTGGTTCCATTCTGTGAATACAGTTTTGATGAGTTTGGAAGTACTTTCCTTCTGCTAATTTTCCATTCTATTTGGGCTGTCGGACCCACCCTCCTGAGTTACACTTTAAGGTGAGTCCATTAGCGCCTGGAGCCTGAACATGGATCTGGGTCTTCAATCCAACTGATGCCACACTGAATTTACGCTAGCCACATCACCAATGCCATTCTCATTAGGTAAACACTGGTACAATGCATTGTTAGAGACTCTGATATTATGAATTCCGAGGGTGGCTTTGTCCTAAACGAGGCATCTTTCACAAAGTCCATATGACTCACACCATCAGCACAGCCTCCCCATTTCCTTCACTTCCACATCTGTAAGGTAAACCTGTTGGGAATGACCACTCTGGCATCATTACACCTCTGTATACTCCTCATTTCATGTTGGGAACACCTGGAAGCTGAACTCAGCCTAGTCTCCTACTCTAGCCAGACGAAGGTACAGAACACTCAGGAACTGTGTTCTTAGTCCAGGAAATACGGAAGGACTAAACACAGAAGGACTCTCGTGTTACATGGGAGGAAAGTGACATTTAAAATGACTGAAGAAAACTTAACTGATAATATTCTTGAATGCCATGCAAAGGCAAGAAACAAACAAACAAACAAAAAAAAAACAACATGTATTTGATTGTCAAAACAGGATAAAATCACAAATAGTCCATTCTCATAATCCCAATACTTGGGAACATGCACACAAAAGGTTCAGAGTTTCAAACTCATATTTCCTTCTTATATAGAAATTTTGAGCCCTACAACTCCCCAAAGACTGATATATTAGAGATATATAACATAAGCACTTTACTATGAAACAAACGTTATTTACAAAGAAGCGTGCAATTTGTATCTAAGTAACAATCCCTGGTGTGTTTGAACATTGGCAAAGTAATTAAGTTTATGCTTAACCAAGTTTTCACTTGGATTAATGTATATAGATATAATTCTTTATTATTATTATTCTCATGTTAAACAAATGAAAATCTATATTAAAATTATATTATTAAATTGATACTAAATATACTTTTTCTAACATTTCTTGCTATGTCTGTACATTTAAAAGAAATGACACTCTACATTTAACCAAATTGGGGCATATCACTCACTTATCCCATACCACTTGGCATTTCCCATTGAAACCTATGAGGTTTGCCACACTCTGTGATTTTTCTATTGGGTATCAAGTTAAGGAATTTTGGTGTGAAATCTCTCAGCTGTCTACTATATCAGATTACAATTTAGCTTCTGTTTTGTCAGTTTTGCAACAGCATTTTGAATTCTGCTGAGAGATATGATATCTCAAGACAATTTTGTATGTTTCCGAGCTATCTCGCCACTTTAAAAGTGTTGTCAGAGTAAGTATTATTTGGAGAAGTCAGTCCGGATTATGTTGCTGAAGGGCTGCACTGCGCAGCTGACACAAATTGATTTACCAGAAAGCCTTCTGCATTTCTAAGACATACAGCCACCAGGGCAGCTCTGAAAATCTGCTGTATACAGATGAAAATTCAAAAACACATTAGAGAACACTCTGAATAAAATCCTAGCAACACTTCAATACACTCAAGATGCATTTTATTGCTAGTTTGTACAGAAAGAAAGTTTTCCCTATTTAAGTATTGCTGTGCTATTAAAAAACCAACAAATACTTCCAGACATGGTAAAGCAGTGAGGGAACAACATTTCTAGAATATTCATAAAACTTTGTAATAAAGGTTTAGGCTGAGGACACCTTCCATCAGGTAGTAATATCATTTTTACAGTGAACATTCTGGATTTGAAAAAATGCCTTATGGCCTACACAATCTTTCTCTATTTATTTATTTTTATTCATTTTACATCCTGGTTGTAACTCAACCCCTTCTCACCTCCCAGCAATACCCTCCCTCCCCTTCCCCTCTTCCTTCTTTTATTTATCAGAAAAAAAATGAGCCCCCTCCCATACACCCCAGCTCATCAAGTTGCATCAGGACTGAACAGGTCCTCCTCCCTTGAGGTCTGGCAAGGTAGTCCTGCCAGGGAGAATTAATCGAAAAGCTGTCAAGAGAGTCCATGCTAGAGACAGAGAGCACCCACTCCCCTTCCTAGAGGACACAAATGAAGCCTGGGGTGCCCATTGGCTACAACTATGAAGGGAGCCTAAGTCGAATCCATGCTAGGTCCTTGTTTGGTGCTTTAGTCTCAGCAGGGCCCCCTGGCCCTGGTTAGTTGCCTCTGTTGCTCTACTTGTGAAGATCTTGTCTCCTACAGGTTCTTTTCTCCTTTCATCCACTTTTCTACATGATTTCCTGTGCATTGCCCAATGTTTGGCTGTGAGTCTCAGCATCTGGTTTGAACTGCTGGGTGGAACATCTCAGAAGACAACTCTGCTAGGCCTCTGTCTGTAACCATAACAGAGTATTGTTAATAGTGTTAGTGCTTGGTTCCCTCCCATGGGGCGGGTCTTGGGTTGGGACAGGCATTGAGTGAACATTCCCTCAATCTCGCTCAATCTGATCTATCTTTATCCCTGCATATCTTGTAGTCAAGGTGAATTGTGAGTCAAAGGTTTTCTGGGTGGGTTGAAGTCCCCTACCTCTACTAGGAGGCCTCTCTAGTTAGAAGATGTTCTCTCCAGTCTCTGGGGCCCCTGCCACTAGCAGTCTCACCTAGAGTCCCTCTCATATCCCATGGGAGCCTAGCCAGATTTGGGTCTCCAGCTTGTCCCTGAAATGTCCCTGGTCACGGTTTCACTTCTCCCCACAGGCCTCTGTCCTCCAGCCCCTGCTCTCCCCAACTTGCCCTCCGTGTTCATATCCATCTCTGTTTCCTCCCCTACCTTGTTCTCTCTTTACAACAGCTATCTCTGTCTATTCTGTTTCCCTTTCTGAGATTTAAGCATCCTCCCTTTGATCCTCCTTGTTACTTATATTCTTTTGGTGTGTGCATTGTAGTATGTTTATCCTGTACTATACGGCTTAAATCCAGTTAAGTGAGTAGATACCAAGTGTTTCTTTCTGGGTCTGTGTTAACTCACTCAGGACGATCGTTTCCAGCTTCACCCATTTGGATGCAAATTTCATGATTTCTTTGTTTTTAGTATTCCATTGTAAATGTACCACAGTTTCTTTATCCATTCTTTGATTGAAGTCCATCTAGCTTATTTCCAGAATCAATTCTGCTTATTGCAAATAAAGCTGCTATGAACTTTCTTAACTGTTGGAATATTTGAATAGAACAGAGGAAATCTCTTACAAATGTGATAGGTGTAAGATGATGAGACTCTTGATATCACTAATGCATCCGCTGTGTTGGGTAGGTATTCTAGGTGTCCCGCACTGATCATTGTGTCCCCATTCCCACTTGTCCCAAGTCTACACACAGAATCTATTCTATTGCCCCTTCCCAGGAAAAGTTCTGCATCCACCCTTGACCTCTCCTTGTTACTCAGCCTCTCTATGTCTGTGGATTGTAGCATGATTGTGCTTTACTTTAAAGTAACATCCAGTTATAAGAGAGTACACACTGTGTTTACCTTTCTGGGTCTAAGATACCTCATACAGGATGGTTGTTTTTATAGTTTCATCCATTTGCCTGCAAATTTTATGATGTTATTTTTTTAAGAGCTGACCAATACCCCATTTTGTAAATGTACCACATTTTACTTATCCATTTTTTCAGTTAAAGGGCATCTAGTTTTTTTTTTTTTCCAGTGTCTGAATTCTGCAAATAAAGCTGCTCTGAGCATCCATGAAAAAGTGTCCTTGTGGTAGGACATAGAAACATTTGGGTATATGCCAAGAAGTGGTACTGTTGGATTTTGACGTAGATTGATTTCCAATATTCTAAGAAACCACCATATTGATTTCCAAAGTGGTTGCATTCTCATTAGCAATGAAGGAGTGCTTTCCTTTCTCCACATCCTTACTAGTATGTGCTGCCACTTGAGTTATTTATTTTAGCCATTCTGATGGGTGTAAGAGGGAAATCTCAGAGTCATTTGATTTGCATTTCCCTGATGACTAAGGACATTGAGCATTTCTCTTATTTTTATTTTATTAATAATTTGTATATGTTACATCCTATGGAGTTTGTCAATGGCATTTTCACCACCTAAAAGGATCATCATGTTTTGTTTTGTTTTGGTTGCTGTTGTTTTTGTTATTTTGTTTGTTTAGTTTGTTTATATGTTGGAATTATTTGACATAATTTCATATGCTGAACCATCCAAATTCCTGCACATATGGGATAAAGCCTACTTGATTACAATGGGTGAACTTTTTGATGTGTTCTTTGATTATGTTAGTTTTGTTTAGTTAGTTAGTTAGTTAGTATTTTTGCATCAATGTTCATGAAAAATGTTTTATAATTCTCTTGATTTGTTCTGTCTTTGTGTGGTTTGACTACTATAGTGATTGTTACATAAAATGAAGTTTGCAATCTTTTTTTTTATTTTTATGTTGTGGAATAATTTGAGTCTTATTGGTTTAGCTCTTCTTAGAAAGTATGGTAGAATTCAGTGCAAAACCATCTGGCCCTGGGCTGTTTTTCTTTGGGAGATTTTTAATGCATGTTTCTCTTTTGATAAGGGTTATATTTCTACTGAGACTTTCTATCTGAGCTTGAATTAATTTTGGTAAGTAGTATCTTTTGAAACAATTGTCCATTTTTTTCAGATTTTCCAATTTTGTGCAGAACAGATTTGTGAAGTATTTCCTAACGATTCCTTGGATTTCCTCACTTTCCGTTGTTATGTGCGACCTTTTCATTGTTTTCTCCATCTACAGTAGTTGAAAGTTTTGCTGTGTATAGTACTCCAGGGTGGCCTCTGTCATCTCTTAGTGTCTTCAAGGCATCTGTCCAGGCGTTCTCTCTTATAGAGTCCCTGTTGCGAAGTTGAGTCCTAATAAGGCTGCATTTATAGTATACTTAGCCTTTCCCTTATCATTTTTAGTTTTCTGTCATTGTTCTGTATGGTTTTTGCTTTGATTGTTATGTGGCATGGCTAATTTATTTTCTGGCCCAATATTTTTGGTTGTCTGTTAGCTCTTGTACTTTTACAGGCATGTCCTTTTTAAGGTTAGGACATTTTTCTCTTATGCTTAGATATATAATCATATATATAGTATATATATGTTCTGGGTCTTTGGGCTGGGATTCTTTTCCTTCTTATATTTCTATGATTTTCAGATTTAATCTCTTCTTAGTGTCCTAGATTTTCTGGAAGTTTCATGTCAGGAAATTTTTAGATTTAACATTTTCTTTGACCTGAGATTCTCTTCTCTTCTGTTGGTAATGCCTATGTCTGTAGTTCATGTTTACTTCCCTAGATTTTCCATCTTCAGTATTCCCTTATTTTGTGTTTTATTGATTGTTTCTATAATTTTTAGGTCTTGAACAGTTTCATACACTTCCTTCATCTTTTTTTTGGCTCTCTTTTGGCTTTCTTTATGAGATTTGTTTATTTATTTTCTTCAGTTGTTTGCTTGTATTTTTCTGGTTTTCTTAAAAGATTTACTCATTTCTTCTTTAAAGGCCCCTATCATCTTCATAAAATTTGTTTTAAAGTATTTCTCTCTCTCTCTCTCTCTCTCTCTCTCTCTCTCTCTCTCTCTCTCTCTCTGTGTGTGTGTGTGTGTGTGTGTGTGTGTGTGTGTGTGTGTGTGCGTGTGTGCTCTCATGCATGTGTGTGTCTCTGCTGCATTGGAATATCCAGGCCTTGCTGAAGTAGGATAGCCAGGCTTTGGGAGTACCATATTGCCATGGACATTGTTGATTGTTTTCTTACCATGGCCTCTAGTCATCTGGGTTTGGGGATCATTATAGGTTTAGGAGCCAATTACTGAGTTTATCTTTGTTGGATTGATGTTTTCCCTTGATTTTAGTTTTCTTTTTGACCTTCTCACCTGAACAGACTGCAGTACTGTGGGACAGGGATTCCTCAGAATCAATAAGGTGTCTCTGCTTCGGTTTTGGGTTTCAGCATTGCATTTGAGTTTCTGGGGGTTCTTGGAGCTTCTGTGACTCTAAGATTCCAGGTTAGAGACTTGGCCTCTGATAGAGCAGTGGACTTCTCCTGCCCTATAATTTATTTTTATTTGACAAATTGTATCTGATGATGTATATAAAATTATATGGTAGTTGTGGTGGCTATTCCATAGATTCATATTTGGTACATAAACAGCCAAGACGTAAGTATAGCTCTTTAACTCTTATATGAATACTGACCAAAGTAGTATAAATGAGTACATTTAATTGACATCCAATACTGAAGTGTAATAACTGTCTCTTTCCTTTTAACAGATATTCTAAGTTATGCAAAATAGTCCCTGGGCCTCAGCATACCTCAGTAGTACACCATATCCTGGACTTGGCAGAGAGCCTGAAGTTCTTATATCTAAAAATAAAATAGTAACTTATTTCAAAATTGTAATAATATTATAATGAGTGATAGTTAAGTATTAACACATGTTTTCATGATACGTGTAAGTGGATGCTTTTTCCTTTTTATTTGTAATATGATAAAATATAATATTTTAGTTTAAAAAGGTAATCAAATATTGAAAATGACACAATAAATTATTATTTTATAATTAATTAGATTTTGAAATATTTTATTAATGAATTTAGCACCTGTAATTCTACTTCATGGAATATAAATTTATTCCTTTGGAAGATGTTCAGATAAAATCCTCAGGCCTGTGTGTGGATTGTAGACATGTCAGATATGGTTTAGAGCTTGGCTAGAGGTGTGATAGTATTGTCCTGACATATTTGAATGGAATAAGTCAAATCACAGAAGATTGTTTGCAAATACCTCCAGCAGATAAGGCTTGAGGCTCAGCTTGATGACACTGTCTTTGTATGTTGAAAAAGGGAGAAGCAGAGGATGCTTCTCAAAGCTATAAATGATGATGCTGGTCTCATGACTGAAAGGAGCTGAACTCTACTATTGATAAAAACAAGCAGAAAATCAAATTTCTCATGATATTTTTATGTTCAAGCTAGAAATGATCATAATGAATGAATTAACCCATAAGCAGAAAGATTCAAATGGTATATACTCACTTATATCTGCATACTAGCCCAAGGGGCATGTCCGATGAAAGCCTTCACTTACCAGGAAACTGGGACAGAGGGGAGGACATCCTATTGGGACTCTACATGAGAGAAGCATGGAAGAATAGCAAAGTAGAAGGATCCAGAGGGTCCTAGAAACCTACAAGTAGAACATTATGATAGGCAGATTTGGGCCCAGGGGTCCCGCTCAAACTAAGGCACCAGCCAAGGACAATACAGGTGGTAAACTTTAAACCCCTACCCAGATCTAGCCAATGATCAGAACATTCTCCACATTTGAGTGGAGAGTGGGGTATGACTTTCTCACGTACTCTAGTGCCTCATATTGACCATGTCCCCTGGAGGGGGAGACCTGGTGGCACTCGGAGGAAGGATAACAGGTTACCAAGAAGAGACTTGATACCCTATGAGCATATACAGGGGGGAGGAAATCCCCCTCAGGAACAGTCATAGGGGAGGGGAATAAGGGGAAAATTGGAGGGAGGGAAGAATGGGAGGATACAAGGGATGGGATAACCATTGAGATGTAACGAGAATGAATTAATAAAAATTAAAAACTAAATTAAATAAATGGAAAAAAAGAAATAAGAAGTACTAAGTTTTCATCACAGAATCATGCTACCTCATAAATGAATAAAAATGATTCAGTTACTTGCTCATTAATTCTTCAAATATATTAATCATCACTAACCACCACGGATACAAGCATTCTAGTACGGATATTATGTGTTTCATTATAGTAGACTTACATTGCTAACAGACTGATTTTACAAATTAAAATAGAATAATTATGTATGGGAGTAAACAAAACACATAAATATTTTCTAATATACAAAATTTAGAGAAATAAAATCCACAATATTTAAAATTCTATTGAGTGAGTGCAATACTTTATAAACTAAACTATAATAAAAATGATGAAAAAAAGAGGTCAATAATAAATTGAATGAAGCATAGTTAGAAGAAAAAGGTTGGAAACATCACATTTGTATTAAAAAGCAAATAATGATGGAATGAGATAATGGATAGACATGATTTAACTAACTTATTTTTATGCATAATCAATGCAGTTATGGTATTGTTATTATAATAAAAATATTTAGCAAGTCTTAAAATTAAGTGACAAAATGGAATGCCCATTGTTTTACTAACATTAAATAAAAGAGAAAAGATTAAGTTCAAGAAATATTAAGAAATTTAGAAAATAAAAATATGTGGTAAATATAAATAAAAATGTATTGTCTGAAAATTAATAAATTTTGTTTAGATAAATACACTGTAAAATACATGAGAAATTTTAGGGGACTAATAATAATGAGGGTCAATACAAGGAATCTAGGTTCCTTTAGATATTTATTCATCTAAAAAGTGTTTAAAGTATAAAAATATGATTGTTTTGTTGGTCAAAGTAACATTTTCTAATTTTTGTTGGCATTACAAAAACAGCTTGAATTTTTTTAGTTATTAGTGGAAATCTTCAGTCTCAGCCTGCTGCTACATGACGTAGCCCGGTCAGGTGCCACAATGATGGACTGGTATGTGCTGGAGAGAAGGGAGAGAAAGGAAAGTGGAGAAGTTTGGGCACTATGAGGATAGTTGGAACTGGAGACTGGGGAGCATTGGGAACATCCTGATGTGAGATGCCTGCATTGCTACCTGAGGCCATAAGGAGGTCTGGGCCCATGCTGCTGCTAGGGACCATGTTTGGGACCATGGACCTTTTACAGGAGGACTCTGGGTTGATGTTTGTGGTCCATGTTACTAATATAAGGCCATGAGTACATTTGTGGCATGGGATACCACCTAAGGCCATGTTGATGTCTGGCTCTCACACTCCATAGAGGTCATCCTGACCCCCATGTGCGTATAGGAGTGTTGGCAGGCTGACCGACTCAGCTACCACCCAAGCCAAGATCCAGGCTTTGAGCTGGCCGACATCATGATATCTATACCTATGAGCTGCTGGATCATAGGAAGGGGCTGGTCCTCCAGATTCATAGCTACAGAATGTCCATGACACAGGACAATGGCAGGATATTTATGAACAGTCCCAGTGAGGACCCTGTATTGATAGTGCAACAGAATCCAGAGGCCTCATTGCAATGAACATTTGTATGTAAAATCAGTTTGGGGGAACGGAATACTGTGTAAGAAACCCTGATATATAATTAACTCCATGGTTATGTGTTATTTTGTTGCTGCTTTGGGGAGTTGGGAAGTTGAAGAGTTAGTAGGGTAGGTTACAATAATGGAGGGCAGATAGGACAGACTAGGAAATGAGTGGTATTCAGGTACATGATGTCAAATTAACAAAGAATGAATGGAAAGTTTTGAGAAAATAAATCCTAATGAGCCCTGTCCCCAGTTCACAGTATCTCCACCCTGCATGAAGGCAAGGTCCCACATGTTGTGTGGACATGTATTATGTAACAAACCGAAAACATACCAGTGAGAAAAGTCATCAGTTTAAACTAGGTTTGGGTTGTTGTTTTACATTACACAAGACTTATCATTTGACTCCAGGTACAGACCAGTTGACTTGTATGTGACTTTAAAGACAGTAGTTGTCATAGGGAATTAAGCACACCAGGAGAACACGGCCAATCAAATCAATAAACAGAACTCATATGGGCCCACAGAGACTGGAGACAAGTATGTGGCCTTCATGAGTCTTTACCACATGCCTGTGTATATGTTATAGCTGTTAGCTTAGTGCTTTGTAGAACTTCTAACAGTGAAAACAGGTGTATTCAAATATGGGACACCAAAGGCCATATGAAAGTCAGTCCCCATTCTCCACTAAACTGCGGAGAATATTCATTGGCTAGATCTGGGTAGGAGTTGGAAGTTTACTAACCCTGATGGCACTCAGAGGAAGGATAGCAGGCTACCAACAAGAGACTTGATACCCTATGAGCATATACAGGGGGAAGAGGTCCCTCTCAGTCACAGTCATAGAGGAGAGAAGTAGGGGGAAAGTGGGAGGGAGGGAGGAATGGGAGGATATAATGGAAGAGATAACAATTCAGACGTAATATGAATAAATTAATAAAATTGTATTAAAAAATAGTTCTAAGAAAATAATAATGTAAAAACTTCACAATATGAGAGTTTTACATGTGTTAAATGAAAATTTTAATTTCTATAAATACAATTTATAAAGTTAAGATTCAACCAAAATTTTAATATTAATATAAGCAAGTCTATTTTATTGGAATTAATTTGGATTATTTATTGTATATATTTTCATGACCATGTCCTAGTGTACACCCCATTGGATGACTCCTCAAAATATTTTTGAACTTAAATATTAGTCAGATTTTTGCAAGCACAGCACCAAAAAAACAAATAGAAAATTTTTACAAATAGCTATGTACCCTTCTGTCACAGACCTGGGGAGGGTAATAGAGTGATAGAGGGAGGGAGGGAGGAACAGGAGGATACAAGTGAAGGGATAACAATTGAGATGTAATCTGAATAAATTAATAAAAAATTAAAAATTTACAAAATAAAACAGGTGCATTTCTGACTATTTTGCATGGTTTGGTGAAAATAGAAAGAGATAGATAGATAGATAGATAGATAGATAGAAAGAGATAGATAGATAGATAGATAGGCAATGGAGAGCTCACTCTCCACAGTTGTGGGGAGAATAGGGACTGCATCTGGCAATAACTCTGGTGCCCCCAATTTGACCACTTCTCTTTGGTAGGGAGGTTCGGTGGCACATGTAGAAAGGAAAAGCAGGCCAAAGAAAGAGGTAGGGAGAAATGGGAAATACAAGCGAGTGGATAACAATTGAGATTTAATCTGAGTAAATTATAATAAATAAATAAAATAATAAAAATATAGAAAAACATTTAAATGTGGATTACATTCACTGATTGTGCAATGAAAATTTAAATTTTTAACAAGAGTAGAGACATCCATCTGTTAACTTTCCGAGCTTTATATAGAGAATATATACAAAGTTACAAGGTATCATGAAAATATAGTAAGTTTGAAAATGGCATTGAAAAAGATGGTTCCAAATGGACAACACAACGGTGAAAGGACGCTTGGCATAATCCTTTAGCCATCAGGGAATCTGTGTTAAATCATAATGAGGGATCTCACATAGCCACCAGAAGCCTGAAGTAACTTGTGTTTGATTATTTTCTTGATTTTTAAGAACCACACACATATATAATACAATTTCATCATATCTAACTTCAAATACCTCCACTGTACCTCTATCCCCAACACACGCCCTTCTTTATGATCCCTTAAGTGTAGGTGTGGGTTTTGAGTTGTAGATGTACCAATTATGGTTGGCACATCTACTTGTAAGGCTAAGGAAACTGTGAGAGATGAGAAGGAATGATTATAAGACCCACAAGAGCAGGACTCTTACTGTATCTTCTAGACGTAACAGTGAAGCTACACCCTTAAAATCTCTAAAAAATATCATTGCTTAAATAAGAACTCCACAATCACAACACTGGTTAATATGGAACTGTGGAAGTGACAAATTTAACAAGTACCTTCTCCTGGTTCAAGATTCAGAGGCAAAATGACTGCTGAGAATCTATCTTTTCCAGGGACAAATATTCTGATGGGTCATTCAATATCAAATAATAAGCCATAATTATGTACACATATGAGAAACTCAAAACAGACTCAATGGGTTGTGTTGTATATAACAATAATAAATAAAAGCTCATGAATTAGAGAGGAAGTTGTGATTATGAAAGATTGAAGGGGGAGAGGGTGAAATTTTAGAGATTAAAACCAAGACTGTGACAAATATACGTACTATATAACCCTAACCCTAACCCTAACCCTTCTTTTTAATAAAATGCTTGGAGCTTTAGTTAACGCAATAAGAAAAGAGGATGAAAGTAAAGGGAAACATGGGAAAATAAGAAGTCAATTGCAGATGGTATGAGACTATATGTAAAAGAGCAAAATTTTCATCATAAGGTTATTAGAAACTATTATCAATTTCAGTCAAGTGGCAAGATACAGTATTGACCTACACAGACTAGTTGTGTTTTCTATATTCCACCAACAAACATACCAAGAGGTACAAGACACTCTAATTCAAAATAGTCTCAAAAACTGAGGAGATGAAAGACCTTCCCAAAACATTAAGTCTCTTAAGAAAGAGACTGAGGAAAACCCTAAGGGACAAGAAGACCTCCTATGCTCAGGGAATGAACATTCTACCCCACCAATGCCCATGCAATCTCAAAAGAGCCAGGAAACACTTTTTACAGAAAGTGAACTAAACTCTTCATAGTGAACCAAAAATGACCATCTTTCTTTAAGAAAAGAAAGATGAAAGGATTATCATTCTGGCCCTTTCGGAAAGACTAGACATATTAGTCTTAGTCTGTATACTACACTTTTCCGAGAGACTTAGTCTTAGTCTATATACTACAGAACTGTAGTAATAGAAATAGCATGGTATTAGCAAAAAAGTAAACAAGAAATTTTTATATTGTAATATTAATGCTGCCATGCCACAGGTGCTGTTTACCACTTCTCTCTGTGACAGAAAACTCCTGGATTTTATGATAGACTGGAAAATAAGCAGTCTACAATTCTATGCATTGGGAATGTGAGGTTGATTCAGCTAGAGAGGACCTCTAGATAATTCTAACGATCTATGAAGATGTTCATATCATTCTCTGAAGCATTTTGCATATTTTCAGTCACCTCTAGGGCAATCTTAAGCTAAAGAGTGAATGTTAGCATTACATCTTCTCTAACGTGATACAAATGACCTAACAACGTGTTCTCATTTGGGACACTGGCCCAGTGAGTTTGGCAGACTGGAAAGACTCAGAGATATAGTATGTAAAATCCTTTAACTGAAACCTCAAAATTAAACTTCAGGTACTTGCATCCTACTTAACTGTCAAAAGTAAGGAGAAAACTAAAGATAACACTGCTCACTAAGAGTTTAAAGTCATATAGATATCATGCCCCCTCATATGCTATTACACAATTATGCACACATTAAAGTAACACACTGAACCACAAAATACTGCCTTTTATATATTTATTTTAAAAATAACATTTTTAAAAGTATTTATTTTAAAAATAATGAAAATTTTTAAACAACTCTATAGAATGAGGTAAAATGAATTTTGTAATCATATTATTTACACATTTGCTATCTATTTTTATTTAGACTTACAATTGACATAATGTATCCCTACAAGAATTGCTTAGATAATATTATAATCCAATGGAGAACAGAGCTTAAATTCCAGCTCACCTTTATCTAATATTTTATCTTTAAGATTTATTGGTTTTTAAAATATGTATGTCTGTGTATTACATGCATATCTAGTACCCACAGAGACAATAAAAGGATATGAGATCCCCTGAAGTTAAATTTATAGGTGATTGTGAGTTGCTGTGCAAGTTCTGGAAATTGAGCCCAGTTTTATAGAAGAGTAGCCAGTGCTCTTAACTGCTGAGCCATCTCTCAAGCACTGCTGCGTTTTCACAGTTCAACCTGAAAAGTAATTAAATAAGTGAACGAATGAATAAATAAATAAACACAGTACTGAGAATTGCACTGAGGATGCTAAAGGGGATGAAGGGGAAAATCCACTGGATCTTGGGGGGGAAACTAAACAAAAGAGAAGTGTAGCGTTATTGTTTAAATATGCATAGTCTAATTAATGAATGCTAAAGACCATTTCCTGAAGGTTCATTCTAAGGCCCTTTTTAATACCCTGTATCCTCTTTTAGACCACAGCTTTCTTCTCTCTTTGGAAGATCTCAGGCAGAGTTGCTTATTTGATTCCAGTTTCAGTTGTTTGTCACAGTGGTTATTCTCAGAAGCAGTGCCGTTCCTGAGGTAGTGATTTCTTTCAGTGTTTCTTAACATTAACTTACATCATGGTAATAAACTGAAAATCATTCTTAAATGAAGCAAGGGACAACACACTTTCATTACTTGTTCATATGATGTGTCCTATAAATCTCAATATTTTTTATGAGCATAATTAAATCAGAAATAAATTTAACCGAATGAAAATTTGTAACTGAGAATTACACATTCTAATTTCTGTAAAAACATTACAACAGTACCTAGCAGGTGTAAAAATTCTTCAGACCATGAAGGTGTAATCATACCCATTAAATAGGTATTTATTGTAGAAATGTATCTTTTTTTAAAAAAAAGATTTATTTATTTATTATGTATACAGTGTACACCTGCAGGTCATTAGCGGGCACCAGGTCTTATTCTAGATGGTTGTGAGCCACCATGTGGTTGCTGGGAATTGAACTCAGGACCTCTGGAAGAGTAGTCAGTGCTCTTAACCTCTGAGCCATCTTTCCAGCCCGAAATGTATCTTTTTTTAAAATGTAAGATGAGATTGTAATTATGAAAAATGAAACAGACACATTAGGTAAATATTCAATTGGAGAAGAAAAATGTGAAATGAATTTTTAGAAACTTGAAATTCATGAAACTCTTTACAACCGCAATTTCCAATGCCTCTTATCAAGTTGGGCATTTTTTATTTGTAAAGCAATCATATGAAACATTTTTCCCTGTGTACTTTGAGACTGTATTAATTTAATGAAAGCTATGGGTGAACAGATTTTAAGTTTAGGTGTCTTGTGTTGTAAAAAGACAAATTATTCTTTCATATTAAATAGTGCAGTAAATTATATGGCAATAGTTTTCTTTAACCATCTAGTTCACCAATGACTGACACAGACATAAAATGATTTAGTATTAATTTGTAAGCACTATATTGGGCAGACTCTGAGTTACTCTAATTCCAATGCCTTTAAAACTCACATAAAAGCCAATCACTGCCAATCTGATTACTCCAGGGACAGCTTCTGCTCCATCAGTTTGTCTTTACAACCATGTGACTTCCCTCTCTCTCTCTCTCTCTCTCTCTCTCTCTCTCTCTCTCTCTCCCTCCCAATCTTCTGCTCTGCTCCCTTCTCCCCCTTTATTCTCCTCTCTCACACTCTAGACCTTGAACCTAAAACTCTGTCTACCCCTCCTCTACCCAGTCTTAGGCTTCAACGTCTTTATTTATTCAATCAGGGATAATTCATAATAATGCCAATAACAGTGCAATAACAGACCCCAAGGCACTAAAATTAACATTATAAAATACAGTTGGACCTGCCTCCAACAATATTGTCTTAAAATAAAAAAACGTGCTGTGTCTGTCAAATCTTTTTATTTTTCTATGCTTATATCACATGATGCATAGATGATCAGACATTACAATCCAGACCAGTTGATTTGAGAGAAAACAATAGTGACAAGAGAGAGAGAGAGAGAGAGAGAGAGAGAGAGAGAGAGAGAGAGAGACAGACAGACAGACAGACAGACAGACAGACACAGAGACAGAGAGACAGAGAGAGACAGAACCAGAGACACAGAGACAGAGAGACAGAGAGAGACAGAGAGACAGAGACAGCGCACAGAGATAGAGGCAGAGATAGAGGACAGAGAGAGAAACAGAGAGAGAGAGAAGACAGAGAGACAGAGAGAGACAGAGACAGAGCACAGAGACAGAGAGACAGAAAGAGATAAGACAAAATTTTTTGTTTACTTTTGCTGTCTTCTTTAGAGAGTGATCAAGGAATTACATGTATAATTTGAAGTGAGGGGCAAAATATGCATAAGTTGAACTCTAGAGTGCAGGGTGAAGTAAAGTTCAGTTGTGTATAGGCAGAGGAGCACAGCTTGAAAACTATATTAGCAAGAAAGCAGAATAATTGTCGCATTTCAACACTTTAATTTCTTAGAAATCAGACCATCTTAGCCAGATTATTGAGAAGAGCTGAAGTCACCTAAGTGGGACCTATGCTTCATGGAAGTAGCCTCATAGTTTCTGGACTCTGCATATAATTTAAGGAAGTAGTAAAAAAAAAAAGGTCTGATTTTTAAAAAGAAAATAAAGCTATTTACTTTTTGCCTGTATATTCCTATGAAAACAATGTAATTGGGCCAAAAATATTCAGGAAAAAAATTCATCTCAGTTCTTATAGATAAGACTATTCATTTAGAATATTAATTTTGATCTCTTTTTTTTGGTTGTTGTTGTTGTTGTTATTGTTGTTTCTAAAAAGAGTTTCTTCGTGTATAGCCTTGGCTGTCCTAGACTCCCTTTGTAGACTAGGCTGGCCTTGAACTCACAAAGATGTGATCTGCTTCTGCCTCCCTAAAGTGCAGGGATTAAAGGCATGTGCCACCATGCCCAGCTAATTTTGACATTTTAATAAAAAAGATGTAACAAGTATCCCGAAGTACAAAATTCACCCTATAGAAATGTAATTGCTGACATTCCAAGATGGTGGAGCTCATATCTGAGTAGCGGAAGATCAGAAATTGGGTACCATACCATTGACTTGGTTACTGATATCAAAATACCAAAGTCTGGGTTTCTTGGGCAAGAGGAGGCATCAAAGGAGCTAAGGGTGCAAAGTTCCTGGTCCCCTACAGACGATCCCCCCCCTGCCTCCAAGAATCACACAGGGTCTTAGCTTCATGGCATTTTTGCCTCCTTTCCTACTTGAACATGAATCCTGAGTTCCAGTAAAACACGGCTGCAGCATCCAGTCCTCAGACCCCTCCTATCTTCAGATAACTCTAATGTCTGTTAAGTTGGCATAAATTTGTGTAGCACATAGAGAAAGCATACAAACTAGCAGATAATATCAGGGTCATAGGTAAGAGTTTGAGTGATGAGATTATGTACTTCAACACTGAAGATACTCAAATTCGGTTGGGATTATTTGTACATAACCAATGCACATAAAATGAAAGCTGAAGGTGTAATAAACACAAGGCCTGGTATAAAGAGATATAAAGAGTAATATTACCATTTTGCTTCAGTGACTGGCATGGTTATTGGTACTAACTTCTGAGATAGAAAAGTTCTGAAAACCAAATTGGCAAGTAACTGTCCATTAAGATTTGCGATGATCTTAGATATAGAAATAAAATCTGATATGTGAGAGGTTTTTTAAGGATTATTTCTGTGAGGTTAGCAAATAACAAATTTAATATCTTTCTTTTGAAATATACTTTGATGTAGTTCATCCTAGCATATGAGCATTTGAAGACTTTAATGAAGAAATCAGAGAAGGAGCAAAGGACACAGTGTCAGTGAATGGAGGGTGATTCCAACTCTGCTAATTAGTATTATCATTAGGAAGGGAAAGCAGAGGGGCATGGGCTCTACAAACATAATATTTGGGAACTGGGAGAACAAAAAATCTTTTAAAAATATTATTTGTAAGATTATACTATAATTACGTTTCTCAATTCCAGTCCCTTCCTCCAAATTCTCCTATATACCATTCCATGTTTCTTAAATATGACTAATTATCAGTGAGGAAGATCAAAAAAATCCAGGCAACAGCAATGTTATCTATGGTAAGTTTCTTCCCATGGTAAAGACTGGTAGAGAGTCAAGGAAAATTAAAAGCATTACATTCAGCCCATAGTGAGTAAGGTGCAGCTACTCCAATCATCTTTTTAGCTTAATTTTATTGAGGTCAGAAAAATCTACCTTTTAAATATATATCGTGAAGTTAGTCACACTTAGGAATCTTAGGAAGTGAGCCTGTGTAAAACATTAATTATATTTCTTTGATTATATATACATATGTGCATGCTTTAGTACTCTTATAATTATAATCCTAGTAACACTTAATATGAATTAATACTCTTCCAATATCCATAAGAGTGTTGTGACCTTGAATACCGTGTTCTCATCAACTGCTCTCCTTTAATTTAGTTTTATCTTCTGTTTACCTTTTTCATTTTGACCTTCACTGTCTCTTTCACTTCAGTAGTTCCCTGTAAAATAATTTTGAAATAACTTAAAAATGTAAATGAGACTTATTAAAATGGAGTTCGTATTATAATTGAGTTTAAGTTGTAATCTGTAGGAAATACCTTTCTTGTTTTACATTACAAGTTTTTACTGTCAACACCTGCTACAATGCCCCACACAGTGGGCTTTTTGTCTATCAATATTGTAGTCAGAAATCTGTACTCTATGCTATGATTTACTTAGGAATTCAGGAAATCACAGCTTCTACTCAGGGAATAGACCATGCTCCTAACCAAGGACATGATATTTTGATGGGAAATTACCATTCAGCCATTTCAGCTTCTCAGAGTCTCCTGCATGTTGTCAAGTATATATGCTATAATCCCAGGACCACAGTAAGGTAACTAGGAGTTTTAATTGAAAATCTCAGTATTCAAAAGTGCTTTAATATTTCTATATAGATGATGCCAAAGAACTTGGCAAGATGGCAACTTATTTTTCAGTAAATAATCCTGCCAATGATTAAAACACCTACATTTTAGAACATATGGTGAATTTTAAATACAATGAAGCTAGGGAAGTGTGGTATTTGTCAACATGTTTAATAGTGAAAATAATTTTATGCTCAACTAGATGACTGTGATACTTTATAACGTGGGAAAATAAAGACAAAAAGCACAAACCCACAGGTGAGTTTTTGTTAGGAAAGACAGGGTTATTAATGACTGAACAAGACCTCGTAGCTTGTCCTATTGATTTTTTTACTGGTTTCTTTCTATTTCATCCTAATACAAAAATCAATTTCCAAGTGCTATTAGTCAGTCCATATCTTCTAGCAAATAGACATCAATAATTGGAGATTTTGATTGATTTAAAATATCAATTTATTAGGAAGGCTAATTGTGTGATCACTGAAAAAACATGATGTTTCTTTTAAAGATCACAAGGCTAACAACTGTCAGAAACTGAAGCTACATTTAACTAATTAAGAGAAAATGATTGTGCAAGAACATTACTTCAGAATTTTCTCTATCTGCAGGAGTACCAGTAAACCAACAGTATTCATATGAATAAGACTTCATATGACAATGATGGCTACTAAACACAAGCTATTCTGTGCTCCAAAAACATGATTGAGGTGCCTTGCCCTAATATTCAGTAACAGCAGCAACAGTAGAAGTTTGTTATTGTTGGAAATGTTTCATTAACATTTACCCAAACCATTTACACGGACATGTGTTTAAAACAATTTTAAACAACGCAACATAGGGAATTCATATTATGAATGTATTTTTTCTTTATATTCTTGTTTTTGCGTTCCCCTTTGCATGCCTAGAGTGGAAAGCACAGCAGTAAGGTGATAAAGTAAATGTTAAGCTATTTGAAAATCCAGTGGCCAGGGTACAGAAAGCTAAAAAAAAATGCTTTCATTTTCCTTCATTCGTGATTCTATAGGAAATCCTCATAAAATGAGTATGGTTAAATTCTATCTAAAGTTTATTTCCAGAAATACTTAAGGCTTGTGTGGTGATGATCACATGCTATCAGATTGAGCTACACTGTCCTACTTTGTCAAGGCAGATCTGCTCAGTGAAAGAAACCTCCCCTATCCATGAGATCCAAAACATCTGGAACTAATCACGCCCAAAAGGTGCACTACCTTACAGAGTAACCCTGCTGATCCATTCCAGGTGGATGAGTGCAAGTATACAAGAAGTAACGACAGCACATCCTTTCCAGCCCTAGAATAGTCACTGACACAAATGCCATAATTGGCAGAAGTGTCAGGTGTCTAGTGCAATGTAAATGTGTTAAATTCCAAGTCGCTATGCATGTAGTGCATGCCTTTAATCCTACCACTCAGGAGGGAAAAGCAGGTCGATCTCTGTGACTACAAAGCCAGTCTGACCTACATATGAGCTACATATAAAAAAATCAAAAAAGGTGAAAATAATATTACTAAATTATCACTTGCAAGTCTCAAAAATATGATCAAAGAAATACTATCAAAAATTTACGATTATGTTCTGACAAAATTTAGCCATATGGTCATACATTTAGTTTGATTAAAACTTCTCAGACTATCTTGCAAACCTAAAACTGATGTAGAATTCCTTATCAATTAATAAATTGATTAGTTCATTAAAATACTGTTTCTGGAATGGAACTTAATCAGAGAAATAAAGAAGAATATATCTTTTGATATTTAAATTCAGTAAATTCTACTGTTAATTTTAATCAATCAATTTATTAATGTAGTTATTTAGTGTGGCACAGAATATCTTTTTATAAATTAATTTATAATATAGCATATGTATAAAATTTAATAGAATTGGTATCCCAACTACAAAATACTAAAAAAAAAAAAAAAAAAAAAGCACAAATGAGATCTGTTAAGTGTTAGAAACACCCATAGAGGCTGCCTGATCTCAATTCTCAGTATGTTCATCAATATTGACTGTTCATCTAAATATTGACAGACACTGGATGGTTATTAAACTATCCTACAGTAGTTGCCATATGATTCAACATATGATTAGAATGTTGCATAATAACTAGAAGGGATAGAACCATCCTGAATGTGGGCAGCACTGGCCAACAAACTGAGACCTTGACAGATAAAAGAGAAGAAAAGGAGGCGCCTTACCATCTCTCTTATTGTGCAAGGGACCTCTGTCCCAACTCACCATTAACCACATATTACCATGCCTTTTCATGAGTGGAAATCTTTGAAGACAGTCACAAAAAAAGAAATCATTTCAAATATAAATTATTTATATATATCAAACATAACTAACAAAATATAAATTATATATATATAATATATATTTATATATATATATCAAACATAACTAACATACTCATTTATCAGCTAAAACCAAGTATCCCAGGGAAATTAAGTAGCATTGTCAACATTTCATAGCTATTTTTACCAAGCACAGGACAGAAAAGTAGTCTAATACTTCTGTTTTCTCTCCAAGATTTCATGGTATCTATTGTTTCCATTCAACATACTTAGCTGCCTTCTGCCTTTTGAAAATTTCAATTTTAATATTTATATGTTAATTAGGCATATCCTAACTTGCCAATTAGAAGCTGTTCTCAAAACTCTAATGTGTGTGTGTGTGTGTATATATATATATATATATATATGAATGTTATGGAGTAGTATGCTGTCAAAATAGAACAATTTTGTTTGAAATTTATTTGGGCTCATAACTGATTTGGAATATTTGGAAATTTTAAGATTTCTCTGTTACACACAGGATAATAAATTTATTTTACATTACAGCCAAAGCTATGCATTAGTATCCAATTTTAATCCTGAATCTTCTGAATATTGAATTTCATGTGTGTTAACCCAATATTCTCTATTTTTAAATCAGGACTAGCCTTGGAATGGTCTTTTGAAACCATAAAGCCCAACCTCAGTGACAAACTTCCTCCAAACAAGGCCACACATCCTAATCTTCCCTAACAGGAATACCAACTTGGAGCCAAATAATCAAACCTATGAGCCTACAAGGACCATCCCCGTTCAAATGATCACATGCTCTACATTTACAGATCAAGAAGCAACCATCATTACATATAAAACTTTTATAGATCACATTGATGCTCAGCATTTTTTCTGTGAAAAAGTACATAATTTTACTGACTTATTGGCTCAACTCCCACCCAACCAAAGTAGAATATAAATACTTTGTACCAAAGCATCAAATAGTAAGTTTATAATGAGTAGGTTGTTTTATTACAGCTAAATTGTTTCAGAGAAAACATATGTTACGAATTTTTTAAAAAGCTAACATGTGAAAAAGGATGAATCACGTACAGAGTAAGCCAGATTCACACCTGAGAATAAACCAGAAGAAACCAAAGCCTGGAGTGTGATCAGGATGCTAGGTCACAGGTAGAGCGCAAACTTCATGAGCATAGAGTCTATTGCTGTGTTGACCCAGCTTTGTCTCTCAATTATCCAAAATCACATATTTTTCTGTAGTAGTTGCCTAATTTTAAAAAACACCAAAACTTAACAGGTGGATGAATGGACATAGTAACATGATAAAAATTAATGGGAAAAACATTTTTGGGGTCTTTTCAGTTCATTTTTCTTCAATAATTTACTTATTTGCTCATTTTACAACCCAATCACAACCCCACTCCCTCCCCGTCTCACCCTCCCATGACTTCCCCATAAGCCTTCTTGGTACCAACCCACCCTGCACATAAATTTGCATTGAGATTAACATTCTTCAAAGTAGAACATAATTGAAAATTTGCATATAAAGTCAAAATATATGAAGTGCTTATTGATGAAAGAGACAAAGACATGTAACAGATTTTAAAATCAGAAAATCTTATCAAACTTAAAATGATATACAGTTTATTTTCTTAGTTTTATTCAATAGCTGTTTAAATGGAAGATGGGCTAAGGCAAATTTTCAGATGTGGTGGCAACATTAGTACCATTTAACATTCCATTTAAGTGGCATAAATGTTAGAAATAAAAATAATTATAATTAAGAAAGAACAGTAGTTGGGTACTAGGCATTTTATGAAAATTTTTGCTGGACACAGTATTGACAGTATCAATTAAAAAGTCTCCTGTAATTTGGTAAGTAAACTGCAGGCAACAATATGTTTAATGAGAAATGAACAGCACTAATGACATTACTGTGAGGGGCCAGGAAATCTTTTATGAGCTTTAAATGCATTAACGCTTTTACTTTCATCAACCCTCTGAAGAAGGTATTATTATGAAAAGGGAACTGAGAAATTAAGTTCCTTATCCTATGAACTCACATTGCTGCTAATTTTCAAAGGAAGGATTAAAGCCTTGGTAATTTGGACCCACCGCCAACATTCTAAGCTTCTCACTTTCTTGTCCCATAGTCAGATAGCTAAAAAAAATTGTGACATGTTTATGCACTTTGGTTCTACATAGACATTAAATGATCATTTGAAAAATAATTTATTAGTGTTATAATTAAGTATAATTCATGGATAAAAGGGGGAAGCAAAATTAGTGTGAATGAATGCAAGCATGCCTAGTATGCTCAGTAACAGTTGTTAGAGGCTTTACTTATTTTTGAGAAAACTCACGCATTAATATATTCTTCTCCCTCCACACAAAAGAAAACCACACTATTGTTTTTGTACATTGATGGAATTAACTGTATATGTGATATTTAGTCACATGTTTTATTGTTTGGAAACAAAATCCATATTTGAAAGAACTACATGTAAACTTTGGACCAATGAAACATATGGAGCAATATAAAACTGTTAAAATGTGAGAACAGGATGGAAGGGGAAAATCCAAGAAATATGCACTTGAAGTGTTAGTATAAATAGACATTTTAAAATTCTGGACTAAAAACATATGCTTAACACTAAGGAAGAAGTCATATTCAAGACAAGACACATATGTGCCAGGACAATTTATAGACTTTTAAAAGGTGTTTATATTGACAGATAATAATGGCTATCAGTGCATATGTTATCATCACTTTTTTTCAGAAAAAAATCTACAAAAGAAACCCCAACTACAAGGATAATGTAGTTTAAAATAAGAGTAGTTTATATGTAAAATGTATCAAATAGTAAGAACATAGAAGAGTAAGGTGCTGATTGGTCATGTAACAGAGGCCAATAATAGTCATGACTTCAGGGACAGGTTGGAAGATGTTTTTCACTCTTGAACCTCGGGTGTCTCACAAAGTTAAGATGAAGAATCCGGAGGCTGACCAGTGACTTTGATTGTACTAAGTATGCGGGCTATCCATTCCTTACAGAGACATGAAGCTAGAAGGAAGCCTGACAAGTGCTGCCAGGAGGGATGGGTGCTCTTGAGCGAGACAAGAGGAGTAAGGTAATTCATCCACAACTCTATATTATTCCTTAAAACATCATTAAAGATGTACAATGTATGCTATGTAACATGAAAAATAGTTCTACCACAAAACTCAGCTATATCATTCTTGGGCATATACCCTAAAGATGCTCCATGACACAACAAGGACATTTGGTTAACTAGGTTGATCACAGTTTTATTTGGAATACCCAGTATCTGGAAAGAACCTAGATGTCCCTCAACTAAAGGATGAATAAATAAACTGTAGTACATTTGCACAATGGAATACTATTTAGCTATTAAAAACAAAGAAAGCTTGAATTTTGCAGGCAAATGGAAGGAACTGGAAACAATCATCTTGAGTGAGGTAATGCAGACCCAGAAAGACATGCATAATAAGCAGATATTAGGCACATAATACAGGATCACCACACTACAATACACAGACCAAAGAAGCTAAATAACAAGGAAGACCCAGGGGAGAATGCTTATTCTCATTGAGAAGGGCAGATAGAATAGACACCAGAATCACTTGAAGAGAAGGTACAGGAAGGGAGTCCTCTGAAAGACTTCACCCAGTGGAAGATCAAAGCAGGTGCTGAGACTCAGAGCCAAACTTGGGGTGGAGCACAGAGAATCTTGTGGAAGAATTTGGAGATAGAAGGACCTGGAGGGGTGTGTCCACAAGGAGACCAATGGAGCCAACAAATCTGGGCCAGGGGCAGGGAGTGCTACAGAAATTGATGCACCAACCAAAGACCATGCATGATATGGACCTAGGTCCTTGATCAGATGTAGTCAATAGACAATACAGTCCTCTTGTGGGTCCCATAATATGGGGAGTAGGGGCTCCTCTCACATGGACTCTGGTGCCCACATTGATTACTTCCCCTGTTGGGGTCACCTTACCAGGCCACAGTGGAAGAGAATTCAGGTAGTCCAGATGAGACTTGATAGGCTGAGGTCAGATGATAGGGGAGGAGGGCTTCTCTTTCTGAGAAGTAGGGGAAGGGGAAAGGGGATGAAGGAAGGAGGGTGACTAGGAGGAAGAGAGGGAAGGGGCTCCAATTAAGATGTAAAACAGACAAAATAAAATAATATAATATAAAAACCCTTATTCATCCTTTGGATATATGCCCAGGAGAGGTATAGCTGATTCTGAGAAACCACCTAATTGATTTCCAAAGGGATTATTCAAGTTCATACTCCTACCAGCAATGTCGGTGTGTTTCTCTTCTTCCACAACCTCACCAGAATGTGCTATCAACTGAGTTTTTTTCATCTTAGCCATTCTAAGGGGTATAAGATGAAATCTGAGAGTTATTTTGATTTGTACTTCCCTGATGACTAAAGATGTTGAGCATTTCTTTAAGTGCTTCTTGGTTATTAGATATTCCTCTGTTGAGAATTTTCTGTTTAGTTTTTTTCCATATTTTAAAATTTGATTATTTGGTTTGGTTATATTTAATTTGAGGGTTTTTTAATATATTTAGGATATTACCCATCTGTCAGATGTAGAGTTCATGAAGATGTTTTCCCATTTTATAGGAAACTCCACCATATCACAAGGACACTTACTCAGCTATTTTCTTATTAGGTTTATTCTTAAGAGCCAGAAACCAGAAGCAGCCTAGATGTCCCTCACCCAAAGCATGGAAAGCACCTAGTTCTGCTGCAACTTGTGGTGCTAAGGTGGTTTTGTACCTATGGGGTCCTACCCTTCTCTGAGAAGAATGGGAGGGTGGGACTGGGAGGAGAGGAGGGGACGGTGCTAAAGTCAGGCTGTAAAGTGATTAAATAAATTAATTAATGAAAAATAAATTAAAAATATACAAAAAAGAAAAGCGTATTGACAATTTAACTGAATTAACTCTAATTAACTTCATTAACTCTAGAAAAAAAAAACCCAAGTAAGTATCCAGAAAATTCAATATTTGGAAATTTAAAAATCATTGTTGAAGACTTCTGAAAATTAATATGTGATATTATTTATCTACACAGTCTACTATTTATTATTGTTAAATTTGTGATATTTTTCTCATTTTATAAAAACATGGAAAATATGATTTCAGGGTCATTGAACTAAATTTTGAATTCTGATCTTTTTTTAGAGCTAGCCACATGTATCACAATCCCCTCCAGTCAGGCTGAACAGCTAGTAGGAGTGCAGGTTTTATTAGTTCAGAACTCAATCTTCAGTGTGCTTGAAATTATGACATAATTTATGTGTTAGGGATATTAAATGATTTAGTTGAGTTATTTTCACTTTATAATAAATTCTTCAGGATGCAATTCCAAGTAAATCAAAGTGCATCTGTATTGCACGTGGTCCAATACATCCCATTGTTCACATATGGCTATTGAGCACTGAAAATGAAAGAAGGCAAATTTGAGCTATAACACAAATATAAATTGCAGATTTTTAGAATCCAATATTTGGTTCAGCACAAAATGATAAGAGAGTTCTTTCATAATATACTTTGATAACATATTGAAACAACATGCTGAAATCATTCTCAAATTATCTTAAATGATTAATAGATATGTTTTACAAAATTCTCCATCTTTATCTACATCTCAAGTTGACTGTAATATATGGACCTTTTGTGGAAGCTGCAGGAAAGTCAGCAATATCGGAAATAGAATGACAGGGAACATCATCAGTAGAAAATACTTCTAACCTCCTAAGTGTTTGAGTTTCATTAATATTTCCTGCTCAGAAATAAAACTACTTTTCCTACCTCTGAAAATCCATATAGATCTTCTGTATTTTATAGTAATCCACTGGCATTTGATTTCTCTTATTAGACTATAATTTTTTAAATCAGTGTTCATGTCTTGAGTATCAAGAATTCACAGATGGTCAAAAAAAGAATCATACAATAAGACACATATCTACCTTGATACACCACTAAAAAGCCCTAGATGAAGGATTTTGAATTGAGATATAAGGAAATTATTCATAAATTTGGATTTTGATGACTTGAATCACAAATATTTATTTTAATGGGCTACAACTCATTGTGAATCACACTCATGGTCTCCTTATCTTTCAACTATTTGATTTTTGAATATTCATTTAAATGATATTTTATACTCCCTGCAATAGGTTTTAGTAATTTTAGTAAACCATCTCTGAAATATGAGTTTATTTATTTCTAATTAATTGCTATTTTGAGAATAGACATTGAATCAACTAAATGTTCTTTCTATGTGAAAATTATTTTAACTTGTAGAATAGTTGATAGACCTCCTTCCTGACCTTTGCTGTCCTACCAGGGAGGATTAATCGAAGGGCTGTCAAAAAAAAGTCCATGTCATATAGACCATTCACTCCCATTATAAGAGGACACACATGAACCTTGAGCTGCTTACCACCTACATCTTTGTAGGGGCCAAGGTCAATCCATGCAAGATCCTTGGTTGGTGCTTCAGTCCCAGCAGGCCCCTCTGGTCCTGGTAGTTGGCTCTGTTGGTATTTTTGTGGCTATCCTGCCAGCTCCAGGTCCTTTTCTCCTTTCACACACTTTTCCACAGTGCTCTCTATGCATCTCTCAATGCTTGGCTGTGAGTCTCAGCATCTGTTTCAAACTGCTGCTGAGTGGAGCTTCTCAAAGGACAACTATGCTAGGCTCTTGTCTGTGAGCATATCAGAGTATTGTTAATAGTGTTAGGGGTTGGATCTCTCCCATAAGGTAGGTCCTGTGTTGGGCAGGCTCTGGTTGGACCTTCCCTCCATCTCTGCTCTATCTGCTCTGTCTTTATCCCTGCACATCTTGTAGGCAAGACGAATCCTGAATAGAAGTTTTTGTGGTTGGGTTGGTGTTCCGCTCCCTCTACTGAGAGACTTGTATAGTAAGAGAGTGTCCTCTTCAGTCTCCGTGACCCTGTTACTAGGAGTCTCAGCTAGAGCCCCTGTCAGATCACACCTTCCCTCAGAGCCTACCCTGACTTAGGGCTCCAGCTTGTCACAGACGTGCTCCGCCAACAATTTCTTTTTTCTCTACAGGCCTGTTGTCCTCTTGTCCCTGCACTCCCCGGGTCTGACCTCCACCCTCATGTTTCTCTCCTACTTTGTTCCCTCTCTTCAACCACTATTCTATTTCCCCTTCTGAGTGACCTTTGATAATCTTCCCTTGGATTCTCCTTGTTACTTATCTTCTTTGAATCTCTGCATTGTAGTATGTTTATCCTGTACTATATGGTTAAAGTACATTAATAAGTGAATACATACCATGTGTCTCTTTTTTAAAAAAAACTTGTGTGAATCTTGATGAATCAATGACTTTGGGTGATCAGAGTAGCTTTTAAGTATAGTGTACTGAAAGACAATTTTTAAAATTCCCATCTTTAGGGGGTTCTCTGAGAATGTTTCTCCATAGAATTTCGCATTTGGATACTTGGTCCCAATTGTTGGTGCAGTTTGAGGAAGTTTAGAACATTGTGGTTTACTGGAGAAAATGTACTCATTCACTTGAGATGTGCTTTCAGAGCTTAAATACCTACGCCACTCTGTTGTTTGCTTTCTCTGTTCCATGCCTGTGATTATGGAAGACTCTCAGCCTCGTTATACCCCTGAAGCCATGCCTTCCACCTTGTTTCTTGCTCTCTTCATCATTATGATCTCTAAAAATAAGAAAGACTAAACTATTTTCCTATAAGTTGTATTGATAATGCTATTTTATCATAGCAACAGAAAAGTAGCCTATACCTATTTGAGGGTAATTTGTTTATAAAGAGGGTAATTTTACATCAGAATTATTTATCCTTTAATTATCCTTAATAAAAAAAGCTACAATGTTTTTAGATTTTGCATATTAACAATTTTCTACAGTAAAAAGAAACACAGGATAAGAAAAGCATCCATATTTAAATACTAACTACTGAATATTTGTTCAGAAGAAGGAAAAAAAGTCCACAGAAATCTCAGCAGGTGAAAGTCATCCTGAGTTACCCATGCAAGGGAGGGTGGACAGAGATCTAAGATAACACTGAAATATGTCTCCTGCCTCAAGTACTTTATCATCCTTCCTTTTTTTTTTTTTTTTTTTTTTTTTGGTCATATGAATAATTCATTTTCTATATGAATCAGACTCTTACACTTGAAAAACTGTGTTTTTTCACTGAATTTTTGAATAAATAAAATAATCTTGAATGTCAAAAAAGGTTCAGTTTTTTTTAAATAAAAATGAATTTAATCCAATGGTATATCGAGAGCTCCAGGTGTATTCCTAGACCACAGTTAGTGGTTATCACTGGTCACTGACAGTTTTGAATCTATGGTGGTTTAATTGAAGAAAATATAATCAAACTTAACTTTTTATTTTCTAACAACAAAAAAAAATCTTGAGAATAGTATCCTCGCTCTTTGTGAAAGCTCACTTTAACAGAGATGCTAACTTGAATTCCATGACCTTTAAGTGGTATTTCATTATTTAAGACTTATATTTCTTATTACTGTATTAAATATGATTTCTAATATCATATGGAAAACCCATATGGTGTGTGGTAAAAAAAAAGGGAAAAGAAAAATAGAGTAATTTAAACTAATATGATTTTTATACATATTAGTAAATTTGTTAGTTTCTGTGATTCTATGAGATATTCAAAATTGCACAGAATGAACAAATAGCTCAAAATATAATTGTTTTCTTAGATAAGAGACTAAAATTTCCTTTATCATCATAGGCTTACCATTTTTAGCACATCTTCAGACAGACATCACATTTTTTCTGAAGCCTCTTTGATTATTGTCATGGGTTATTTCTCCTCAATTAACAATCTCAAAATCTGCAACTCTCAGTCTGTCTGATCCTCTGCATCCCCAGCTTCTTACTTTTTCTTTTTCTTCTGGAATTTAGAGGAAAATTGCAAAGGCAGGTACAGAACAAGATGTATATCTTTTTCTCCACAGTGGAAACAAATTTAATTTAAAATATAATTTTAATTAAGTACACAAGTTTTTTTGTCTATGAAAAAACAGTAATAAGTCTATGTATTTCTTACATTGTCTCACATTTATTGCTATATTTCATATGAAAGTATTTGAATTTAATTTCAATGAGTCAATAATTTGTTGTCTACTCCAAACAAAGTGGAATCTTTGAAAAAAAAAAGAAAGAAAACCCCAGAGAGAAACATTGCATGAAGGAAAATTTTCATAATGAAATCATGAACTCGCCTGTGGAGATGGTTCAGTGGGTAAGAATACTCTTTGTGGGCATGAGGATCTGAGTTCAAGTTCTCAGCAGCCACATAAAAGTCCAGGTGCGGCCAGGTGTTACCAGATGCTCTTGCAACTCCATCATGATGTATATGAGTAAACTGGAAGATTGCTAGAGCTTCCTGGCTGAGAGCCCAGCTCCAGGATAAGTGATAGTCCCTGTTCCAAGGGGATAGAAAGGCGATTAAAAGAACAGGGCACCTGATTGCCTGCTCTAACCTCCACCAAAAAATGCAGTTGTATGTGCATAACACACATACACACATACACACACACACACACACACACACACACACTTGAAAATCATGAACTGAACCAAACCCAAATGTACCTTATTCAAGTGAATACTGAGTACATTGTTTACCTATGCCCTGTTCATTGGCTCGTGGTTAGGACTACTGAGGTTATCTCTACTAATAATAGTTGACCTAAGGGTCATGCTCTTTTAATATGATCTACAAAGGTATAAAATTAAAGACCATTAATTTAATGAATAAAAGAAATTCCTCTTGATGCTATTGCTAATATGAATCTCAGAAAGTGGTAAAAGCTTTTCATGTATATATTTTCAGCATTTATTACTCACAAAATATCAATATCAGACTGACTGTAAACATGTAGAAAAGTCACAAGGCTTTATAGACATCAGGCTGTGAAGACAACATTTTTTTGGTGTGTAAGAATTATACTATGCATTTAGAAATGTTAAGAAATGTAAGTTTGATGATTATAAATGTAGCAGGGATTTTGGCAATACAAACATGCACGTAACAATCTACTTAAAATTGTGAATTTTAGAATATAAAAGTGTGAGATAAGTTAAAAGGGTGTTTGAGTATTGTTGGCGTTAGGCACCATAAGAGGCGTGGTGGAGAACTGCTCAAAGGACGTGAGAGAGAGAGGAGAACCAGACTTGAAATGAGGGATTTTAGAGGAGTACAAAATGTACATATGAATTGAGATATGTTAAGCCTTATTTCTGTGCTGAAATAATGTATTTGATTGTTAGAATGATAAAAGTATTAAAACTATATCATTTAGGAGAGTGAAGTGAGGTCAAGACTAAAATGTCTCAACAGTGAGGACTGAAGTCACCTCAGAAGACCTCACAATATGATCTGTCTTATTCGGGAACCAATCTGGGCATTAGGTGATTCCTTTTTTGTCTCGATCAAATGAAGGATTCATAATGAAATATATGTATTTATTAAATATTTTAGAACATTTAAAACATAATTGTCCACACCATACAATAATTTCTATGAGAATTTGAAATAAAAGAACTCTCTTTCAACATCATATTCCATAACTACAATATTCTTTAGCCTTTCCCATGACAAAGTCACAACTGACTGACATAAAGAATTCCATGTGATATTGAAGGTTTTTTATAGGCTTCCAAGTACTGTCAGGAATTGAGGATAATTGCCAAGACTGAGCTTTTCTATTTGATGGAATTAATATTTCATCAGATTCTACCACCATATGTTGCATTAAATAATAATGAAATGCATTATGCCTGACAGGTTTTTTCCATTTATGTTCCTATTTCTGTACATAAGAAAATACTAATAATCCACTCCTGTTTAGTAATATGAGAACTCCAAGTTGCAGTTACCTGGTTTTCTGTCAGCAGATGTGGAGGAGAACATCCATTTATGATGTCTTAAGTTCTAAAAGCAAGCAAATGCCACTAAACTGATGATTTTTTTATCATCCTCACTAACTTTCTGTTCACTTATAGTAAACTTCTATTCTGGGGAAGTTTTCACGAGAAACTATGCATCTCACAGTTGCTTAGCTACTGAATAATATATTTGTTAGTTTTGTCTCTGAAATAAAGTCAACACAATAATATTAAAAACAAAATTTGAATAATATGAATTTAATGAGCTTGCTTTTCAAAGAAAAATATTTATCCGATTTCTAATTTAAATCTTACTTTTGAAACAATACAGTCTAAGTAAAAATTTCCAGTGTTGGCAATATAGTTACCCTCCACAAACGTCTTTGTCACTGCCAAAGCTGAAGACTTATCTGTCAATCAAAGTTCATTCCCAAGCACTATAGTGGAGGTAGTTCAAAATTCTAGACTTAGAAAGCCGGAGGTACATGTTTTTATTCCAAAAAATAAGCCCTTTTTTAGGGAGCGTAATAAACATGAAAATTAAATATGTATGCCCCACTGCCATTCATAAAACCTCAGCAATTCATCATCCCTGGAAGTCTGGCATAGTGCATAATTCTAGAGGAAGTCAGCCATGCTAGGTTCTCTGTGACTAGAACTCCATGCTAGTTCTGTCACCCAACCCCATACCTCCCACAGAAGAAACAATGTTAAAATCACCAGAAGCACTGAGCTTACTGAAGAAAATAGGCCCGGCAAAGCCTTTGTGATGTTTTCTGCACATACCCTGCCACGTATGCCTTTTAAGAGTCGGCCTTACTGATGAACAAAATGCAGCACTCAGTTGTGGCTGTTAAGAGAAAATTTGAAATTGTTTAGATTCATCTCTGAGAATATAAATGTCATTTAAAAAAGAATTTTAAACTTAAATTGCTAATACTATTCTGCTTTCATCACTTAGTGAAACAATGTTGTACTGGTGGCATATAAATTTATATTCATAATAATATAACAGTCATAATTGTTTGATAAACGTAACTGATATATTATCAGAAGTCCTATATTTCTAGCTATTAAGGGTCAATTTTA
The DNA here is from genome assembly GCF_903995435.1 of Acomys russatus. Lineage (NCBI taxonomy): Eukaryota > Metazoa > Chordata > Mammalia > Rodentia > Muridae > Acomys > Acomys russatus. The sequence goes on from NC_067167.1 coordinate 42,806,853, forward strand.
ACAGTACAGAGAAATACATAATTTATGCAGTATTGAAGGAAATATATGTATAATTAAGAGATACAATAATTTTCACAAATGGTAATTAATATTTCTTCATGTTGATTGTATTCAATTTCTTCAAAATTGATTGTATTCAAATGTCTGCAAATATAAATATAAAATAAATTAATCTTGTATAAAAGCTTATAATAAAATATATTTTTTAAGAATGGCCATAACACATTTATCATTAAACTATATAACATTTAAAAATGATTATAACTGAATAAGTAAGACAAGTGTACCTTGAATTATTATCACAAATGAGACAAATAACTAATAATCTTTGAAATATTATTCTTCTGTGGTACATTTTATTCATTAGAATAAAAAAGATGATTTGATGCAATATCATTGCATGTTTAAGTGCACATAGAGAATAGAAATATGTAGTCTATTTTTGTTGCAAGTCAAATTTCTATATTATAACCTTAGAATATCTTATCAAGCTAGTTGTAGGCAATCTAAGATTTGAGTTATTTGGAAATCCAAGTGCAAAATTGCAAAAAGTATAAGGCATTTCTTTATAAACTCCACTGACTCCGGGGTTTGGGTTTAGTGCTGCATTTTTAGGCATTTCATGTTAATGCCTCGCCAACTAATTTTTCTGGCAGCACAGCATATGGGTTCTCTCTGTCTTTCTGATAAATGGCATCCTCCTACTTTTCCTGTACTCTATAATTTGTGTTATTGAAAATGTAAATCTTCTGGAAAAGAGACTCAGCAATGACTTTGCCAAAAAAAAAAAATATTTTAAAATCCTTATCTACATGCTTTGAAGTTATTATTTAAACTTTTCAAAGTCAAAGTTGTTATTTCTACTATATTAAATTTGTTAGGATGATTTATGGGTTGAGCCAGCCAATAATGGCTTTACATTTTTTTCCATTTTATAAAGTTGTCCATCTGAATCTTGTAGATTTTAACATGTGTTTAAGTTGTCTTCAAATTAGACTAGTCTCAAAAACAAAACAAAAAAGAAGAAAAAACTCTGGTGGAAGGACTTTTCCAAGGGCCATACATGATTATGTGCATGTACCTTTCCACTTGACAATGAAAGTATGTACAGAAATTAAAATAAGTTCCAAATTTACCGTTGTCCCTAAAGTAGCTATAGTGTTTGTGTCTTCTGCAAATCACTTATTTAGAAACCACTTTTTAAAACTTTGAATTAAATATAAATCTAATATACAAATATTCTCTTGATATTGGAGAGGGGGTTCTAATGTAGTTTTTAAATTATATTTGGCATGAGTTCTTTTAAAATAAGCCCTGACAGTAACACTAAAACAATGGGCACTACCAATTCACTCTATATAGTTTGTCAACTCTTTATTATAATGTTTAGGAATGTGCCCTAAGATCCCAGCTTATGAGCAAAGGCTCTGTACTTGTAAAGATGTTCTGAAAAAAGCCCTGTTGTAACTTCCGGGAATGGCACATGAGTGTTTTGCTAATGGATCTCCTTATGACAGGGCCACCGGCCGCCTTATGAGAAGGCACTGTGAAAACAAAAGTGGTGACACCTGCGCTGAGTCTCGGGAAAGCATATGTGTCAGGCCCTCCTGGCCTTCACTGTATTTACTCTTATGGAAATATTTAGTTTCTCTTTGTTAGTCATCATTGCTGCTGAGCTTATAGGGAACAAAAGCCCCTCATATGAGTCTTTGTTAATGATCAACCTGGAGTTATGTCTTGGAACACAGAAGAAAACCAGTTACCACAGCTACTCCTAGCAACTTCTGCTCTCATCCTGAGCATGGATGAGGAAAATTTACAAAGGTTATTGATTCTTTCTTGCTTAACTATGCTAGAGAGGAGAAAATTACATTCCAGAATTTTAGGAGACAGTTTCAAGACATGGTTTTAAGAAGGTATGGGAGATTTGGGCCAACCTGCAGCAGGGAGGTCTATCCATGATGTGACCTCCACAATTCCATTCCCCCTGTCTGAGCTCTGTCTCCAATCCCCAAAACAGCAGCCATTGGGGACTACATGTACTTGTAAGGTCTGCCTGGTGACCTCTGTGCAAGATTTCCCAGGCCCTAGTTGTGCCTGCAGTTACAAAAGTGGCAGCCATTGGGGACTACAAGCAGTGTTGAGGTCTGCCATAGGCAGTAGCCAATAGAGATGACCAGCAGAGCCACAGCTCTACCTGTGGTAGTCGTCATCAAGGACCACCAGGGTCCTCCAGGCCGGCAATACAAAGGAAAAGCATATGAGGACAGGACAAGAACACACTCATCAAAATCCTGGGCAATTTGACACCACCAGAACCATGCTATGCTACTACAGCAAGCCCTGGATACCTTAACACACTTGAAGCTAATCTAATCTTATAAAAATTATAGAGGCCAATAAATAGGAAATGAATAAATCTCTTAAAGAAATAGAGGAAATTATAAGTAAACAGGAGAATGAAATAAATAAAACCGTTTGAGACCTGAAAGGAGAAAGAGAAGCAGTAAAGAAGCCATAAACTGAGGCAGTCCTGGAAGTGGAAAAACTAAGGAAGATAACAGGAACTGCAGACACAAGTGTCACGAACAGAATACAAGAGATGGAAGAGAAAATGTAAGGTATAGAAAATACAGTAAAAGAAATTGATATACCTATCAAAGAAAATGCCAAATCTACAAAGCTTCTCATATAAAACATCGAATAAATTTGGGACACCAGGAAAAGACAAAACCTAAGAATTCTAGGAATAGAAGAAGAAGATACCCAGCTCAAAGGCCCAGAAAATATTTTCAACTAAATAAAGGAAAATTTTCCTAATCTAAAGAAAGAGATATCTACGGAATACAGAATAGATTGGGCAAAAAATCCTCCCACCACTTAATAATCAAAACATTAACCATACAGAACATAGAAAGAATATTAAAAGCTGAAAGGGATAATATAGAAAGCACACAGATGCCAGGCCAGACTACTATACCTAGCAAAACTTTCAATCACTGTGGGTGAAGAAAACAAGATATTTCATGAAAAAAATAAATAAATAAATGATATATTTCTACTAACCCCGACACACAGATGATAATAGAAGGAAAACTCTAACACAACAAGGGTAACTACACTGAAGACAAGAAACAAAATAAATAATTTCACACCAATAAAAACAAAACAAAGCACCAGCCAAGGACAATACAGGCAGTAAACTTTAAACCCCTACCCAGATCTAGCCAATGGTCAGAACATTCTCCACAGTTGAGTGGAGAGCGTGATATGACTTTCACATGAACTCTGGTGCCTCACATTTGACCATGTACCCTGGAGGGGGAGACCTGGTGGCACTCAGAGAAAGGACAGCAGGTAGCCAAGAAGAGACTTGATACCCTATGAGCATATACAGGGGAGGAAGTCCCCCTCAGTCACAGTCATAGGGGAGGGGAATAAGGGGGAAAGGGGAGGGAGGGAAGAATGGGAGGACACAAGGGATGGGATAACCATTGAGATGTAACAAGAATAAATTAATAATAAAAATTTTAAAAAAACAAAGGAGGTGCACATGCTCATACCACCACCAATATTAAATTTGCAGGAACCAACAGTGATTGGTCATTAATATATCTATAAATCTACGGATTCAATTCCCCAATAAAAAGACACAAGCTTACCAAGTGGATGCAAAAACAGAATCCGCCATTCTGCTGCATACAAGAAACACACTTCAGGAACACAGATAGACATTACCTCAGCATAAAGGGCTGGAAAAAGTTTTTTCAGCCAGGTGGTGGTTGCACACTCCTTTAATCCCAGCACAAGATGCATTTGCACTTCCACGTGTGACTATATAGTTTCAATAAAGTATATGAAATCTTACAAAAACTATTTGAATTAGACAATTTAATGATGCTAATATGAATACAAAACAATTAGAATCATTTCAACAGTTTCCTTTCATGCTATCATTTCAGAGAGCAAGCCTATTATCTAGTGAATTATATTTATGGGACATAAGCCTGAAACAAATTTAACACTAATTAGAGACATAAATTATGCATTCTGTTTTTCCTGAAATCTCAGAAGACATTCATGGTGATATAAACAACCTATAAGCCAGGCATGATGGCACAATAGTATTAACTTAGCACTCAGGCTACTGAAGCAGGACAGCTTGAGGTTCAGGCTAGATTTGTCTTAAGATTTTGTCTCAATTAATTTTAATTAGTGAAAAACATAAACTGAAACTTTGACATTAATAGCAAAGGTCTTCAAAAGGTTGGATTAATAATACTGTCTATTAATTCCATAATAAATCCTCTCTCCATTTTCTTTGTGAATCAAAAAGGAAGAAATTTTGAGAAGATCTGATAAGATAATCAGACAAAAATGTTTTACTGTGATAATGAGTGGAGAAACAGGACAGAAAGCTCCTGTTGTGTTAGGAAGTCGAGGAAGCCTTGCTATGATTGTAACAGAAATTCATACTCAAGAATAACAAGAATTATAAAGGACAGTAGTAGAAGTTTGTGATACTGGAGAAATACAGAATTAGACTTCTTATCATAGTGGAAGAGCCAAAACTCTGTTTCAAAGCTGCATTCATGGACAAGGCCTTCAAAGGCATGTCTATTACAGACAGGATCTCCACAAACATGACCTTCACAGACATGGCTTTCACAGACAGACCCTTCATGTCCAAATGGCATCAACAAAGGGCTTGCTTCTCTGCAGCTATATCCTGGGTAGGGAGACTTTTAACGCAATAAATCTTCCTGGATTCTACAAGGAAAGCACCTTATTTCCTATTACATGTTCCTCATTTTCCTGTCTGTATCAGTGCCTTTAGAACTCAACCCATAAAGCCACAAGTGTTAAAAGAAACTTTGGGTTAAGCAGCACCAAAATTCCATATATCTAGTTGATACCCCATGCCTAAAACACCAGAAAAAATACTTAATTTTATTATAGATTCCTCATTGAATTCAGTATTCTGAGCCCATTTTAGCTTATTTGCCTTCAATTGTGAACAGGAAATTTTCGGTAAAAAGTTTTCTGATTGCTTTAGAATCAAGAAACAATTTTATTTGGGAATTACCTGACAAGTAAATGGAAAATAGCCCCAATTCATCCAAATCATGTATTAAAGAGCATTGTAAGTGAAAAATTTGTCTCACTGCTATTTTCTGAGTGCTTTTCCTAAAAAAAATAAAATAAACACTTTGACAGTTGACTGGCAACAAATATGTTTTGTTTCTTTTTTATTCCAGCTTCATTATTTCCCATGGTGATAGATTCCCAGATTGACAGGTTGTGTTGAATCCGGTTCAGCTGCACTGACTTATACAACATATCAAATTCTTCCAAGATGATGAAAAAGGGCAAAGCAAAATAAGATCTAGGTACAATTCAGCACAGAGACTACGATATACAAGAGAGGCTTCTTGGTACTTGAAGATAAAGCACTTTTGGAAGTCCACTGAAAATGTCTCAGATGGTCATCATTCTAGTTTGGTGATCTGTCTTCCTAATAGCCACTGTTTATTACTAGCATCCATATTTTAAAATTTTTAAACCCTACTGCTGTATCATGTCCCAGAATCTCCTTCTATTCTTGCTGAGAGCATGGTGTGGAGGAGAACATTATATGAATTAACATAGATAATTGGTACAGGTCTGAGTGACCTTGATTCTGCTTCAGCTTAAAGCTTGTCAGCTGACTGTCAGAATATTCTAGCCAAGCTCTTGTTAGCTAAATATTCTTGACAGGACCTCACAAATTGTATTTTTCTTTTTCTTTTGAAAAGTTTAAACAACTTGACATTTTAAAGGCATAATTCTTTTCTGGCATAATTATTGCCAGCGTCAATAAGTATTTAATGTGTTCATTAACAATAGACATGCTAGGGATTTGTCTCTTAAAAATTTATTTCAGTGTAATTTTTAAAATAATGAAGAATGGAATAAAAGGTAGGTGAAGTAATTATGACTTTCAGTTTCTACCTATAATTATTCTTCTATGCTTATTCTTCTGTAATGTATGATAAAGCTTAGATAAGATTGTGGTTAAAGGTCTGAACATCAGAACAAAAAATTAAAGTCATAAAAAGTTTCAAGAATTGTCTTCCTTCATAACATGAGAGAGAGGTGAATTCAAATTAAATTAACATAATAGGGAAGCTGCAACCATCAACTAAATCACCATAGTTGTGACAACATGTATAATACAGGAAATTCAAGATAGATACAACGCTAGCATAGAGAGATGTGCCATGAGATCCCAAGCTCAGATGAGGAACTATTGTCAGCTGATAGCTACTGAGAACAAGAAAAGAAAGATCACAAAACTGAGTGGGTAAAGATGGAGGTGTTTTTGAGATGAGTTGGGAAGTGGACGATATAATCAAAACTTAGAGTATAAAATTTTACGACAACTAAAAAAAAGAATGAGGAAAAATAATGTCACATTCAGAGTAGAAGTAAGTCTCATTAGGACAAATCTTAAGAATCACATCCAACTTTGAACCCTGGCCTATTATAATAACAATAATTTCTTAGCTCTTAAGTGCATCAGAAGCATAAGAATGAATGGTACTTACACTGCTAAAAATATATATGTTCTAAATATATAAATTTTCTAATTACAGCTCTGAGGCAGAGTGATGTTTAAAATGTTATTAATCATCTTTAATCCGATATGCTACAGAATTGAATGAAAACAATGAAATTAATCTGGATACAAGAATATTATATTTCAATATATAAAATGTTCTTAAGTATTTCTGATAAATTTTGTGGGGTCTGCTTAAATCCGATGCAACTCAAACACCAGGTCAGTACAGATATCAAAAATGTATTGTAATCAAGCCACCTTTCATTGATAAGGGTCGCAGAACAAAATCTGGAGTTGGTCTGCAACACTGAAGGGACATAATACAGCATATTTAAAGGATGAAGCCATAAATCTAGGGGGAGCAGGGTGGCATGTAGCATTGTCAATTATATTTTGAATAAGAGGCTGAGTAAGGGAGTTTTGATCAATCAGGGTAGAAGTAGATTCCTGGGTCTGGGAACATGAACTTAGTTTGAGCCTGCCAGCAAGTTGCACAAGTTGTTCATGAGATTCGTGGACTCAGACAACTCTTTCTTTACAAGAGAAGCTGGTCAGCAATTGAAACCCCGAGTCCCCCTGGGGCCTGGAACCTTTAGTTTCTCCTTATGATTAAATGGAGTCTGAAAAAAAAATGCTAGTACTTAGAATAAGTTTCTGTTGCTTGTTCCAACAATAAGGAGGAAACACCAGAAGAATAATCAATGCAGGACACAGCTGTGCTTTGGAAACTGTCTCCTGAAATTGAAGTCCTGGCTACTTCCTCAAACTCATGTTTATAGACTTGATAGCAAACTGATTCTATGAACAATGTGGATCCTTATCCCCAGTGCCCATAAATAAGCATTTTATATGGCAAAGGAGACTCCATAAATGTAATTACGTTTAATGACTTTGAAATGAGAGCATTTTCTTGTATTTCCATTGAGAAATGGGGCTCAGAACTAAGGAGATTCTCAACAAAGAAATATCGAATGGCTGAGAAACACTTAAAGAAATGCTCAACCTCCTTAGTCATCATGGAAATGCAAATTAAAACAACTCTGAGATTCTTACACCCATCAGAATGGCTAAGATCAAAAATTCAAGCAACACCACATGCTGGCAAGGATGTGGGGAGAGAGGAACACTCCTTCATTGCTGGTGGGAATGCAAACTAGTACAACCACTTTGGAAATCTATCTGGCGCTATCTCAGAAAACTGGGAATAAGGCTTCCTCAACCCAGCTATTCCACTCCTTGGAATATACCCAGAAGATGCTCCAGCACACAACAAGAACATTTGCTCAACCATGTTCATAGCAGCCTTATTCATAATAACCAGAACCTGGAAACAGCCTAAGTGTCCCTCAGTAGAAGAATGGACAAAGAAACTGTGGTACATTGACATTATGGAATGCTACTCAGCTATTAAAAACAAGGAATTCCCAAAATTTGTGGACAAATGGATTGAACTAGAAATGACCATAATGAGTGAGTTAACCCAGAAGCAGAAAGAGTCAAATGGTATATACTCACTTATATCTGTACACTAGCCCAGCAGGCATGTCCCATGAAAGTCTTCACTTACCAGGAAAGTGGGACAGAGGGGAAGACAGCTTATTGGGACTCTAGGTGAGAGAACCATGGGAGAATGGGGAAATAGAAGGATCCAGAGGGTTCTATAAACCTACAAGAATAACATTATGATGGGCAGATCTGGGCCCACGGGTCCTCCTCAAACTATGGCACCAGCCAAGGACAATACATGCAGTAAACTTTGAACCCCTACCCAGATCTAGCCAGTGGACAGGACATTCTCCACAGTTGAGTGGCGAGTGGGGACTGACTTTCACACGAACTCTGGTGCTCCATATTTGACCACATCCCCTTGATGGGAAGGCCTGGTGGCACTCAGAGGAAGGATAGCAGTCTACCAAGATGAGACTTGATACCCTATGAGCTTTTAAAGGGGGAGGAGGTCCCCCTCAGTCACAGTCATAGGGGAGGGGAGTAAGGGGAAAGTGGGAGGGAAGGAGGAATGGGAGGATACAAGGGATGGGATAACAATTGAGATGTATGGGAATAAATTAATAAAATATATTTTTAAAAAAAGAAATGAGAGCATTGCTGTGAACCAGCAGGTTTTTTTTTTTTTTTATCCAATCACATAGTATAAGAACAGAGAATTTTCTATAGGAGAAATAAAAAATGAGGAAAAAGTGGCAGGCATAGCAATAAGAAGCCTGAGGAAATGGTTTGAAAAACAAGAGAAAACAGCCCTGGAATTGAAGTCACTAGAACCCCAAAACAATATGAAGTTAATGACTCCAGGGCAGGCCTAATGCCTAGTAGATGGCCAACAAAAAATGACCTCTATGTTTTGTTGTTGTTGTTTGCAGCCTTTGTTTAATTTTGTTTTGTTTTTGCATTTTTTGTCTTACTGAATTTTTATTTGTTGTTGTTTGAGAGAGGGGGAGATGAATTTGGATGTATCGGGCAGTGGGGAGGATCTGGGAGGTGTTAAAATACGGATGAAACATGTTTAATCTAGAAAAAATAAATAATTAAATAAAAGGTGACTTTTCAGTAAGTACTGAAAGTTCTGGAGTTCTCTGCAGTCAGTAGGCGAATCTTGATTGTGTCAAATGATGTTGCTGTGATGACATAGCCAGGAGAAGTATAAAACAGAACATTAAAGTATACTATAGGTAAGTGAACACAGATTTAGATCAGAGATGGAGAAACTGCTTTTACCCCCATACAGTGGGTACTAATGGCAATTATTGCAATAGCTACCCTGTAACTCAATAAATATATATATGTATATAAATAATAAATAAATAAATACCTCAGTCCTAAAATGGCATGAGAGTAAATTCTGAAAAATAAATTGAAGAATCATGTATATGGATCATGTTCCTAAGCCTTAGGAGAATAATCTACCTAGATTTTCTTTGCGGGACATTAGGCAAAGAGCTAAATGCTTTATTATTTCTCAAATACAGAATGGGAACAAATTTTGATGATTTAACATGCTAATAATATATAGTTTTAAAAGCAATTCAGTGAAATGCAATATTCTTTGGATCTCTCCTCTCTGACACTCTGTAAATGAACTGTAACCTGATTCTAAGTGCCTGGGATCATTTTAATTTTTTTAGAAATAGAAATAGTCTAATGCCCTCTTCTTTTCATTCAATTTATCAATTTGTAACCTTTGATCCATTTGAATAGTCTTTCCTTTCTGATGAGCATGAGTTAATCTCTCTGTCCATGGCTTGTGCCAATGACCATCCTAATCTATGGTACTCCATGTTAAACACACTGACTCATCAATGAGCAGACAAAGCTACAGTGATGCTGCTTTTTGTAGAAAATTATAACAATGAAATGCTATTTACTTATAGGGATGGTGGAATTTATATGGTTGTCTTAAACTGAATGAGTTTCTCATATAAAGTAACTCCCTAAATGAGCTGAGTACTATTGAAAAGTAATAGATGTTAAGTTCCATCCCAAAGGCCATCACAGGGTGAGGACCAAGCCTTCAACACATGAGTACTTTGAGGGCATACGGGATGCAACTGTAGAAAGAAGGCATTGCTCACGTCTTTGTAGCAACTCTACTATAACTATTAATTGACTGCTTGTGTTGTCCAACATATGAAAATATAGACACAGTTATACAATGCAGATCAGTAGAACTCAGAAATACACACAGGTTTTACTGGAGAATGATTGTGGAAAGTGTTGAAACTGTGAGGTTGAAAGGGACAGAAATCCTTTCCAAAATAAAAGTAAGTCTGCTAATTTCTGGATTTGTGAAGGAAGAACAATAGTAGAATGATTTGACTGAATGTATATGCTAAAGTGTGTAGGAGCCAGGAAGTACAGAGACACTACAACAAAACTACAGAATTAACTAACATGGGCCCATAGGGGCTCACAGAGTCTGACCCACTGAGCATGAATGGAATTGAACTAGGCCTGACATATACATATGTAACACTCATGCAGCTTGACATCTATCAAGAAAATTGTCCATTTCATTTAGGTTTTTACATTTTGTGGCATATAGGCTTTTGAAGTAGGACCTAATGATTTCTTGGATTTCCTCACTATCAAAATTGAACCAAGATCAGGTAAACAAATTAAATAGTCCTATATCTCCTAAGGAAATCGAAGAAGTCATCAAAAGTCTACCAAATAAAAGGAGCCCAGGGCCTGATGGATTCATTGCAGAACTCTATAAGACCTGAGTTTGATGATTTCCAGCTGTCTACTCTTAGGTGAGTCTGCTTATTTTTTTTCTAGAGCTTTCAGGTGCATTGTTAAGTTAGTAATATGGGATCTCTTCAATTTTTTAATAAAGGCACTTAGTTCTATGACTTTTCTTCTTAGCACTGCTTTCGTTGTGTCCCATAGTTTGGGTATGTTGTGCCTCCAGATTCATTGAATTCTATATCGTTTTTTATTTCTTTTTTTTTTTTATTTCATTCTTTACCCAGATATCATTGAGTAGGGAGTTGTTCAGTTTCCATGAGTTTGTAGTTGTTCTGTCATTTTTCTTGTTACTGAGATCCAGCTTTAATCCATGGTGGTCTGATAGAATGAAAGGAATTGTTCTGATCTTTTTGTATCTGTTGAGGTTTGCTTTGTAGCCAATTATATGGTCAGCTTTGGAGACGGTTCCATGAGGTGCAGAGAAAAAGGTAAATTCTTTCGCATTTGGGTGAAAAGTTCTGTATATATGAGTTAGGTCCATTTGGCTCATGACGTCTATTAGTTTCATTGTTTCTCCATTTAGTTTCTGCTGCAGTGATCTATCTATTGGTGAGAGTGAGGTGTTGAAGTCTCCCACTATTAAAGTGTGGGGTTTGATGTGCGATTTAAGTCTATTAGTGTTTCTTTTATGAATGTGGGTGCTCCTGTATTTGGGGGCATAGATGTTCAGAATTGCAACATCATCTTGGTGTATTTTTTTCTTTGATGAGTATAAAGTGTCCTTCCTTATCTATTTTGATTAGTTTTGGTTTAAATTCTAATTTTTAGATACTGGAATGGCTACTCCAGCTGGTTTCTTTGGTCTGTCTGCTTGAAATACCGTTTTTCCAGCCTTTAATTCTAAGGTAATGTTTATCTTTATTGCTGAGTTGTGTCTTTTGTATGCAGCAGATTGATGGGGCCTGGTTTTGCATCCATTCTGTTAGTCTGTGTCTCTTTATTGGGGAGTTGAGACCATTGATGTTGAGAGATATTAATGACAGGTGTTTAATAGTTCCTATTATTTTGTTTTTGTGGATGTGGAGTTATTCATTTCCTCTGTTTCTCTGAGTGAAATTACCCTCTTTGGGTTGAAGCTTTCCTTCTAGTGTCTTCTGAAGAGCTGGATTTGTGGTTAGGTACTGTTTGAACTTTGTTTTGTCATGGAATGTCTTGTTTTCTCTATCAATGGTGATTGAGAGCTTTGCGGCATATAGTAGTTTTCGTTGGTATCTGTGGTCTCTTAGTGTCTGCATGACTTCCATAAGGGCCCTCTGGCTTTCATGGCCTCTGTTGAGAAGTCAGGTGTAATTCTAATAGGTTTGTTTTTATATGTGACTTGGCCTTTTTCTCTTGCAGCTTTTAATATTCTTTCTTTGTTCTGTATGTTTAGTGTTTTGACTTATTTGTGGTAGGATTTTCTTTTCTGGTCCAATCTATATGAGGTTCTGTAAGCTTCTTGTATATTTATGGAAATTTCTTTCCTTAGGTTAGGGGAGTTTTTTTCCATGACTTTGTTGAAAATATTTTCTGAGCCTTTCAGTTGGGAGTCTTCTTTTTTTCTATCCCTATGATTCTTAGGTTTGGTCTTTTCATAGTGTCCCAGATTTCTTGGATATTCTGTTTCAGGAGCTTTTTAGATTTAGCATTTTTTTGACTGCTGTATCAATTTCTTCAGTCATATCTTCTATCTCTGATATTCTTTCTTCGATCTCTTGAATTCTTTTGGCCATGCTTGTGTCTGTAGATCTGTCCTCTTCTATGGGGTTTCCATTTTCTGGATTATCTCAAGTTGTATTTTCTTCATAGCTTGGATCTCCTGTTTGAGGCCATGAAACTTTTATTCATTTCTTTCTCCTGTTTGATAGTAGTTTCTTCAAGTGATTTGTGTGTTTCTTTCTTTGTGTATTCCACTTCTAGCTTGAGGGATTTATTTTCTTCCTTTAAGGCCTCTATCCTTTTCATAACCTCATATTTGAAATCCTTCTCCTGCTTCAGCTGTGATAGTATCTCAATGGCTTGTGGTGGTGGTGGGACTGATGATTTCTGGTGGTATCCAATGGACCTGGAGCTTGCTATTTGTGTTTTTACACTGACCTCTTTCCATTGTGATGTCTCTGTGTGGTGCTTGTGGTTATTGGATACTTAGGCACCCGGAGTTTTCTGGGTGGTCGGTGGACAGATACACTTGTATTCTAGTGTGGCGTCTGTTCAGGGTGAGGACTCAGAGACACTGTTGTTTTTTTTTGTTTGTTTGTTTTGTTTAGTTGTTGTTGTTGTTGTTGTTGTTGGTTTTTGTTTTGTTTTGTTTTGTTTTTTGTTTTTTGTTTTGTTTTTGTTTTGTTTTGTTTTGTTTAGCAAAGGTTTTTTTCTGAGTTCTGGGAAATCGGACGCTGTCTGCTAGCCTGGAGAGTCCCATACACCCAGAAACCGCAGTGGTTGTTTGTCCCGCTGGTGTTATCAGCGGGTTTTCTAGGTATTCTGTAGTCAAATCTACTTGTGTTATAGTCTGTGGTGTCTGCTCAGGGCTATGACCCACAGACACTGGAGTATTGGGGAGCAGAGGCTGTTTCTCTGCCCTGGGATATCAGATGCTGCTAGCCACCTCGCAAGTGTGTGCGCACCCAGGGATTCAGATAGTTGTTTGGCCCGCTGGAGTTATGGATGGGTTTTCCAGGTGGTTTGTGGTCATATTCACTTGTGTTCTAGTCTGTGGTGTGTGCTTGGTGGTAGGACCCACCAACCCTAGAGTTTTTTGGAACAGAGGGTGTTTCTGATGCCTGAGAAATCAGACATTGCCTACTAGCCCCTGGGGATGCGTGGACCCTGGATCTTGGTGGTTCCCTGCCCTTCAGATGTGTGACTCTAGCCTGCGGATCTGTGGGGACCCGGGTCTTTACCAGTTCCACACTATTTGGAGCCCTCTCACCTGTGGGTTACTGGTCCTGTTGTTTTATGAGTCTTAGATCAGTCCTTGGGTTGCTGAACGTTCACTGCTGACCCTCTGCTCAAATAAAGTGGGTGTTAGGTGCCGCCATCTTGTATCGATCCGCCAAAATATTTTCTTAATATGTTTTTATGGTCCTAGTTATGCCATAAATAAAAATGTTTTAATTTGGAAGGACTTGACACTCTCATATTTAGAAGTAATCATAAGCAGCATGTTCCTTTGCCAGGTCTCTGTAGTTGGCAACTAGTATTTCATGAGAATAAACAAGTTGTTTCTAAATAATTCTACAAGTAGGACATCTACATTTCTTAAAACTAAATTGGAAACATGAATATGAATGCACTTACCCTTACTCTTGAATTTGTGTACATTACTAATTACATTAGGAAATGTGACTGTTTCTTTAGCTAAACTCGGGGTGATATCAAATACTTATGTACCAGACACAGGCCAAACTAATGATTCCACCTACCTTGCTCAGTGAAACTGTGAATTTACTGAACTTTCTTATGGCAGCACTGGGGACCATAAACGGCTCTATCACCAAAAAGCTTCATCCTAGCATTGTTGATGATGACTTCACAATAGCTGCATAGATGAAGTCCTCCCATAACTTCCACCCTCTATGTACTCTAACACCTCCCCAGACACATGCTTCTGAGGCAGGGTACATACTGCTGTGAACTGGTATACAGTAGTCAGAATTGTGTGCAAGGGAGAAGCGGCTACAACTTCAGGCAATTAATTAGAGAGGTCCCATGTTGCAAAGACTTGGCAATACATGGTCAACCATGAGTGGGACTTGGTTGCTCAAGTAAAGTTACTGTCATTTAGTATGAAGTTGAAACATGTATGTTTCAATAAATGACACTGCGATTTCTAAAAATATGTCTCTTTTAATATGTTTTCAGCTCCTACTATATTTATTTACATTATCCATAATATGTTTCACAATGATAATTTTGTTAATTAGATGTTGAATATATTAATAAATAAATAAAGTTAGAACACTAAAAATGAGGTGGTGTGTGACTAAAGATGACTTGGGAATTAGGAAGCGGATATTTTAGCCATTAAATAGTAAACATTTCAGATTTATAAAATGTACTATCTAATAATAATAGTGATAGTCTACATTGAAGATAAAATAATTGAACAGTACTTGTGGCAGTTTGAATAAGAATGTCTTCCATAGGCTCATATAGTTGAGTGATTATTTTCCCTGGGTCGAACTATTTGACAAGATTAAAATAGTGAGGATGTGTGGCCATGTTGGAGGAAGTGTGTCACTAAGGGTGTGCTTTGAGGTTCAAAAGTCTATCCCAAGCTCAGGGTCTTCCTCTGTCTACAGATCAGGATGTAGCTCTCAGCTACTGCATCTGTGCCTGCCTGTGTACCACCATGCTCCTCTCCATTATATAATGGAGTACATCTCTGAAGCTCTAATCAAGCTCCAATTAAAGGCTTTCTTTTATAAGAACTGCCTTGGTTATAGAGTCTCTTCACAGGAATAGAACAGACTAAAGGAACAGTCTAACATTTAGTAATTCAATCTGAAATGTGTGAACAAGTTTTTTGAATACCAAATAATTATGATGAAACAATAAATTTAAAGACAAATATCCATCAATAAAGCTAAACTAAGTGTTTTAATTTTATGATTAACTGGGTACATTTTACTACTAAAAATACAAAGCTCAGGAAGCAGAGGCAGGCAGATCTCTGGATGTTCAAGGCCAGCCTGGTCTATAAAGTGAGTCCAGGATAGCAAAGGATACACAGAGAAACCCTGTCTCAAAAAATTACAGCCAATATAATGTATAATAATATTCCTTTAAGAAAATGGCATCCAATGATAATATTTTATTTTATTCTTATAAACCTATTTTAAATATGAAACTCCCGAAGACCTTTTGTGTATTTTGGGAAAGTGGAACAAAATCAAAACTTTTAAATACCTGTTACTAAAGTTTTATTTATTGGTTTGATCTTTGTACCATCAATATGCAGAAACGAGGACAAAATGTTATTCTGAGACAGGAGGTCAACCATTAATTATACTTGAGTTTCCTTCAGAGCTCTTTACTTAGAATCCATCTACTAATTTCTCACCTCTAACAACTGTTGTCGTTACTGAAGCTCTTCCTTGGATGCACCAACTTCCTTTCACTACTGAAACTTAATGAAATACTTAGGCTGTACAGGATTACTCAAACCTTAAAGTAGATGAAGGAAGACGTCACGTAAAAAGGACACCTTGTGTTAAATGAACATACAGACACTTGAGCATTTTTACTAATTAAAGTAAAATTATCATAATTCATGTTGTGAATTGTTGAATAGAAATATTAACCACTTCAAAACACAAGAATATAGATAGGAAATGGCATTTGTTAGACATTTGGGCCTGTCAATTTGAAGAATTTTAAAGTGCTTTTAGAAAACTAAGTCAAGGTTGAATGGGAATTAAATTCAACTCTGTTTCTGAAAATATTTTAGCCAGCTAAGAATTTTTTTGATTTTTTTATTAATTTATTCTTGTTACATCTCAATGTTTATCCCTTCCCTTGTATTCTCCCATTCTTCCCTCCTCCTGCCCTCCAATTTCCCATTATTCCCTTCCACTATGACTGTTCCTAAGGGGGATTTTCTCCCCCTGTATATGCTCACAGGGTATCAAGTCTCTTCTTGGTAACCTGCTGTCCTTCCTCTGAGTGCCACCAGGTCTCCCCCTCCAGGGGACATGGTCAAATGTGAGGCACCAGAGTGCGTGAGAAAGTCATATCACACTCTCCACTCAACTGTGGAGAATGTTCTGACCATTGGCTAGATCTGGGTAGGAGCTTAAAGTTTACTGCCTGTATTGTCCTTGGCTGGTGCCTTAGTTTGAGTGGGACCCCTGGACCCAAACCTGCCTATCATAATATTCTACTTGTAGGTTTCTAGGACCCTCTGGATCCTTCTACTTTGCTATTCTCCCATGCTTCTCTCATTTAGAGTCCCAATAGGATATCAAATGGCTAAGAAACACTTAAAGAAATGCTCAACCTCCTTAGTCATCAGGGAAATGCAAATCAAAACAACTCTGAGATTCCATCTTACACCCATCAGAATGACTAAGATCAAAAACTCAAGCGACACCACATGCTGGCGAGGATGTGGAGAGAGAGGAACACTCCTTCATTGCTGGTGGGAATGCAAACTAGTACAGCTACTTTGGAAATCTATCTGGTGCTATCTCAGAAAAATGGGACTAGGGCTTCCTCAAGACCCAGCTATTCCACTTCTTGGAATATACCCAGAAGATGCTCCAGTACACAACAAGAAAATTTGCTCAACCATGTTCATAGCAGCCTTATTCATAATAGCCAGATCATGGAAACAGCCCAAGTGTCCCTCAGTAGAAGAGTGGATAAAGAAACTGTGGTACATATACACTATGGAATACTACTCAGCTATTAAAAACAAGGAATTCCCGAAATTTGTGGATAAATGGATTGAGCTAGAAATGATCATAATGAGTGAGTTAACCCAGAAGCAGAAAGACTCAAATGGTATATACTCACTTATATCTGCATACTAGCCCAAGGGGCATGTCCCACGAAAGCCTTCACTTACCAGGAAACTGGGACAGAGGGGAGGACAGCCAGCTAAGAATTTAAAGTATCAGAAATTCTAAACCAAAAATGTAAAGGAGAATAGAATTATAGTGTTGATTTCATCTTATTTGAAGGTTATTGACAATGTGTTGTATTTCTTTATCATTTCATTTATGTTGTAGATGTATATGGATTAACTGGAAAGATTAGCTTTGTTCCAGAACTGAATGGACTAGCAATAATTAAATTCCATAGCTTCTTTAATAACCACTGTAGGTTTGGGATAGTTACTAAGTCGGAGTCTGAGTGAATAGAAGCTTATGGTGTTTGTACATATGATGGTCTGAGCCTATTCTGAGCTTATACTGTCTTGAATGGACTGTCTCCTTTGTCTTTATTACCTGTGGAATAAAATATATGTATAATTAACTTGAGTTTAATTATGCTAAAGGTGACCTACAAAAATATCATAAATTTCAATTGCCTCAGCTATGTGCTTCAGCAGTTAAATATCCCTCCTAGCCAAGCCAAGATAAGTCAGCAAATAAGCTGATAAATAGCGACCCTCTGATGTACTTCTTAAAGCCCTCAAAGTCACTCTGCCATGCTTCACTTTTGCCAATAATATCAAGGATGATGAGTCAGGTCTCACAAGAGCTAATGAGTGGAAAGCCCGGAGACCTTAATCTTGACCAGTCAACTGCCTTTATTGAAGAAAAATGGCTTGGCTCTTAGCTCCTTAAGTCCTAAAATGCAATCACTCTTAGCTTCCAGATTTTAGAAACAGAAGTCAGTGAAAAATTGTAACAGTAACACACACACACACACACACACACACACACACACACACACACACACATATGTGTGTAATTTATTTCAGTTTTAATTTCTAAGTATAAAAGTGCCTAATGTACTATTCATTGTTTTATTGGTCTCTCCTTATTTGTTTGAGTCAAGATTAACCAAAAAGGAGAAGAAATGGAGGAAAGGACAGAGAGGAACAAAGAAGGAATTATCCATCTCATTCTCTGCTAAAACTCCAAATGATAAAATACCGAAGGTTACCTTTTTAAAAAATTCTAGTGTTTTGGTGTGCACATTAAACTGGACACTCTGGGAGAACGAGCATGTCGAATGGATAGTTTCAAGTCAGAGACAAGGTCACTGCTGCCTCCTTTATATAACAGAAACCCTGATTTACATCTTTCAGATCTTCATGTGGGAAGCTGTTCAAACTATTGCCGTGAACTCTGTTAATAATAGTCATTATTGCTATTGTGCACTGAAGGCAGATACTTTGCAAACAGGAGCCTTGAGAAAAATTAAAATGATTCCCCCATTTTTTTATTTAACAACAGGCGTGACCAAGAAGTTTAAATAACTTTTGCCAGCACAGGTTTGTCAGGCTCTGTAGACACCTGCCCTCCATCAAGCCCTTGCTTTTCCCATGCTTCTGTGTTCAGTTCAGATGCTGCTCCTTCTACCCCAGTTCTTTGCCGGGTGGTTAGAGGTCACTAGTTGCTTCCTGGCTGTGGAGCCCTGTTCAGGGGCATCACAACCTGTTCAAAAAAAGGCTGAAAATTCTTTTCTCACAGAGCCCCCAGTCAAGAAACGCCCAAGCAATAGCACTGACAGCAGATAGAGAATCTCCCTGAGGGTTTTCTTGGAGTTCATTTGGGATACATTGATGTGTCCTGTGTCAAAACATTTCAATAATTACATGCTCTGTGTGGGACTTATTTTCAGATGACTATGTCTGCTTTTTCCTGTGAAATACCCTTAAATCTTCTAAGTGAAATACCCCCAGTCTATTGTCTACATTGAAAGACACATTAAAATGCACTCAAAATTTTACTTCAGATAATTTCATTTTGCTTAACTTAGTACAGAATAACATGATACTGTATTGCTAATTTTATGGGGTGCTTAACAGTCTTTCTCAATAGCTTCTCAAATTAATGTTTCAATTCTTAGATTGAATATATGCCCTTATATTCATTTTGTGGGTTCAGCAAACATTGGCATAATAAATGAATGAGTGGACAATTAACGCATAAATAATCAAATTAATGGTATGATAATCAGAAAGTGGAGATTGTCAATGTGTGCACTTCCCAAATTCTTGTGTTTGAAATCCTGAGGTCTAAGGTGATAAATGAGAGGCAGAGATTTAATTGTGTTATTAGGTTCAGTAGTTTAGCAATCATGGATGTGATAAAGCTCTGAGGGAACCTGAAAACTGCCCCTCATGCCACAACTATATGGAGGATTGGTGATAAACACTTTAATTATAGTAAGTATGTGTGTGTGTGTGTGTGTGTGTGTGTGTGTGTGTGTGTGTGTGTGTGTGTGTGTTACATAGGCACCATGTATTCTAATACTCTGGTACTAAATATTCAATCGCTATGCCTCCTAAAACAGACATAGCTTACAAATAAATAAAAATAAGTATGGTTGGTAGAAGGAAAGATTTCAACTCTTCTGTTTTGTGGATATTTGTGGGATTTTTTTCATACTCAATTTTCTTGCAATTAAAAATAACAATATTTAATATTAATGTATATGTGTGTACCTAAAACTATACATATAATTCTACATCTATCCCCCTATTAGAGAATTTTAAAATGATATATGCTGTTATATAGAGACATATATAAATACATGATATGTAAATAATATATATGTGAAGTGACGAAAAGAACAAGAAAATGGAAATAAATACCTATAATAAAGGAAAATAATATGTGACATTTCCAAATCTGCCTTCTGGCTATATCACCATTTCACATGTGATCTGGGATTCACTCAATTGATACTTAAAACATAATACTAGGAACAAATTTCTGTGTCCCACAAACCCTTCCCAAGAACTTAGTAATACTAAAAAAAAAACAAACAAACAAACAAAAAAAACTGAGTAATTGGAAAAACTCTAGTTAAATGAGTATAGTTTCCCTTGTTTTCTCATTAACACAGAATGCAAATGTCTCATGAGAGTGATTCTTATGATAGTTCATTCACACATCAACTTGACATTCTTTTTGTAAATGTATAATTAATATTATCACTATAAAAACATGAACAAAACTTTGTGTGTTCCTTTCTTATCATTTCACTAGGATCAGAATTGAATGTATTAAACAAAACACTCATACAGGACTAAGTGTTAAGCAAGCATCCTGCCAGGAGACTGCCTTTCAGGTGTGAATGGGAGTAATTGCGTGATAATACCGAGTCATTAGTGTGTAATTATTTGGTTAGGCAATAAGAACAAAGGCATGGAATAAGCCGCCATTATATTTACTTGTATTATGACTATTTGTGTTTATTATATACTTGTGTTTTCATTAGGCATGGAATAAACTGCCATTATATTTACTTGTGTTACAACTATTTGTGTTTATTATATACTTGTGTTTTCATTAATCATTATTTATATCTCAGTAATTTTCTTTGTATTTTCTTAATCCAATTTGAGCAGAATAAATATAAGTATGAAATGTTTCCTGTAGGAGTCCTCCATTTCTTATTTTAATGTCACTTTGACACATAAGTTTAACCATATATTAGAAATAACAATGCTCAAATCACATCACTAAAAGAGCTATGTAAATTTCCATTTAACAATCAATTCTGTTCGTATGAAACAAATATTTTGTGGGTTTTGTGTTGAATAAAGGAATAACTTTATCAAATTCCATTTAAGATTTGTTAAATCTATAATCTGGTTGTGAAGCAATCCAATAAAAATGTTATACTTTGGAAATTAGAATAATCCAAAACTCAATGCATAAGTTATAAAAAGTAGTATTCTCCCATCACTTACTCTGTAGTTTAAATTTATGAAAATCTCAGCAGTGTTCTGTTTAAATTATGGGCTTTATAATAGCCAAATTGAATTCTCATAGTTTACATTATGAGATGAGCAGATCATCTAATTTTTATGGATTACTGCCTGGGCAGATGAGGAATTCTATCAGGACACTGCTGGAAGTTTAAAATTTAAGGCAATTTTAACTGCACCCTTGTGTGATATAAATGATATCTTAATACTAAAATTTCCTTCTGTTGAGATAAAAGATATGTTTCTATGTACATAATATAAATAGATGATAAGTACATTTTGTAGCCTTAATACTTTGAAGTATACTGTCCTGATATACTGTTTCATTTAATTTTTCTTTTATGTTCTTGGAGTCTTTATGCCCTTGAAATAAAGTCTCCATGAAAACTATTAATAATTACTCAATATGAAAATTATTTCTTTCTTTTGGCGGAATGTAAATTTGTATATCACAAGTGTCTCAAGGGTTCAAGTTCTCATCTTTTCTAATTATTAACTTAGGGGCCCAGCAAAGAGAGGTCTGTCTTGTTGGGATTTGGCTTTCAATTACATTTCAATCTTTTATTTGCCCTGTAAGTATAGAGGAAACTGAAAACACCAAGAAGCAGTTATATTTTTTTACCCAAACTCTAGCTAAATGAAACTGGATTTTATTAAATAGTCTTTAAATTTTGTTGTTCATCACAAGGCTCTGAGAAAATGTTATTTGTTATGGCTACTACTTATCATTGATGTAAGGCATACTATAATTTCTTAAGTAATCTGATTAACTTAGTTCTGGTCTAAATATCATCCAACTACAAAATATTATGACTAAAAAAAATTTCATAGTAATGAATAGCAAGTTCACTTTATTTCTGTTGTATGGTTACTAAAACTCAACAAAAAATGAAATGAGTTTTAAATATATACACAATTCTATTCTATTATTTATGCAAAAAGAAGAATACAAAACTGATTAAAACAAATTCAGATATTCTTTGGATGATGACAAAAATCTAATTTACAGAAATACATAGGCTAAACTTAAGAGCCTCAGCCTTTTCTGTAGAGTCTCTTGAACTGCTCCCTTCTTCAGCCTCTACACTTACTCCCAGGACTACCTTTAGACATTCAGCTCCTATGCTATCCTTGCTTAGTTCTCCAAAATCTGTTTTCCCGACACCAAGCTGAGATCTAGATATGCAGCTCCTGTGCTATTCTTTCATGTGATCTCCATAGTAAAAGAGCTGTAAGCACCAGTCTAGTCTGGTGAACTCCCCTAGGAAACCGGCTGCCTATGGTATCTCCTGACTACCAAGTCTAACTCTTTTCATGCAGCTTCCACAGCAGCCCCACATGTGCCAGGCTGCCATTTCACATCAAGCATGAAACCAAAGCAAGAACACCATGCTCGAGGTTAAACCGCAACAGCACAAACAACATAGGGAACAGTCTGAGAATAATATAGAGAGGAAGTGGTACAAATGATATGCACATGAGTGAAATCCTCAAAAACATTTGACTTTCCCAGAAAAACAAACTGAAGCTAGGTAAGAAAAACCAGAAATGTTGGTGACTTGAACTTAACAGTAATAATCATTGACCATTCATAAAATACTGGAAATCTAACAATGACAAGCTTACAGTTTTCTATTCTGTATTAATAGAACAGCAAGGCCTACAGAATATTTCATCTCTTCATAGTATAATCAGAACATTTGAGAATACACTTTTGAGCCTTATTTCCTCAAGAATATGAAACCACTTCAAAATGCTAGAAAGATGGCTTGAAATAAAATAGCACTTGCTACTCTTCTGGAGAACGAGAGCTTGGTCTCTAATCCCACGTGAGGAGGTGGTTAGTGTCTTTAAGTCCAGCTCTAGGAAAATGATTGCCCTGAACACATGCGCTCTCTCTCTCTCTCTCTCTCTCTCTCTCTCTCTCTCTCTCTCTCTCTCTCTCTCTCTCTCTCTCTCTCTCTCTCTCCTATACATAAGAAATAAACACCACATGCTGGCGAGGATGTGGGGAGAGAGGAACACTCCTTCATTGCTAGTGGGAATGCAAACTAGTACAGCCACTTTGGAAATCTATCTGGTGCTATCTCAGAAAAATGGGAATAGGGCTTCCTCAAGACCCAGCTATTCCACTCCTTGGAATATACCCAGAAGATGCTCCAGCACACAACAAGAACATTTGCTCAACCATGTTCATAGCAGCCTTATTCATAATAACCAGAACATGGAAACAGCCTAAGTGTCCCTCAGTAGAAGAATGGATAAAGAAACTGTGGTACATATACACTATGGAATACTACTCAGCTATTAAAAACAAAGAATTCCCAAAATTTGTGGACAAATGGATTGAGCTAGAATTGATCATAATGAGTGAGTTAACTCAGAAGCAGAAAGACTCAAATGGTATATACTCACTTATATCTGCATACTAGCCCAAGGGGCAGGTCCCACCAAAGCCTTCACTTACCAGGAAACTGGGACAGAGGGGAGGGCATCCTATTGGGACTCTAGATGAGAGAAGCATGGGAGAATGGCAAAGTAGAAGGATCCAGAGGGTCCTAGAAACCTACAAATAGAACATTATGATAGGCAGATTTGGGCCCAGGGGTCCTGCACAAACTAAAGCACCAGCCAAGGACAATACAGGTCGTAAACTTTAAACCCCTACCCAGATCTAGCCAATGGACAGGACATTCTCCACAGTTGAGTGGAGAGTGGGGTATGACTTTCACACGTACTCTGGTGCCTCATATTTGACCATGTCCCCTGGAGGGGGAGACCTGGTGGCACTCAGAGGAAGGACAGCAGGTTACCGAGAAGAGACTTGATACCCTATGAGCATACACAGGGGGAGGAAGTCTCCCTCAGTCACAGTCATAGGGGAGGGGAGTAAGGGGAAAATGGGGGGGAGGGAAGAATGGGAGGATACAAGGGAGGATACAAGGGATGGGATAACCATTGAGATGTAACAAGAATAAATTAATTAAATTTTTAAAAAAATAAAATAAAGGAAAAAAGAAAATAATAAAATATTTAAATAAAATATTTTCCATAATTATTCCTGTTTACCTGTGTACCTGGCAACCCATGTTTGAGAAATGCACAAAAAATATGGTTTCTTCTCATTTTTTATTATTAGAATTTATTTTTTTAACAAAATAAAATCTAAGACAATACAAAAACCATTATATTGAAGTTGTACAAGCCAAACCAATATAAAAATAGAAGAGCACCAAGAGAAGTCGCAAGAGTGGAAGACCCCTACTTTACACGTTCATGACTCCCATGAAAGTACTAACTGGAAGCCAGAGTATGTACGTAGAGGGCCTGGTGTAGCTTCACACATGTCATGTGGTTTCCATGCCAACTCACACACCTTCATAGGGCAACAGTAATGTGACTTGCAAGTTTTCTGATCTAAGAAAGACACTTTATAAACCTATAGCTGCCCTAGATGGTGCATCCTCTGATGCAAAAACAGCTTTCTGGAAGAAGTCACTATTCTGGGTTCCTTGTGGTCTGTAAATGGCATGTTAATTAGAGTATGGAAGAACTTGATTTCAAACTTGTGGATGGTTTTAAGTAAGTTCCTGTTCAGTGAAGAGAGTAATGGAACTGAGATTCAATAGACATACTCTTATGACAGAACTTTAATGAGTAACAATTGAAACACACAGATGACAATCTCTTTTTAATTAAATAATAGTTTCTGAATATGAAATATTGCTTCTATTGAAAATTATGTGACATTGTTGAAATAATATTAGGTCTGCAAGAAGTTTATAAACCAGAATCAGATTTTGGAAAATTAATGACTCAGTTGAAATAAAGTCTTTTGTAGGTAAATTGTTGCCCCAAAATAAAAAGCTACAGAGAAATTCCTGATAAAGAGAGCAGCTCATAAATGTGATAAGATTAATAGTCTGATATAAAGATATTGCCACAGCCACCTCACCTTCATCAGCCACCAAGTAATTAATAAGCACTATCAAAATGAATGGTGCAGGCCTCCACTGCAGATGGAATAGCTCGCTGAGTACTCTTATGATTACTAACATATTAGCAAGAGAGTACTTTTACGTTAATATATGGGGTGTTAGATACAAATCATTTCATACCTAGATAGACAATAGAGTAGCACTAAGCTTAATGTGCACTAGGAAAAAATAATATGATTCATTTTTTTATGTTCTTTGCTTTTTTGGAGTGGCTAGGATTTGAAACTTCAATCTCTGAGGTCTACAATAGGAATCTACAGAATTATAACAATTTTAAATTAGCCAGCAAGATATAATAGACATATTTCAAGCTCAGGTGTCAAAGATACTAAAAATATATCATAGAAGGGACATTTACATTAAACGATATGCTACATGTTCTTCCTCAACAATTTTATATAAAATAACTGTTTTAAATGAAATTGCTCTGAAGTTAAACAAGCATATTGTGACTCAGCTTCTTTAATATGTGTGAAATGTCTATAATATCTCAGTAAAGCAGAAGAAAAACGCTTCCTTTGAAGTGAGCTAGTTTATACTTATTTAGGATATTTGAGTATTAGTATTTTTAAGTAATAATTTCTACTAATTCTTCATGAAATACATTGTGAATAATTTTTACAAGTGATTTCAATGAATTATAATGGTTCTCACAGTTTGTATGCTGAAATATGTAATTAACATTTTAAGATTGTGGCATTTCATAAGGATTGAATATGTATGATATTTCATAAGTGATAGCTGATTCATATAAAGACTGACTCTCTAGAAGAATTTTAGACTACCCCACATCTCTTAAACACATAAAGTATTGGTTCTATTTTTCAGTGAACACTTAGTAGGACTCAAAAATGGAACATAAAATGGGACATAGTGACCTAAAACTTAGAGTTATTGTTTATTTTATTTTCTTTTTTAATATATTTTATTAATGTATTCATATTACATCTCATCTCATCCCTTGTGTCCTCCCATTCCTCCCTCCCTCACTTTTTCCCTCCTGCCCCTATGACTGTGACTGAGGGGGACTCCCTCCCCTTGTATATGCTCATAGGGTATCAAGTCTCTTCTTGGTAGCCTGCTATCCTTCCTCTGAGTGCCACCAGGTCTCCCTATCCAGGGGACGTGGTCAGATATGGGGCATCAGAGTTTGTGTGAAAGAGTTATTGTTTAATACGGATATGTGCCATTCATCTTTGGCTTATTTTCCATTTTAGAAAAACATATCATTCTACTAATATGCCATATAAAAAAGATAAACATGTTTTCAGTAAAATGTATCCAAAGTACTATGTGCAATTAAATTATTTCTGCAAATTCAATATGAAAAGAATTGTTCTTTTCCTACAAACCCTTTGGTATATCTGAATTAATATACAAAATATGCTACCATTTCTAGTTTTTAATATTATTGTAAGAATGAATACAGTACATTTATATAAAATTTTGTATTGAGAAACATTTCCTGTATTTAAAAAGTGACAATAGGCTTGGTACCATTAGTATAAAATAAATTATGTGTATAAAATATAATTAGGCATGAGATTGTAGAATTCTGTATATGTATTTGCATCAATTATCATAAATGTAAAAATGAATACATATTAATGCATTCTTATGTGTGAGAAATGCATGTCTTGCAAATCAAATTCATGCTTTCATAAAAAGTCATCCATTAAAACATACATATAAGTAACACTATATAGATTTAAGTGGTTATATTTAATAAAAAAGCATATATGTGCATGTAATCTTGAAATAAATCCATGAATTTAAAAGAGAACAGGAACTGGTTTACACACCAACAAACATCTCACCCAATAAATCTGGTAACAATCAAATCGCAGTTAATAGCTATAAAGCAACAATCTCTGCCAAAAACCACCTACATCACATGACCAAGGTATTCATCCCCACTTATAAGGTAGTAGAATCATGAATTCAAGATTTCTTGTGAACAATATCATATCTGTTCTATTCTTAAGAGAAATGCATGAGTAAATTCTTGTTATGGGAGATATCAGTAAAATTCATTCATTAAGACATTGGGATGATTATCATCAAGTGTGTCAGAGGTATCATTTTCGAGATATTCAAAGGAAGAATAAACAATACAAAGTAACTAAATAGAGACAGACAAGTAAGATGGGAAATCTCTCAAAGAATATATATATATAACTTGAGTGGAAAAACTAATGACATGGCTCACATAATAATCTTGCATCAGAAGCTGGGCAAGGTGGATGGAATACACCTCTAATCCCAGCACTCAGGGAGGCAAAGGCAGGCAGATCTCTTTGAGTTCAAGGCCAGCCTGGCTACAAAGTGAGTCCAGGAGAGCCAAAGGCTACACAGAGAAAGCCTTTCTTGAAAAAACAAAAAAATCTTGTTTTAGTGTTAGTATTTTGATATTTATGTAACTGTCATGACTTGATAAAATGTTACAATTATTACTTACAGAGGTTATTTCTAAATCCAAAACTAGGATAGATGATAGATAGATAGATAGATAGATAGATATAAATAGATAGATGATAGAGCAGATGTGTAATTAAAATTATAAAAAGTTTCCCTGAACAACAAGCAGCTAAATATCATGTCTTTCAGGTATTAGGAGAAAGTCTGCAGAGATGGCTCAGGGGGCAAAGCCATGGCTCTGGAAGCCCAGTGACAAGAATCTTACCCCCAGAGCATGGAAAACTTAAGGCAGTTAAACCACTCCAAGAGTTGTCTTCTGACCTCCACATGCCCACATCCATACATCCCTGTTAACACATACACAGTAATACACCTATTTTTTCTTTAAAGTAATTAGGAAAAGAAGTGGTCCCAGTGGGGCAGCATTCCTGTATCAAAGTAAGAAATTACAATATGTTATCATTCTTAATTACCTGCTTTTTCTCCATTGATAGTACTTCCTCCCACTTTCTCCACATTTGTACCCAAGGTCAGAAGATTGCCCTCAGAATGACATTGACACCATGAGTAAGATTGACTTCCATTCATGTTAGGCACAGGTAATGTCTGTGGTTTCAAATGCTGTTGACAGTGCTTGAGGTGAAGTCTGTTATGGAGCTCATGAAAAAAAAAAAGGCAAATACAGGACCAAAGTCTGGTCTTATACACATGAAATAGAGAAAGTGAGGGATAGTACTGAACTATTCTACATTTTCTTATCTAGTTAAAAAGCTCATGGAGCTTTGTATACAACAGTAGTTTTCACCCAAATTTATGACAAATGTGCCTGTGAGTAGCATTAAATTGTGGATGAATTTGTCACATACATACAGTTTGTCAAGCATTACATAGAAACAGTGAGACATAAAAATCTCCCAGGTTTCATACCATCTATTTTAAAACCTAATTTATTTTGTACAAGAAAACTTCCTGTTCAGTACTTTGACAGGACAAAAAGGAACCTTTTCACCTTTGATAATCCCAATAATGATCTTGAAATGTTGGCATTTATGCATGAACAGAAGCTATATTTCATGCATTGCGTCAGGACTTGTCTTTTTGTCTGTTGACCTTTAAATGCCTTCTGATCTCAGCTCACTCTTTTCTTTTCCCGCCGGCTTTTGCCATTCTTTCCCATCAGCCAACATCATTGAATTGGAATCTGGACGTTAAGACAGTAATCTTCAAAGGAGTATGCTGTGGTATTGATGCCTTACCTGTTTTGGACCAAGACTGTAGAGATTAATCCTGCAGAAAATTAGAAATAGTTTGTTGGTTATGTAATTACTTTTTAAAATCCCTTTGAAATATGAACTTTCTTGTTTCCCAGATAATAACATAAATAGATATTTTGGTGTTTTAATAATAGTCATTCCCATAGAAGAATAAATTTCTTAAATATTTTTTCACTTATCTACTACAAATTAAGAGAAAGACTCAATAAGAGACCAAAATCATAAAATATATAATATCATTTTTATTTATTATAATTTATTCACATAATATCCCAATTGTTATCCCCTCACTTTTATCTTCTGGCTCCCTCCCTCCCTCCCTCTGCTGCCCTATTCCTATCCTGTGATGAGGTGGGAGGAGGCATCTACGCACTGTCTGGCCAAAGCCTATCAGGTCTCCTCAGGACAGCCTGCGTCCCCTTCCTCTGTGAGCTTGCAAGGCTGTCCTGCCAAGAGGCAGTGATCAAAAGTGATCAAACTGTGGGCACCAGAGTGGCTGTCAGAGGTTCAGCAGCAGTCCCCTCTCCCCCTCCCCACTTGGAGAATGAGTTGTCCAACAGCTGAGGAGATGGTCTAAGTTCTTTGCATATGCATTTTCCTTGGTTGGCACTTCAGTTTCTGCAGGCTTCCATGTGTCCATATCCACAGGCCTTGATGGTCTCCGTATAGAGCGCTAGGCCCCTCCTGGTCCTTCCATTCCCCCACTGTTCCCTACAACTCTCAGTGCTCTGCTCAGAGTCTGGCTTGACTTGGAGTCCCAGTGTCTGTCCTGATGCCGCCCTTGGTGGAGTCTCTCAAAAGACATCTATGTTGGGCTAATATAGAATAGAATTTTTAAACTCAATATTATGGGAAGAATTTCTTGAACTCTTGCATTATGGAAATGAAGCCAAACAACAAGGACCCTGCAGTGTCTTTGTGATGTCTTCTTTACGTTCACACTGCCCAATCCATTCCAAATATTTTGAAAACATTAGACCATTCAAATACCATAACTTTCAACTATGAGTTATCATTGTATGTAATGTTTATTAATTTTATTATTAATGTTAATTAATAATGTTAATAATATGTATTATCCATATTTCACGGAAGAAATATTAATGTAAAATATTTTCTTGCAGTATGATATTAACTACAAACTGTAGAAAAATACTTCTTTAACATTATATTTAGGTATGTAGGTTTGAATGTATACATACTTGCATAGGTTTTACATTCATCTAAAAATAATCTCAATTGTCTATCTCACTTTGTATCAGCATAATCATTAAGTAAAAGAAACACAATGGAATTAAGTCTTAGCAAATAAACGTGTATTGTGATGTCGTGTACATAAGCGTAAAATAACTCTAAAGCAGGTGAAACATGAAGTTTCCAAATAGAAGCAGAGGGACTGTAACTGTAACAAATAAAAAGAATCTTTGTATAAAGGGGCTTTAACTCAGTGCTTCCTACAATGCTTACCAGTTTTCTAGGTTTACATTGACATGATATCATTTCAGATACATATAGCAATCATAGCTTAGCTTATAATACAGTTTATAGGCATATATGTAATATACATAGTAATAGAAATTATTAGAAAATGTTTGCTTTCTATTTTTCTATTCTCCCTTGTTTGTTTAACATTAACACACATATAAAGTTAAGTGTATATTAACTGGTTTACAGTGTGTCACTTAGGAGGAATTGACGAAGGACTCTCATTTGAAAAGTTTTGTGCTGCACATTAATGTCATTTATGTTTAACTTCCCAGTAGGGTTGACAACAGTACTGCTAGTTTCCAGAGTACAATAAACTGACGAAATGCAGAGAAAACGAAGACTAATGGCCCCTTATAAAGAGGCATGTGCAGTCTAATGAAGGAGTCCTTCCTCCACATGGCTGAGTGGAGAGTAATTCACCAGCACTAAGTGGCAAGGGCTTCCCAGAGGAAGTGTGATTTATGTTGTCTGTGATTTCTGGATATTCCTTTCAAAGGAATTTGCATGACATTGGACTGTGGGATGTTTTGCTTTATAGCACTATGTTCCATATTGTTCAAGAAGCTCTCTTTCAAACCTGTGAATTGATAACTACATAATCCAAGTTTACTCCCATGTGTTCGTAGATTTGGGAGAGAATATATATGCATACATGCGATATATGTATTATATTTATAACGAATTTTCCAGAAGACAAGATGACTTTTTAACCCTGAAAAATCTGTGCCAAAGTCAGGGGTCATTTATCCTCTAGGGACTTACCAGCAGCTTGCTCCCCCTGCTTCATATGTCTAGAGCGTATAGTCAGGAGTCCGGCGACATGGCTGATCCCTGCGATAGGGGCAGGAGAGGTTGTATGACATAGGGAAGAGCAAGCTGCACACATCTTCCTGTACATCGACGAGGGGAAAGTGAGTGGATTGACTCTCCACCAGAACTGGCCCATTCTATTTGGGATGAGTGTGGAGCAGGCCTCAAAGGGGCAGTGTAGGCTAGCACTGGCTGTCAGAGGGCATTTAAGAAAGCACCTGGCTGGCTGTGCCATCCTGCAGGAAAGCTCCTTTCTTAGAAATGCAAACAACTCAATATAGATTCAGGAAGTCCCTGAAACTGACCAGATTCTCTATCTCCCTGACTTTTCAAGATACTGACAAGCCAGGCTGTGAAGAAGACTGAGGCCAGCAGAGCTGCCTGGATGTGCTTGAAACCAACTGAGTGGCTTTGAAAGAACACTCTCCAACACGTTGACCTGCCTGCAGGTGGTGCAGAGTGATCTTAATTTCAGGTCTTCTGCCCCATCACCTGTGTCGGGTGGGTTTCAGTGACGCAGCAGTTTTTGAGACTTTTCTGTTCCTCACTCATGTTCCTGTAAGTAACCACAATAAAGCCCATGTTCACAAAGTTGAACTTTAGTGGTGTGTACTTTGATGTATTGTGAGTTCCCTATATGGAGTAAGTAGATGTAGGTGTGGAACTACTCAAGAAAACATTTGTCACACAACAGGAAGTCAGCAAGCTTTCTACAGGAGTGCCCTCATCTCTACCTCTTTTGAACATTTGCCTCTGTGTAATGTCTTCTAGACACTATAGTGTTTTACCTTACTCTGTGGCTCAGAATATATTTCTAATGCATTGAACACTATGAAGTTCTGTCTCAAACACTTCCCCTTTTTCTACAGATTTTTGTGCAGGTGTCTTATGATAATAGTCCTTGGTTCTAAGAGTAGACTGCAGTTGAGGGACCTTTGCCTCCTAAGTGGCCTGGCTTCCAATCTAGCACTCTCTTATTTTAAAGTGCAATCTTAGCAGTTATCCACTGATGTCGATAAAGAAAGGATTTCCCCAGCATCTTGATGATATGCTGGTTCCCAGGTCTCTGTCTGGTTTTCTCCACATCTGTAGCACTAACCGCGATTACAGCTTTTGTATTTTGCACTACCTTTAAATTATCTGGTACTAAAAATGAGGTGTGGATTTTGTGTCTTCCTTTTTCTTTATCTGTGGTTCGGGAGTTCTGCAGATGCATTCTATAGTCACTTGGGCTGATGGTAGCTGTTCTGCAGGATTGCAGGTGGTCATGGAACACA
Organism: Acomys russatus; assembly: GCF_903995435.1. Classification (NCBI taxonomy): domain Eukaryota; kingdom Metazoa; phylum Chordata; class Mammalia; order Rodentia; family Muridae; genus Acomys; species Acomys russatus. The sequence goes on from NC_067167.1 coordinate 42,839,354, forward strand.
CCTAGGATCTGTAACATGGAGCGTAAAGGGCCCAGGGCAGACCAGGCATCCGTAGCCTGGCTCTAGTAGGCCAGAAGTTGGGGGAGGGCTCTCACCTGCTGTTCCCCGATGGGTACCTGTCTCCACGACTGCAGATGGTGATGGAGCCTGGGAAATGGAACTGCCTGAGAGATAGAGTTCTAAATCTTAATCTGAAGCCAGGAGGAAGAGAACGCCACACTGGTTGTGGCTTGAGCATCTATGACCTCAAAGCCTACCCCCAGGCACCTATACTGTCCTATCACTATATTCAACTGCTGGTGTCAAAGGTCCCTGATGCTTTTATGGGTTGTCATGTACCTTGGGTACACTCAGCTGAAGTATGCACAAAAGCACAATTATTTTGAACATCACTTTGGGATGAATAGAGCAGTAGTTCAATATGAGGCCTCCGTTTGCCATATATGGTCCTTACATGTGGGCAACCTTAGCCAGGAGCAACACTGGAACACCTTCTTCTTCTTCAATAGCAGGTGCTGTGGGATCCACCTATAACACCCCGTCTTCTATTTCTTTCTATCACGTGGTGAGCTGATATCAGGCCTTCCAGTGACTCACAAGCACAGGAATTGGAACTCTAGCTCAACACAAATCTAGGTACATTTGCCTTTATGTGACTCAGACAGCACCAATTATCTGTTTACTGTTCTCATTTTTTCCATGTGTGTTAGTGCCTTATGAACTCATGCAAAAGTCTAGGTCACTCAGGTCTGCCAAAGCCCCCTCTATTTAATAACAACCCAATCCTACCATGGGGCTCAGCATAGCCACTAAAGTTCCATACCAACCTCACGGTCCCTGTTGAATCATCTGTTTCCTTTATTCTCCCTTGAACATAGTTCAAAATGTCACAGCAATTTCAGAACCAAACACGGCTTTTCTCTTATAGCCAGTTCCCTCAGTAGCACCTGTCCCTCAGGTATTGTTTTCCATTCCCAGGCACTCCTGAGGACTTCAGACAGATCACCAAGTGTACCCAATAGCTTTGATAAGCCAGTCCATGGGAGTGATTTCAGTCATAGTGTCTCAGGTTATACAGCCTTTGTCTAAAAAATGTATTAGTAGTTATATTACTCAGTTTCTCAACCCCACAGCAATCAGTTTGACTCCCTGTCCTACAGCCTCACAAACCAGGCTAAAACACATTCTTTCACTGATTGCTTAAAAGTATCCCCTAATTTCATCAGCTCAGGCATTGAATATTCCTGATCACCGTAGTTTCTGGCACTGCAGCATTTTAATGGCTGCATTAGCATGCTGAGTTTTATATTTTTACTTTTAGTCTATTAGAGATCATACCTACAGGGTAAGTGTATTGTTGCTGTCACATTATGCTCTTCACTCTCTGAATCTTCTCATGAGTTCTAAATTCTCAGATCCTAGGAAGGGCTTTTGAATGTGAATCTAATTTGTATTCTCTTTTCTGTTAGGCCTCCAGCCTTAAGAAGAAGCCAATGCCTCTAACTCAATGTTTTCTTCATCTAACTCCTTGTCAAATCAGAGGCCAACATGGCAGATGGTAGCTACATCTTCCTATATTGTTATAATTGCACATTTACTCAAACAAGTTCCTGCTTGGCTGCCATCTCAGCCTTAGATGCATTTCCAACTACATACAAGAGAGGCCAGGACACTTTTGCTGCTGCTTACTGACACATCAATCCTTGTGTACTAGTCTTGTGTACTAAGATTAGAGACTTTCCCCCTGCCCCCAGAACTTTTAACTATTTTCGGGGCATCTTGTATTCAAGTGGCAGACCATACACATTATCCAGGCATGCCACCCCATTGCACATAGATGAAGACTGCTATCCTGAAAGTCTTCCACGGGTACTCCTACTCTGATGGTTCACCCCCTTTTCATTCTTAAAAGTTGCACCTACAAGGTCATATGTTACTGCTATTCTGCCTGAGTCAGAAAGTAGTAACTTTAACTTTTCTCTTCTGCTTAGCTTAATAACAACTTGTAAAAACAAGTGACTGAGTGTGGTCTGTGCATAATCCAGAGGCCAAAAGGGATCCCTGCTGTGCGGCATCTCCTTATAGTGTAGGAGATCAGGCTTAATACTCTGAGTGTTCACATCAGGCTTCGGTTGTGGAGCTACACTCTGAATCCTAAGGGGAAGAACAACACACCAACCTGATGAAAGAGTAGTATCACCTGAGCCTTGCAACTACTTCACTTGAGACAATGGGGCTGGTTCCAGCCAAAACCAGAATCACAGATGTGCAATACCAAGTTCAGTAGCACAGAAAAAAATCAGGCTCATGTGACTCCTCTGAGATTTAACGCCAAAATGGGTCCCTACGAGAGAGAATTATATAAAATTCCAGAGTAATTCAAAGGTACAATTGTATGTTTGATGAAATGAAGGAATATATACATAAATTCCTTAATTACTTCAAAGAAACAAGGATATCAATATAGGATATAATTAATAAATTATATGAAGAGATGAAAATAATGTAAAAGTGAATTAGAAGCATGGGAATGACAAGGTCAGTTAAACAAATATAAAATTCAATAGAAATGTCAAGAGTTGATCATGTCTATGACAGAGTATCAGAGTGATAAGGAAAGAATATTAGACAAAATAAATCAACAGAAGGAAAAGAGCTCAAGAGAAGACATAAGAATCAGAGACCCACTTGTTTACACACTCAGGAATCCCGTAGAAACAATAAACTAGACGCAATAATATATAGAGAGGACTACTCTGTTATATTTTTAAGAATGAATGAGTGAGTGAGTGAACAAATGTCTAGACACTAAGATAAATGTTGAGTAACTGAGTCGTTACTTATATCTACTGAGAAAGGAAAATTCAGTTTTTGTAAGTACAGTAACACTGGGTATATCAACCAACCCAGGACAGATTTTGTATTCAAGACTAGTTGTCTAACATAGAGTTTGACTCCAGTGCTTTTTGTGGAGAGAGGAGTATTTTGTTGTCATGGTTTGATGGGATTTTGTGCAGTTTTGCTGTGGTTTTCAAGCCCTGGGTCACAGCCCTTTTGGCTGGCCTCTATCTCCAAAAATTATTTGTTTACATTAAGATTATAACAGTAGCAAAATTATACTTATGAAGTAGCAATGAAATAATTTTATGACTGGGAGTCACCACAGTGTTAGCAACTGCATTAAAGGGTCACAGCATTAGGAAGGTTAAGAACCTCACTTGTATTGAGTTTTTGTCTCTTGAACAAGAACTTAAAATGGGGTTGATAGGGAGGCCGGAAAGGATCTGGAAGAATTTGCAGTAGGAGGGGATTATGATCAAAATAAATTTAGAAACTGTTTAAAATAACAAAAATTTTAAAAATATAATGAAAAAACAGATGTTTTGTTCTATTCAGATAATGAAAAAAATTGCAGAAACTGAAGAAAGGATTCTGGGATACCTGGACTTCTGATGTAGAGGCATGAAACTTGACCCTTATCTCTCATTCTACACAGAAATCAATTCAAAATAGATCAAAGACCTTAAGGGTGAGACCTGAAACTCTTCAACTTTTAGAGAACACACTTCAAAATATGAGGCTCCAAATGGCTTTTGAAAATGATTTATGTGGTTCAGAAAATAAGAGAAAGAGTGGGAAAATGAGATATGGATTAAAAAGTTAATATACAGCAAAACATTTATAAAAATTAATTGTATGAATACTCTATAGAATAGAAGTAAAGTATTTGCTTGTTGTATGCCTGACAACTACTTCATATCTAGAATTTATAAAGAAAACAACTAAATAACAAAACATTGACCAATCCAGTCTATAAAGGTCCTATGAAATGAACAAATGGCTTTCGAACAATGAACTCTAGATGAACAATAAACATCTGACAAAGTTTCAATATCATTAGCTGTTCAGAAAATGGAAATTAAAACCAGACTGAGATTCCATCTCAACACTTACAAATGGTTATCATAATACAAAGAAATTTAAAGCTGCTGAAAACTCAGAGAAAGGGAAACTTTTATACATTGTTGTTTAGAAAGTGGATTATTCCCACCATTGTGGACATCTTAATAGATGTTCCTCAAAAAGAAAACTAGAGCTACTTTATGGCTGAGATCTGTCTTACTAGGTTTATACCCAGAGGACTCTAAGTAAACAAACCTCTAAAATACTTGCATATCAACATTTATTTTACCACTGTACACTTTAGCCTAATGATGTAAAAACCCTATATGTTCATCTGTACTTTAACAGGTAAGGAAAATGGAAATAATGTTATGAAGAAAAATTAAATTATATTTAAAAAGCAAACTTATGCAACTGAGAATATTAAGAAAGGTAAGTCAAACTCATGCTCATATTTTTTCACCAATCTCATTTTATGTAAATACAAAAATAAAACAAGTGTTTGATATGAGAGAAAGGTGAGAAGGTCTGAGAAAAAGCAGGCTACTAGCAGAAATGAGATAAGGGAATGCCTTAGTTACTGTTCTGTTTCTGTGAAGAAACAGCATGAATGATGGCAGCAACTCTTATAAAGAATGCTTTAATTGGAAGCTTGCTGACTGTTTTAGAGAATTAGGCAGGCATGGCGCTTGAGCATTCTGATCCACAGGCAACAGGCAGAGAATAACAGGGCCAGCATGGGCTTTCTAAACCTCAAGGCCCACACACATAGCATACCTTTTCTACAAGAGATACACTTACTCCAACAAAGTCACATCTCCTAACCCGTCCCTATAATTCACCAACTGGGGACTAAGCATGCAAACACTTGTGTCTTTGAGAGCCATTCTCATTCAAACAGCTGCAGGAAGTAAGGGAAAGGTATGGAGGGCGAATACGGTCAAGACAAAAGATGGACTTGAATATCTACATGAGCCTGTGCCAATTAAAAGATTAAAATAAAGAAAAATACTGTAAAAAAGGCTACATGGAAAACAATTGATTGAATAAAAGGCAATAATACTTTTCTAAATTAGAATCAGAAAGAAAAACATCCTTTTGAGTTGTATTCCGTTAAATACTTTGAGTCAGATTTTGTTATGCATAATTCACAGAAAAATTTCAGGACCTGAAGACTTCTGATAGCCCAAAAGTATTCAGGACCTGAACAGGTGTGATCCAGTTCTGAGAACTCTCCTTTGTTATCTCAGTGTCTCACTAACCAGGGTGTCTACTGTTTGAATCCCATGCCTGATTCTCCAGTGTGTGGTTCTTGATTGGTCAGTGTTCAATGTCTTCACATGGAATTGAGTAAACTGTTCTTCTAGATTTGTAAATGACGCTTTTACTTATCGAGTACTGCTTGTAAATAAATACACATCTAACTTCCAAGGAGAGTAGTAGCATTTCTTATAGCAGATGGCATTGTCACCATTAAAGACATTGTTATTGATTCATGGGGAATTCCACATATTGTGCTTTCAACGTTGTAAAGTTTCAACTCTAAAATACTAGGGATAGACAGTGACTCTAATTTTACACACCAGTCAATCAAGTACCCTTTACAGCATCATGAACGCAGGTGCAATCACTGGGTGAGCTCTCACAAGAGAGACTCTCTGGGTCTGTGGTTATAATGTTTCCCCAGAAGCATGTTGTCTCTTGCCTGGAGAGTAATTACCAACTCTTCACTTAGTGTAAGGATATTATTCACCTGCATCTGAGCCTCGGGCCACTATCAGGGAGACCAACATCTCTATTTGGTTCTTATTTGGTTGATTTATAGGGCTTCTCATGGTCTATGCAGTAGTTTTTCTTTTGTTTTATTAGGTTGCAAAACAAAACTATAAGAAGCCAAGAAGTCAAGGGCACTGTGCTGAGCTGAGTTTATGCTTACATTCAACTATACTTCATTATGTACTAATTATAAATATCTATTAATATATCTTTGCAAGTAGTATCCACTTAAGATAGAAGAATAAAACTAAAAAAATTATTTGTATTTCTGTTTTTCTATAGAAATAATTATAACGTTTTTCTGTAGATGTTGATCATAGCCAACCAATATATCAAGACAAAATAACCAGCTATCAGATAAATATTTATTCATTATTTATCACTAACTTTATAGGCATTTCAAATGTGAAATACCAAGACCAGAAGCACTGACAACATAATGGAAGACATTTTATAAACTCAAATTGTTGTGCTGAATTCAAACCAAATAAGCAAAGATAGAAGTTGCCCCAAATACAAATGAATATTAATGCTATCCACAGTTTAACACACCTTCTGGTAGACTATGATCCACACAAAACTTACAGTCAGAAATGCTCTTTTCATCACCTTTGTAATCTTATTTCACAATTTATTTTCCTATAACTTGTAGTTTAATTAAAAAGTTATGCATAATGTTTTCTCTGTTCTTAACAAAAATGTCCTCCAACTCCCTATCTCTTAAACACTTATTCCCAAATGCTTCATTTGCCAAACTTTATGAGCCTTTCATACAATTTTAAGAATGAAAAATGTCTGGCTTGGTGAGATTATTCAGTTTTATGAGTAAAGGTTCGTCAATAGGAGGACCTGGCTTGTGTTCCTCAGCACCTTTATAGTAGCTGGACATTGGTATTTCTATCTGTATCACACTGCACACAGGCAGGTCCCAGGGACTTCTTGGATAGCCAGTCTAACCACAGTAGTTAGCTTAGGTTCAATAAAAAGCATAGTTGGAAATTGGTAGAGACAAACATTTGCTATCCACCTGTGTTCTGCAGGTACACGCTGGTTGGGCTCATCAACACATACTTGCACACATGCACACACCACACTCCTGAGCTCACATAGAGTCAACTAAAATAAAAAAGAATAAAGAGCATTCTTACTTTTTTGATTTTTTATAATTTTTTAAAAATTAAAATTAAATTTTAAAAGTATTACAATTTATTCAGATTACATCCTGGTTGTTAACTCCTCCTCACTTTTATCTTCCCATTTCCACCCTCCTCCCTCTTTCCCTGATTCCCCATCCCTGGACCTCTGACAGAAGAGGTCCTCTTCCCCCACCGTATAGCCACAGTCTATCTTGTCTCATTCAGATAGCCTGGTACTCCTTCCTCTGTGTGCCTCCAGGGCCTCCCCACCAAGGAGAAGTGATCAAACTGGGTGCACCAGAATTCACCTCAGAGAAAGTCCCTGGTCTCCCCACAACTATAGAGAATGTTCTGTCCATTGGCTATATCTGAAAGAAATGTTCAATGTCCTTAGTCTTCAGGGTAGTGCAAATCAAAATGACTCTGAAATCCATCTTACACCAGTCAGAATGGCTAAGATCAAAAACTCAAGTGACAGTACATGCTGCAGTATTTGGAGAAAGGGGAGCACTCTTCCATTGCTGGTGGTAGTGTAAACTTTACATCCACTTTGGAAATCAGTCTGGTGCTTTCTCAGTAAATTGGGAATGATTGTAGCTCAAGACCAGGCCGGCTTACTCCTGGGCATATACCTGAAAGATGTTCCTCCATACAAGGGCATATACCTGAAAGATGTTCCACCATACAAGGGCATATACCTGAAAGATGTTCCTCCATACAAGGGCATATACTTGAAAGATGTTCCTCCATACAAGGGCATATACCTGAAAGTTGTTCCACCATACAAGGGCATTTGCTCAACAATATTCATAGCATCCTTATTCATAATAGCCAAATCTGACAACAATCTAGATGTCCCTCAACTGAAGAATGGATAAAGAAACTGTGGTACATGTCCCCTGGAGGGGGAGACCTGGTGGCACTCAGAGGAAGGACAGCAGGTAGCCAAGAAGAGACTTGATACCCTATGAGAATATATAGGGGGACGTAATCCCCCTCAGTCACAGTCATAGGGGAGGGGAATAATGGGAAAATGGGGGGGGGGGAGGAATGGGAGGATACAAGGGATGGGATAAACATTGAGATGTAACAAGAATAAATTAATAAAAAAAAAAAGAAAGAAAGAAACTGTGGTACATTTGCACAATGGAATATTACCCAGCTATTAAAAACAAGGAAATCTTGAAATTTGCTGAAAAATTGATATGACTAGAAATGATCATCCTGAGTGAGTTAACCCAGACCCAGAAAGACACACATGGTATATACTCACTTATAAGTGGATATTAGGCTGACATAGACGTTCTCTGAGCAACTCCACCCAGCGGGGGATTGTGACAGATGCTGGGACTGGCTGATGGGCTCATGGTGAGAGTGGTATGGAAGAATGGGGGTATGAAATGACCCAGAGGGGTCAGTAGCCCCACAAGGAGACCATCAAGGCTGGCTGATCTGGACCCAGGGTGTGCTCCACGAACTGTTGCACCAACCAAGGACCATTCATGCAGTAAACCTAAAAAATAATTTTAAGAATTAACTTACATATTCATTATTTTGTCTTGTGGTATTATCTCATTGGTGTATTACTGTTTACAAGGTATCAAAAAATAAGATAAAGGATAAATTATTGACATATTTATTGTAGTGATTTTGTAGAAGTTTTCATGGGATTTATAAGGATTTATTATATACTCTAAGATCTGTTTCCTTTTTCTTAATTTAAAAAAGATTATCTTTCATACAATACATTCAAACCATAGTTTCCCTTCCCCCCACTCCTCTTAACGCCCTGTAACCTTCACTCTCCCTAGGATCCATTACCCCCCTGTTTTCAGTTCAGAAAAAAACTAAGTCTCCAAAAAATGACAACCAAATAGAGCAAAGCAAGCTACAATAAGACAAGGTGAAATCCCTCATATCAAGTCTAGACAATGCAACTCAGTCTGAGGAAAAGGGTCTTAAGAGCAAGCAAAAAAAAAAGTCACAGATACACTTGCTTCCACAGCTAAGAGTCCCACTAAAACACCAAGCTAACATGGTGATATTTGGAGAAGACCTAGTGCAGACCCATGCACGCCCTTTGCTTTCCACTAAAGTCTCCTGAGCCCACGTCAGCCCTGCTTAATTGATTCAGTGAGTCTTGTTCTCCTGTTGTCCTTTATCTCCTCTGACTCCTACAACCTTTCTTTCCTCTCTTCCCCTGGGTTCCCTGATCTGTAAGGGGAGACCACCATAGACACCTCCAATTTAGCCCTTTTCTCCACGTAATATCTGGCTATGGATCTCCACACCCATTGCCATCTGCAGTGGGAGGATGAGGCTCTGATGACAATTGGACAAGATATCATAAAAAAATTAAATTACTTCTTTGATTTTTTTCCAGTTGTATTTGGCTCTACCCTAGGTCTCTGGATCATGTCTCTTTTGGTTTTTGGAACTCTAAAAAGTTTAATGCGTAGGGTCTTTGTCATGGCATGGGCCTCAAGTTAAACAACATTTTGGTTGGCCACTCTGGAAGGTTCTGCAGAAAGATTATATATAGGTGGAGGATTTTATTACTGGGTCACAGTCTAGGGATAACTTTCCTTTGCTTATAGTGTACCTTCTTCTGCCAAAGAGACTAGAAAGTAGGGTTGAAGGCTCCATGCAGGCACCAGCTTGACCTCACTAATATCAATGAGCTGTGTGGAAGTTGTCCTCAGCAATGGAGTCCTCTGTTAGTTTTCTCACAGTGAATGTCTGTTTTAGTATCAGCCTTGGTGGTTTAGGGATCTCCATAGGACCTCCTCAACCAAGAACTCAACCAAAAGCAACTTAGTCCCACAACTGGAAGCCTTGCCTGGCTACAAGTAAGGTCGCCCTCATGGTTCCAGAAAGTTTCCACTGCACTGGGTTTCCACACCATCTCCCAAATGCTCCCAGATCCCAGCTGTCTCTTTGAATACTCTGCCTCCCGCCCAACCTGATCCTCCCCTCCAATCCCGATCTCCTCGAGGCCATCCTCAGAATCTATTCTATTTCCCTTTCCAGCCAGAAAGACAAATATAGTATATATTCACTTCTAAGTGGGTATTAGCTGTTAAGTAAGTGATAGTTAAGCAACATCCTACAGTCTTGGAGAGGTTAGGTACAGGGGAGAACTCCAGCAGAGAAGCATGGGTCTCCCAAGGCTCTGTTCTATTGTTGTTTTATCCCATAATAGCAAAAGTTGAGTCAAATGAATTATCAAAAAATACTAACAAATTAAGGATAGTCTTAAAACCCTTTAGATATTTCTGCTATATCTTCCTAAAACATTGAATCACCTCTTTTGATGTGTTTCTAGAACTTGTAAGCCAACTATAAAATGCATATGTTCAAGAAATTATTTTTTATTTCTCAGTTGTACAAATATTATTGACATATATCTGCATATATCTATATCCTTGCAGCATTTATATTTTATTATATATAATAATATATATTCTTCGCCTCTTAGTTTTCTTTGCTTATCATCTGTGTTTTGTTCGTGCTCAATATGTATAAAATATTTCATAATTTTAGCACCCTATCTCAAGCTAACATATCAATTTTAAACTCATACAAATGCTCAAATTTTAGCTCATTATATCAGTAAATTCTATTGACGCCACAAATTACATATTTTATATGTGCAACTGCTAAGATATTTCTATGTCCTGATCTTTTTCCTTCTATACAAAAGTTTGAAAGAATTTGCACTTTTATCCCATTACTACTTCAGTATTACACATGTCTATAATTTGCTGCTACCACATGTGAATGTTTTATTTTATGTTGCTTTGTAGAATCCTTTGATTTAAACTTAAAGAATTCCTTTAGCATTTCTTATTAGGTAACCTGGCATCTTTCTTCTTTTAGTACTTTTGCTTCATCAGCCCACTCCCGTCTGGCCTGTAGGCCACCCTGGTAAATCCCCTTTTCATGTAGACAGAATCATTCTTCCAGTTGTTATATTCCTCTAGAGAACCCCGGCTAATAGAACGCACACTCATTTTCATTGGAGCATATTGATCTAGGCTTTCTCTAGCATTCTCATATTTTAAACTCTGCTGCTGCTATGTTACTTACACTGGCTTGTCTTTGTGTTTGCAGATCATAATTTGTGCTGTCAATTCTGCTGGACAACCCCGCTTGTGGTTTTCTAATTCCTTTGTTGTAATTTTGAGGTCTGGAATTTTTGTGTGAATGTTTTTAGGCATCCTCTCTCTGGTAGTGTTCTTTTCTATGATCATTTTTATGGGCTAATTGAATGTCTTCATGGCAATTATATTAAAGTATTTTAAGGTAATTTACATATCTTTGTTTCTTTGGCTAAATTTCTAGAAAATTATTTTTAATAATTTGTATGTTTGGGCCTATGAATTTGGAAAAACACAGGTATTTCTTTTTGATAATATGGCTTTAAAAAAAATACTTTTCCCTATTAAACCAGCTAGTGATTCTTGGAGACTTTATTTTTTTTTTCTGGAAAGCCTCTGGTCCTGAATGTATACATACATATTCTAGCCAGGGGAATTTCTTTACTTCCTCTCTTCTTTCTTTCCTTTCTTTCTTCCTTCTTTCCATCTTTCCATCCTTCCTCTCTTCTTAATTTCTTTTTTTTTTTTTCTTTTTGAACTTGTAATTTCTTTCTCCTACAATACTGTGGATCCCTGGAGCTCCAGGAACCACTCAACTGCTTTTTCTTTCTTTCTTTCTTTCTTTCTTTCTTTTTTCTTCACAGCAACTGGAAGCCTAGAACAAGTCAGGTCTTATCAGTGCTCTAAGTCAGTAAAACAGAAAGCCATACCTCAGGCAGCCCTGAAATAATGGAATTTTAGATATATGCTTCATATTTCTTTCTTTTTTTTTCATCCTGACACAGAGTTGGCAATGCTGCATTGGCCTTTGTCTTCATGTTCCTCTGACAAGACGGAACACCTCCAGAAGTCTGTTCTTCTCGGACTCACTGACATCAAAAGTATGTATGGCCAAGTGGCATTCTAATATGGTAAAATCAAACTAATAGCCTGAAAATTAAGTTGAAAATCCAAAATTAAAGAAATAGATCACAACTCTTTCCACCTCGAAAGCCCAACTTTTCATCACTGGATGACACACTGAGGACACGTAATACGATGACCGTGCATTATTGAGACCATCATATCAGACCTCAGTGACTCTGAACATTTTATGCTTTCTGTTAAGAATTCATATTCAAGCAAAATCTGTCCCTGAGGCAGCTCTTTGAAAAATCCAAGCAATATTCCTGCATCAGAAATTTGCCCTTCCTCAAGGAAAGGCCAGAGTCTGTGAATAAATTTTCTTGTAATCATAACACACTAAGCCAGTACTATGATAGAGAGTGGGTGTACGTCTAAGCTACTGACTCTTCCCAGTGGTCCCAGTGAAGCTACTTTTTGTACTCACCATGGTTCAAGCAAGACAGAAGACAGAAAGAACGTGAATCAGATTGTCAAGCATGGTCAGGGTCCTCACTACAGGATAGAGATGACTCCTCAGTAGGTAGAAGTTGTAAAATGGGGCTTCTGCCCAGGTGAGTCATGTTCAGAAGTAGAGACATTAGTAACTAAATACTTTGGATTATCTCATCAGTTCTACAATTCTGGTTTCTTAACTCCTCACAAATGAAAGTGGATCACATACAGTTAGTGGGCTCTTATGGAGCAATGTTTCCACATATACAAATGAGATTTCTTATTTTAATAGCTATCTAGCACTACCTTTGACCTCCGATTTCTGACACCACCTATAAAGTTTTTGTAAATAAATCAGTAAAAAGCAAAATAGTAAACATTTTAGGCTGGCGGCCCAAAGTTCTGTACTGTTGAATTAAAGCAGCCAGGTTGCAATATAGAATACTGTGAGTATGTTCAGTAGGTCAAAATAATTGAGGAAAAATTAAAGTCTATGAATGTTATATGTTCCATGAAATTATATCATTTTGTTTTATACTTACGTTTTCTGAAAGCACCAAAGACACAGAACTTCCTAGTGTCAACCTGAAGCAGGATCACATAATGGATGACTTTAATGTAGTGAACTATAAGCACCTTTTAATTGTATTTATTAAACATTTCTTACTCTTTTATAAACAATTAAAAACCAAGAATTTTACTCTTCATTTACATGTTTTTCATTACATTATCAGCCAGAGAAAGAATGCACTGGTGAGGAGAATTATACCCATTGTGGCATTCCCATCTTTGTCAGTAACTACAGGGTTAAAGGATGTGCCATATCAGTAGAGTTTAAGCTCCTACTTTTTCACAACAATTTCCTAGACATCCTTTGGAGACATGCTAATGGAGAAATTTTCATTTTTGCATTTATATTCAAGCTAAATTTTATTAATAAAATAGCTTTCTGCCAGTGAAAATACCTAGGGAAAAAAGGTGCCAAAGAACAAAGAAGATGTTAACTCAACACAAATTAGTCAATGGATTTGAAATTATTCTCCGCATTGATTTGCCTCTTAAGTTCTTAGAACCCACCAATTTAATTCTTTCAAGTCATTAAATTGCTGTTTCGCATTATTTTTTAGCCTTTCCACAGGGAAAAACATGCCAAATATGTGAGAGAAATAGAGAAAGGTTGGGTTCTAATAGTCTATCTGACTCCTTAATTCTTTGATTTTTTAATACAAAGGAGAACAATAGCATGTGTTTGATGCATTTACCATTTCATAGATTCTATTATATCCTTTGTTTAGTTTTCCTTTCTTAAGTGATTTCTATTTAATATGATTTTCTTTCTTTTAATGGTTTAAGTATTAAATGTATTCTTCTTAATGTTCAGTGAATATTAAAATAAATTGAGAGAAAGAAACATTAACCTTTGCAGGTATCTCTTACCCTTGGATACTCACTCTGTTATGACATCAATAGATAAACGTGATTGAGTTTCCAATAATGCATTTCCTGTGTCTTGATTTTCTTCAGCAATGATTTCTTGTTGAAAGCATTCGTGAGTGTTTACTAACTACATAGCTTTGGTTGAACAGAAAGCACAAATAGCATAGAGACAAGTATCATGCCCTCCAATTTTATATATTCTGCTCTGGTTGAAATATTCTCAAATACTTGTTCTAAATGTTATATGAAAACATGGCTGTGTGTAAAATATGTTTCACTAATATATCTTCACAAGGAACGACAATATTCACAACTTTCTCTTTATAATGCATCTGTAATTTTCTAGGACTTGATAATATATTCCTCTCTTAGATAATTTCCTAAAGACATTAAAAGCATTGTGTTTAATATTAGTCTACCATGAAGATGAAGCCTCTGAGAGGCTTAAGCAGAGCCATAAAGTTTACATACCTCCAAGGATTTCCAGATGTGGAACAAAACCAAACTCATGACACATCCTCAGAGGCATGGCCATACTCTCTTGTTACCCATGACCCCCAAAATATCACCACCATAAAGTTAAATATAGAAATGTTCCATCCTAAGCCTAAGGAGAGGAAGTGGCAAGCCTCAGCTTTCATGCAAATTGCCTGATATTTCCAGCTCACTCTCTATCTCTTAATGTCTTCTATTCTCTAGAGTTCCTGTAACTCTGAATCTGATCTTAAATCAGTTACATTATTAAGTGTATTTTCAATTTTTCCCCAAAAAATTGACAAAATTAGTTTTTGTTTTAGTGCTATGGATTACCTACCATTATATACCATTTATTTGTCCTTTTCTTTCCTCCTTTCTTTAAAAAAATTACAGATTTTGTGTTGAGTTTTCTACTTTTTATAGTTAAAATATGAATAGAGTTTAGTGCAAAGAGTGGTCTGTCAATTGTTGGGTTCCCCTAGTCTTTTTTTTTTTATTTTTTATTTTTAATTTATTCTTGTTACATCTCAATGGTTATCCCATCCCTTGTGTCCTCCCATTCTTCCCTCCCTCCCCTTTTCCCCTTGTTCCCCTCCCCTATGACTGTTCCTGAGGTTTTTAGAAGATGGAATGGATGCTATTATCAGGGCTCACAATGCCGTCTCTCCTCTCCTCAGTGTCAATAGCCATATTCACTGGATTGCTTGCTGTGCTTCCCCACATATCTCTGATTGTCTTTCATTTTTGAATAGCAAGCATTATTAGATACCGTCATATAGAAAAGGATTGTGAAATTCTTTTGTCTTCTTACTGGTAAACCCAAGTGGTGCTTCCCATTTTACTAAATTTTCTTAACCTATGCTTTCTCACTTGCTAAGAAGTTCATTCCCTCTCTATTTCATATATTAGAGTGTAAGTCTCAAGGTGGTGATAGAATGTGAGTCTTCTAAGAAGCAACTAGGTTAACACAACAAAGCGGTCATGCATAGAGTGGGAATCTTTTAAAATAGGCCATCATTTCACCAAACAAGAATTCAGAAAGAAGTCCCTCATTTGCAACCTTCAAGGAATGTCTCACTAGAAGCTGACCAAACTGATGTGTGATTGTGATATCCCATCCTCCAGAATGATGAGAAACAAATACCTGTCAACTTTAAAGTGTATCTTTTATGACATTGTGGCTTAGTTGTCAGGATTTGATAGGCCCAAGCTGGTTGCCAATGCACACTAGCTGTTTTTTTCATTCTTCTTTTAAAGAGTTTATCCTCAAAGCAATATGTCATACTAACTGCATCATGAAGCTACAAATATTTCACTTGGATTTTGTGACACCTATGTTGCAAATTTAAAATGAAAATTTGTCTATTTCCTACCTAATTTGCATAATATGTTTCAAGAAAGTAAAGTATTCCTAGGCCTTCATGAAGTTGTTAAATATGACAATGTCTCTCTATGATAAGGCATACTAAGAAGTATTATTGAACCATGCACTTAGAATATTCAAATTCTCATATAAAGAAAATTTAAGTATTTTTTTTTCACTTTTAGTTATTTTCTCTAGGTTGTTTTTATTAGGCATAATACCTACTATGCAAATGTTACTAAAGTGAGTAATAAAGTTCCATTTTATATATTCAAATGTCATTTAACCATAGGAATTCTTTTCAAAAAAATGTCATCACCTCCCATATTAAAAGTAAATTGTAGCCTGGTTTGCATCCTTTTCTTTCCCTGGAAGCATTCTCTCTATATAGATTATGGACCTTGGATTCATTTTATTAATTAAATGCTCCAATTATTTAATATAAAGACAATTATTGAAAATATTTTAAGCTGTAGTCATTAGAATTCATGGCGGAATGTCTAGATTTTACTCTGGTATCCTAGATGGGGTCACTTAATAAACTGATACAAATGAACACATTAAACTTTATTTTTATTTTAAATTAACATATTATAGTTTAAAAAGCATTTGTAAATATTCAATACCCTTAAAATCAGTGGAATTTATCAAATACTTAAAAATATAATATTTTTCTATTTCTATGTTAAAAAGTTATTGAAACATATGAACTTAATTACTACCTTTATCTCATTCCTTGTTGAAGCTCTGTCTTCTAAGATTTCTGTGTCAGAATTAATACACTACACTCAGAATTCCTTCAAAAGTTCCTTGTGGAAGGTGTTAATATTTCCAGGATTGTTATTGATAATTCTAGCTTGTGAAACTTCATTAAACTCATACAGTGAAAAAGATCTCAAATTTGTATCTTCCAGAAATAATGGGAATACTTGCCAACATTTTCCTTTCATTGTTACCCACTGGCAACACTTAGGTACATGCAGAGAGGGAGTGAATGCAAATACAGCTGTGACCACACACAGAGTATTGTCCTCTATAGTATTCTCTTTAGTCTCCAAGTTTCTGAAGAATGAATCATTGAATTTCAGTCGGAGCAGTGTAATGAAATTGACAGCAATGCACTGATGCTAACAGCTGGGAGTGTTCAACTGATAGAAATGAAAACACATACATGGAATATGTAAGTCTAGAAAGCAATTAAATTCTTTCAGTTGATACTTAATGAGATTAAGTGAAAACAATAACTACATAAAGTTGGCTCTATGTCATATACACATATATGTAATATGGAATACACACACACATACATAGTGACAAAGCTATCATCCACAAATGAAAGGCAATGTGAGATATTTGTCTTTCTAAGTCTGACTTACCTACCTGGAACTAATTGTTTCCAGCTCCATGCATTGACTTGTAACATTTATTTTCCTTTTTTAGACTTATTATTGTGTTTTATACAAATTTTTCAGAATTTCATACACTGACCTTGACAAATTTCTCCCCATCTCAGAACCACTTTAGATCCACCTCCCTCTTCTCTACCCATTGGAGTGTGTGTCTTTGTTATTTTCTCCACCTACCAACTCCAATTGTTGCTGTCCTTACATCCACGGATGTCCATGGACATGTTGCCTTCCACCGGAGCATGGTCATCCTACAAAGGGCTTTACCCTTACAAAAACTAACTGTACTTCTCCAAGCAGCTGTTAGTTACCCATAGCTCTTTGGGTAGGGGCGAGCCTTCATGTTCACCTGCTCTAGGAATGCTGAGATTTGGTCTTGCTTCATATTGTGTGGAGATTGGTTATACTGTCAATAACATTGTGAACTCATGTGTAAATCTGCCTATTGTGTCTAGAGGATACTGTTTCCTGGAGTTAATATTCACCACCACTGACACTTGTAATCTATTTGTTTAGTCTTCCACTATGATCTCTGAGTATTTAGGACTGAGAATAAACAATCTATTACTCTTTGCACCTGGATGAGTTGTGGGTCTCTGTGTTAATTTCAAACAGATGCTTCTCTGCAAGGGTGGAGAAATGTATTAAGCTATGGGTATAGAGATAAGTCATTGAGAGTCAGTTTAATATGGTGTTCATTTGCCAAAATATTAGTACTAGGTTCTCCTTTGGAATCTATGGCTGGATAACCATATGTTCTTAGCCCAACAATGGTACCAGGTATGGATTACATCTCGTTGATTAGTTAAGCCAAATCAGAAAGTGGTTGGTTATCCCCATGATGCCCATGTCACTATTGTACTGCTGGGTATGTCTTACATGGCTAAACATTTATTATAGCTAGCAGGGCTCACATCTGGGTAAGATGGATAGCATCACTTCTTTTCAGGTAGCCTGAAATATGAAAACTAACCAGTAGAGATGAAGCTAAATACTATTAGGATGTATAATTATACCACATTTTATTTTTACTTCCATCATGTGATAGACATGTAAACTGTTTCAAATTACTGGTTACTGCTAACACAGCCGCAATGAGCATGGATGAATAGGTATCTTTATAGTAGATTATAGACATTCGGACACTTGCCCAATAGTATTGTGGCTGGAATGTGTGATTGATCTACTTTGTGTTTTTTGAAGACCTTCCACATTAATTTCTATTGTACCTGATACACTTGTATTCACATCAGAAAGGAATAAATGTTTCCTTTTCTCCATCTCAATGTCAACATTTCTCATTATTTGTTCACTCAATTTTATCCATTAGAATTATGATAAAATGAAATCTCAAAGTTGTGCTAATGATTAAGAATATTAAACTTGAAAAATATGTTTCTCAGCCATCCATATTTTGACTAAGTCTTTGCTTAGGTACATGTCACACCCTACTTATAGCTATCCAATTTAACCAATACATTTTTGCTGACGTTTTGTCAAAACTCAGATGGGTGAAGGCACTCATGTCTAGATTTTCAATTCTGTAACATTGATCCATCTGTTTTTACACCACTCACATTCTGCTCTTATTAATATACCTCTAATGAATAACATGAAATCTGGGAAGATGACAGCATTTGCTGTTATTGCTGTTCAGAACTCTTTCATCTATCCTCAGTCTTTTGTTTTTCCTTGTGAAATATAAAATTATTCCTTTAATATCTATGAAGAAGTCTATGGAAACTTTTATGGCATTGTATTGAATGTGGAGATTGGTTTTGGTAGAATGTCATTTTCATAATATTAATGCCAAATATCCACAAGAATGGAAGGTGTTATATAGCAGTTTTCTCTAAGATTGAAAAATTCCATCCTGTTATAAAGCTATTTGAAACACAAAACAAACAACTCAAAATAGCTCCAGGAAGTTCCTGAAACTGGCCAGATACAATGGGTTCCTCCCTCTCAGGAATAAACAATACTACTTTCTTACGCGTTTTTCAATCATGCATAGTGCTTTAGTGTTCTTTCTACTGTATTCCTCTTTCCCTTTGTATTCTAATTCCTCCATCACCCAGGGGAGGAAAGTCTTTCCCTTTTTCCGATTTCTTCTCTGATAGCACCCATGCCTTAACATACAAATCTCTAGAGCTGTTCATCCCCTATTTCTATGGTCAGTTTTTTCTTTTACTTTTTTATATTTATTCCAGGATATGCACCCATGTCCAAAGATTCCAAACTAAAGATATCAAACACAATACTACACAAAGTATTTATCCTTATAGGTCTAGGTTATGTCATGTATAATGTTTTCTAGTCTATGCATTTACCTAAATTTTTTTTAATTTTTATTTTGAACAGGTGAGTAGAAATTCATCCTATCTTTCTTGACATGTTTTCTGCATTTTCAATATACACTCATCAATTAAGTACAATTTGATTGTTTCCATTTCCTAGTAGCAATGAGCAAAGCTTAACAAGCGCCTGTGGAGCAGATGGTTGATACAGCCCACTAGGCAGGCCCCTCTGGGCCCTGGTTAGTTGGCTCTGTTGGTCTTTTTGTGAGGCTGCTGTTACCTCCAGGTCCTTTTTCATTTGCCCCTCTCTTTTCCTCCTTTCCCTATGCTTTGCCCAGTGTTTGGCTGTGAGTCTCAGCATCTGTTTTGAAGGCTGCTGAGTGGAGCCTTTCAGAGGAAATCTCTGCTAAGCTCCTGTTTGCAGCATAGCTGGGAATTATCAACAGTGTCAGGGGGTTGTTCTTTCCCATGGGGTGGGTCTTGAGGGTGTCCAGGAGGATATAAGAGGGATTCTACCACAGACTCCTATTAGCAGGGGCCATAGAGGCTGAGGAGGACAACCTATTTTTGGAATTTTATAATCTCTTTCTGAATTATTTCTTTCCCACTTTCATCATTAAGGAATGTTTTTTTTTTTATTTAGTTTAATGTAATTCAGTGTTATTTTATTTCAATTAGTTATGCACTTACTAGAGAGTCACTTATTGTTGAATTTAAGCCTTACTGCATTTTGATTACATAGAATACAAGGTGTTCATTAATTTTTTAATAATTTTTTAAAAGATTTGCTTTGCATCCCATTATGTAGTCCATTTCAGAGACACTTCTCTGTATGACTCAGTAGAATAAATATTCTTTGGTGTTTGTGTGGAATATTTTGTAGGTATCTCTTAAATCCTTCTGATGTGTGATGAGATTTAAATCTGATATGTTTATTTTTCATTCAAATGAGCTGACTATCGTGGAAATTAGATCTTTAAAATCATTTACTACTAAGATTGAGTTGATATTTTCTTCAAGCCCAGGAATATTCTTGTGATGAAGTTAGGTGTGCTGGAGTTTGGAAGGTATGAGTTTAGGACTTCTTGGTCAATTATTCCCATTATTTGAAGTGTGTGCCCTTTATTAGAATTGCTTGCCCTTCCTTACTTTGACTCATTTTTGTTTGAAGTTTATTTGGCAGATAGTAGGATGGTTATTTTTGCTTGCTTTCTCCTTCTATTTCATTAGAATACTTTTTTCCCCCATATTTTCACTTTAAGATGGTTTCTATGTTTGAAAGTCTGGTGATTTTCTTATGGATAATGAAGGATTAACTTTGTTTCTCAATCAGCTCATGTATATTTAGAGTTATTATTGAAAGACGTGTGTTGATTGCTATCATATTTTTTCTGCATGTGTTTTCAGCCATATTTTTCATTTAGTATATATAGCTTTATTTCCTGTCTTTCTTTGGCCTCTCAGTTATGCCTATTATCATTGCAGTCTGAACAATTATTTTCAGTATTCAGAAGTACAAATTTAGCATAAATTCTTTTAGCCTGCATATAGCTTGAGAAAAAAATGTTTTTCTTCTTTAACTAGGGTGGATAGTTTTTCTAGGCACAGCATTCTAGGTTGGCACTTGTGGTCTTTTAGAATCTAAAATATATTACTCTAGGACTTTATGGTTTTTAAAGTTTCCATTAAAAAATCAGCAGTTATTTGATGGGTTTTCCTGTATATTTGACTATAGGTATTCACATTTTTTTTGCAAGTTTCAATATCTTCTCTTTGCTCTGTATTTTGAGTGTTTTAACCATAACCTGTGTGGGAAGGTTATTTTCTGTTCTTGTTTATTTGAAATTCTGTGTATTAAATTTCCTCTATGATTATTTTTACCAACCATACATAAAAGTTATATATATTTATATATTATATAATCTTTTATATATATATATATATATATATTAAGCAGGCTAGGATTTGTGTTACTTACCACTCTGCACTGGCACACACATGTAAGGCCCAGGTGAGCCCTGGAGGTAGGATATGGCAAGGTCAAGTTAGGGATCAAAGGACTACCTGGTCCAGAGGGTAAAGTACTGTGCCAACCTAGGAGGCTGGGATTGGCCCAGGAGAGCCATACTTTATGAGATTCGCCAGACAGCCAGTACACGGGACATGGAAAGGATAGAGGTGGACTGTTGACTACGGTCTACACAAGACAGGACAGATGTGATGTTGGGTTGACAAGGGTAGGCTAGACTCAAGCAAACGAACCAGACAGGGCTATGTGTAGTATACGAGATATGAAACCTGGATTATATCTGAAGATTGGAGAAAGTGAAAGAGGGCTAGGATCTTAGGACCTTTCCAGACCTGACCAGAGCACAGAATATAAGAACAAGGAAAAGCCTGGAGTTTGGAAACATTAGATGAGGCACTTTTAATTTGAGGCTTAAAAATTCATTTGTCTAAGCACGTGAGTCCACTGTATTTTTTCTCAAGTCTAAAATGGTGTAGTGTATCAGTGCAACTTTTTAAACATTTTGCAATTTTTAAATAAAAATTGATCTAAATTTCTATTTAATTACTTTGTGTAATTGACTTTAAGTCCAATTAAACATTCCAAAGATGCCTTTTGCTTCATAAATATACCTTGTCCCTCCTTCATAGAAGCCCACAAAATCATTCTGTTCAGCTTATCAAAATTGTTTGTGTAATTGTTTCTTTGACACATAATTTGAAGTCAAAGCGAAAAGGATGATTAAAGCCATAATTCAACTACAGATTTACATAATTTAATTGGGAGCGTAATTGCTTTCCAGTATTCTCTAAAGATGAGAGGTTTGTCTGGAAGCCCCTCAGACCACATAGCTAATCACAGAATAATATCAATAATTGAAAATAAAAATTTATTCATAAAAGACACAACTCTGAAAAAATACTAAAAACTTTGCTGGCATATGACACATGGTATATGCATTCATACATAATCTTCCTGGTAAATAGCCTAAATATAAAAAATCTCATTCACATGAAGTATTTATTTTAAAATATTAACTGTAACCACTGTATTAGAAAAAGTCTCATTATTAAATGTTCTATTTGTAACTTATTTTAATAAAAGTTATCAATAAGTATTTTATAACATTTACTCAGTTCCAGAAACTAGTGCTCAAGCCTATGTAAATGGCTAAGTGAGTGAAGTTTTGCTTAGTGAGTATAGAAACACAGGCTGAACAACCCGTACTATCTATGTAAGTGTAGGGAACAATGCTGTTCACCTGTAGCCCAGCCCAGGAGGCTGGTGGGGAGAGTAGATCCTGAGGGCTTGCTGACCAGTAATTAGAGCTGAAACAACAAGATCCAGATTCAATGAGAAACACTGCCTCAGTAAATCAGGAAAGGAAGTTATTAAGAAAGACATCTTAACAAAACTTCTAATTTTCACATGCACCCACATAGATAAGTTCGACTACGTAAAAGCATGTAATGCACACACATGCAAACACACACACACACACACACACGCACAAAAATTTTAAAAGAATTAGTAGTGTCTGTCTATACTAGCACTTTAGAATTTTTTGCTTTAATGCTGCCAATGAATGGCATGTTATATTTTAAATTTTTTGACAGTATGGCCATAAATATATATTTGTCTATAACCAAGTTCAATTTCTAATAGGAATCAGAACACAGCTGATGTTCTTACAAGCCACATGGCAACCTAAATGTAAAACATTAATAGCATCGAGTTTATAATAGGCACTTTATTATATTATTATTATTATTACAGTTGTCACCACTTATGCCTTATTTCCTCTACCAGACTAAATCTGATGACCTGAAATCATACATAATTCATATTCATATAGGATGTGATGCTTATTATAAAAATTGTCACAAGACACTCTCTTAGAATAAACAAATTTAAGCTCAAATTTTTGGATAAATGAATCACCATTACTGGAGATTTGCCCTAGAAGGGGTGAGAATTTTAAATTTATACTTACAGATACTGCAAATGTATATAGATATTGTAAAATTTAAATGTTTGTAAATGCATTAATATTTAAGTGATATTAAGAAATAGTTGATGTCTAGTAAAGAGTGTGATATATTTGCAAAAAATGTCTCAATCATTGGCACAAACATACAGATGTTTGTGCATCCTGACGCCATTGTTGAGGTATACTGCTAGTTAAAGCAGGAGTTTCATCCATATAAAGCCAGCCTTTCAGAGTCATGAATCTGCACAACTCCCCTGTGCTGAGTACACCGAAGTCACGTCTGTTTACTCAGTATTGTCAGTCAGAAACAGCCCTGGAGGGATTGCCAAGAATAAAGAATTATGAGCAGATAGTAAATTTGTCAAAAATGACATGCAACTCGGATCAAACCAAAATAAATTTTGTCTTTGTTTTCTTTTTTATTACTATTTTTCTTTTCATATATATACATTTATATTATTACACATATATACAATAAACTACCTACAGCTAGAAAATCACAAGACAATCAGGTAAGTGTTACATTCATAGTGCTTTGGCTATTTCTATTTGGCAACCCTGAAGAAAACATCTTTCCTATCTTGATGAGCCTAAAATTCTGAATGTAAATCAATATCTTTAACATCTCATCTTTATCAACTTAAGACCTAAAAATATCTTAACCTCTGAAGAACTACGCTTCATTGTTAAACTAAACAATAAGGTACTCAATCCCAAGAGAGATTTGAGAAGGAATAAAATTAATAACCTGAATAGACAGGAAGTACAGGTTAGAGGCTTCCGAAATGAGAAACTGACAGAGACAGTTTGCTGCCTAAACAGTGACCCAAAGCCTTATAATGATGGAGCATCATCATTAGCCTTCTGGTCCAATATATCTGACAGACATATTTGTGAGGCAGGAACTATTGAGGACTTGCTTACCCTGTCTTGGCAGAGTTTGGTTGTTGACTCTGCCTGCATACAAGCTTGCCCATTTTTAGGCAGAATTCTGTCTCTGGCAGAAATGAGGACATTTTGCCCAGTGGCTGGCCACCACATTTAAAGTCATCTCCACAAGGAAGCTCATTGATGCTCATCATCTTCTTTGAGGTAAGCTGGGTGTTGCCAGGAGTTAACCTGTCTTATGGTCAAAGAATCTTTAAAATAATAATAGCTCAGCCGCTAAAGGCTAGGCTCACAAACAAAAATATAAGAAGCTAAAAAATTTTAATCTATGATTTTCTAATTTTCACCGTTGCCATTCAAAGAAAAAGTGGTGTGGAAATTGTTGGTGACATTGCCCAAAGTGGAGACTTGAAAGAACATTGATAAAGGTAAACTGAATCTATAGAAATAATATTTCATTAGAACTTTAGTTGATCTGGAAATCCAGTTAAATAAAATTGATTGATTGGTTGACTTTTATTGGGATTTGAATCCCAACCTTGATGCATCTCACAGTCTATCTCAAGCCACTGTTTGCAGCCGTTGCCTTATTACACATTTTAAATAAATAGTATAAACCTAGGGCCAGATCATTAGAAGTCCAAGGCTTCTTTATACTCAGCTAAACTAAATGTGCTTCCCTAAATCCCTTTCCTAAACAGGAGATTTGGAAGACAGAGTGAGACAGAAGACAGTGTGTTCTTAAAGATTTAAATTTCTGTAATCTAACATTTCGACTGTCACTGTCAAACAACCAACTTAGTTCCTGAAATCAAGAAGGGCTGTTTAACCTGAAATATTTACAAATTCTAATTCAGTACTTGTTCTCTTAAGTAAGGAAGGGATAGCCTGGCAATCAGCAACACCTTCCTGTCAACACCTCTGAACATTGCAAATGTCTAAAGCTTCTCTATATGGCTTCAAAACAAATGTATTAAGTCTGGAAGTAAAATTGATTATTTTATTTGCTGTTTAAATCTGAAGTAAGTCTCATTTTAATAAATATTAATACAGTATCTTCCCCATAGATAGCAAAATGCCTTCTATGTGCCCCAGTGGAGCTCATGCTGCCTGTGGCCCATGCCACACCAGAACTGATGATGTGAGGGCACTTGTGTTTGGGAGAAAACACGTGTGTGGAGTACCTTTGCTCCTCTCTGTTCTATAAATCAGGTTCTGGGTTACAATGAACATCAGTCCATTTATTCTATACCTTTTTCCAACTAATGTGTGGTTTTATAACTGATTTGTAAATTTTCTGATGTAATTGCTTAAAGTGACTTTCTATCTCTAGAAATCTTTATGGAAAATAAAGCAAATCAAATTAAAAACATCTTACATATGTTTTACAGATTACATTATTCTGCAGTTAATAAGATTATTTTATTTATTTTCTTCTTTAACTTTTTGCTTTTATTGAAAATTGATTTTTAAATATAATATATTTCGATTATGGCTCCCCTACCCCTACTCCTCCTAGCTCCTTCACCCCTCCCCTCTGACCTGGATCTACATCATTTCTGTCTCATCTACATGATAATAATAAAATTGGAAACAAAATTAAAGCAAAAACCAATTACATAGGAATTGGTAAAAAAAAAAAAAAAAAAAACAGACAAACAGGAAAAAGAGGTAAAGAAAAGACACAAGAAATGTATATAGATGCAAAGACAGGAATTATTTATTTCTGGTATATGGTGACTCGAACCCAAGGCCTTGCACAAACTGTGGCACTGTGTCCCTAAGCTGTCTCTCCAATCCCAGGTATATGCTTAGTTACTAAGTTACACATGAATCAAAACTCTAAGCAGGGTCAATTTAATTTTTATTTTATTTTACAAAATATGTATAAGTTACTAATCTAACATTTGAATTTAGTAATGTTTGAAATCACTAGCATGGGTGAAGGAAATTCTATTTAGTTTACTGTATCTGTTATGAGTATAAGGAAGATTTTGATACTCTGCATTGCATGAAAATAAAGAATCAGATGACAAGGTCTTTGATTTCAGGGTTTGTTAGACTTTTATTAGGCAACATTTCGTGATAACGGGGTTAAAGGAAGGTAATAAAAGCAAATTACTATTTCCTCTGGGCAGTGTGTTCTTAAAGTGTTCAATCCTACTTTTTTAGATTGAAATAATGTCAAGTGTAATGTAAGCACAGTTTTTAGTAATCAGTCCAAGGCTAGGAGCTTCTATAAAATGACCATAAGCCTGTGCAGAGGTGTCACGTGACAGTAAACTAATCCATCAGATTTGTACATAAATTTCTGGATCTGCCTTCTGAAAGTACAGATCAATGTACTCTTTATAAAATTGATGGTTCCAGAACAAAGGGGAAAAAAACACCAAACAAACCTCTGTGCTGCTCTTAAAAGGCAGTAGGAACAAAACACAAAACTTTTGTCTTCTTTTTCAGCATTTCATTAAAATATTGATATCAATGCTAAATATATAGTGAGAATTCAGATTACTTAAAAATCTGTTAAACTGGATTCCCTCTCATTCTCTCTCTGTCTCTGTCTCTCTCTTTAAAAGGGAGAAAGAAAAGGGGGCACCTGTGCTGATTCTCTGTACTGTTGTTATCCACAGAAACGAATAACAGATGTCTCCACTGTTTTAAGCATTAATGATTTTAAACTTTATTCCCAATGTTAAATCCTAATTAGAGTAATCTGACAATAAAATCCATACACTAATACCCTCCTTTCTGAAAAGCGCATATAACTCATCACAATGCATTAAAGCCAACCTTCAACACCTTTGGAATATGTTAACATGTCTCTCTTTATTCTCTAATTTAGCAATATTGTTTATTTCCAGAATCTCCCCCTGAAAACAGGGCTAATGGAGTCTGACATTTTATCTTAAACTTCAGGACGAAAATGTTTTTATAACACATATATAATTAGAACTATATATATTCTTACAGATAATTTTCCATTTGAAATATTACATTGATCTTATTAAAAGTAGAAGTATAAAGCCAGGGACGGTGGTGCACTCATGTAATTGCAGCCCTAAGGGAGGCAGAGGCAGGCTGATAGCTCCATGAGTTTGAGGTCAGCTTGGTCTACAAAGCTGTTCTAGGACAGCCAAGGCTACACAAAGAAACCCTGTCTGAGGAAAAAAAAAAAAAACATCAAAAACTATAACCTTATAAAACACTCTATCCATTCATTACCTGAAAGAAAATGGGGTTATTAAAATGTTCAGTTATTGTGACTAGAGCCATTAGTGAGCATGGGTGAGTAAGTACCTAAGTAGTGGGATAGGAGGAAATACATGTTTGGTACTGTGAACCTCAGTTAAAAAAAAAAAAGAAAGAAAGAAAGAAAGAGAAAGAAAAAAGGCCATTAGTGGAGGCTAGAAACTATAGGAGCTATGTCACCACAGCTTTTAAACTGAATTGACATGGTATCAAACTGAAGTCTATGTATATATGTTTATAATCCTAAAGAAATGTTCCTCTCATCCTTATTCAAAAGACTTCTTTTGACATACAATCTACAGAGATGTGAGCCCAGAGATTCCTGGGTGTTTCTGATGCTTAGAATAAATGATACTTTGCTGCTCAGCCCTGAACATGCCATGTATTCCACTCCTGCAAGTATTGGTGACATTTAATAAGAGAGATCAGAAAGAATTTAAGAGTCAGAACAAAGGCAAGTGATGGGAAATGCTTTTTGTAGTGCATGATATGGCCACTGCAAACATTGGCATATGGCAGCTAAGGCTGCCTGCATAAATCTGGGCCCGTCAGTCACCAATCAGGGATCAGGAAGAGACTCAAGGTACCTCATCCATCCATGCTGAACTACTGACAATTGATTGATTCAGAGAGAGAGACACCCATTTCCTTCTGTTGTGTATTAAACGTGGCTACACAGATGGTCCTGGTTAAAATCTAAGAATCACTAAATGAATAAATGAATGAATGAATGAATTAATTAATAAACATATATCACAAAAATAAGTAGATAAAAAGATATGAATGGAACCTATAGGTAAGAAGGAAAGATAATAGATGTCGGAGAGAGATAAGGGAGGCTAGAGGGCAGGGTAAACAGAGTATGTCACTTATTAGATGATCACAGCACAAATTTAATAAAGAAAAATAAAATATAACAGTAATTGATCAAAGCACTTACATTTTCATGATTAGTATGTAATTTGTGTAGCCTGTAGAAATTTTGCTGTTAAAACTGTAGTATGTACAGCCTTGCTACTTAATAGGCTGTTTTTCCGTCTTGTTTTGTTTCTTTGTTTCCTTTTGTTTATCTTTCCAATATGTCAGTTTTTTATTCTTTGCCACATCAAAGTGTCTCTCTATCTCTAGTGGATGTCTATATCTAGGGCAACATGAGCCAAATATAAAATTCTTCCATTTCTAATTTAATGCTGCATTTTACAGGCCACTTGTGCTTCCTCTTTGTGAATTATAGTGCCTGAGCATGTTCCAAAATTTCCCATTGTCTCCTCCTACCCGCTCATATATTTCCCACGTTAAACTGCTATAATATTTTCAGTGCTAGTCTGAGCATGATGATCTATTTTAGAATCCCACAGTGGCTTTTGTTATTCTTAATAAAGTCCCAAGACCACAAAGTCATTCACAGGACTAACACCTTCTGATCACACTGCTCTTCCTGCCTCTCATCCCAGAAGGTTTTGGTGGACTCTCTAGCCTGCCATCTGCTTCCAGCCCCCAGAGCCTCTGGCTCCAAAATTAACCTTTCTCAAAAAGACTACTCTCTCAGACATCCGTTCATAACTCTGCAATATTCCTAGAATTTCCTTCCACTGCCATTTCTCATTCATTTTGTGATTACCTAATTGCTCATGCAAATCAGCTCCAGGTGTGTGCTACATCTTTGCTGAAGAGTGGGAGCAGAGTCTGTTTTCCTCACCCTTGAATTGCTCTTACCTTTATGAAGTCTGGCGCATGGTCAGTGTTTAGTGCAATAAATAATGAGTGTTCACCACAATACAATTCAGGGTCAAATCATACCAAACACGTCGAATGAAGAAATTCATAAAGAATTACACGCAAGCATTAATATTGGCTTACATAGGAGGGTTACCTTTTAACTACATATTCATTTAGGTTCAATCTCAAAAACTCAAAGTCCAGAAATAAAAATTCCTTTAGCACTGAAAATTTGCTTTGAAGACCTACACTAAACTGATAGGAATGATATCTGGTCCCATTGTCTCTCATTCACAGTATGCAGAAAATTGACTTGTATTGTCCTAGGGGTTTCTTTCCCTTTGGAAACAAAAGAAACACTCTTAATTACAACTAACCCAGCTTGCCACATTATGTTATAGAAATATATTTTGGGCCAAAATTGCCCCCCCCCCTTTTTTTTTAAACTAGAAGACATTTTCAAACCATCTATCTTTATTTCTCCAATAAATATTCAGGAACTTGGAGGGACAGATAAATTAAAAAGGTGGCTGTGGAGAACATGAAGTCAGAATATGAAAGCAGGAAGGGTAGAAGCAGAAGCACCTGGGCCTCACTCTTGCCTTCCAGTGCTGAGATGACGCAAATGTTTCAACATGGGTTACTCTCTAGCACTTCGTATTTCTAAACATTTGTTTCTGCATCTGTTGCACAGATAATCTGTTTCTTTAGGCTGCCCTGCACTTTTTGAAGCTGTTATTAATGGAACAGAAAATAAATATTATAATAGAGACTTCTATTGTTAAGGTGGGATTCCATTTATAGGTATCTTCTTTGTACAAAATTTCGATAGCATTTATGATTTAAATGTTGGAGTATTATCTCCAGCCTTCTGGCCCAATAGATCTGACAGACATATTTGAGACGCAGAACCTATTGAGGACTTGTTTACCCTGTCTTGCCAGGGTTTGACCATTGACTCTGCCTGCATCCAAGCTTGCCCAATTTTAGGCAGAATTCCGTCCGTGGCAGAAATGAGGACATTTTTGCCCAATGGCTGATTTGCCACATTGGAAGCCATCTCCAAAGGAGGTTCTTTGATGCTCATCATATTCTTTGAGGTAGCCTGGGTGTTGCCAGGAGTTAACCTGTTATTTTAGGCCTAGATAGATGTTTTAAGTTGATCAAGATGAGATATGATAGATATTGATTTTCATTCAGAATTATAAACTCACCAAGATAGGAAAGATGTTTTCTTCAGGTTTGCCAAATACAAATAGCCAAATCACTATGACTGTAACATTTGTATAATTCCTGATAGTTTCATGGTTCTTCCTGCTGTATGTTGTTTATTTTACTTATGTGTAATAACATAAATGTATATGTAAAAAAGAAATATAATAAAATACCTAACTGTCCCTCTCTGTGTTATCTGTTCTATCTAGCTTTTAGTAAATGTGGCTATTTCCTCAGGCATATTTAAATCAAGAGCACACATATTGAGTACAGTTATGACAATAACCTTATCTGTGATGCTACTGATGTAAATTCAAGTATGCTGCCATCATATAAGTGAATTAATGATGAATATTCCCTTTACTTCTTAATGGATATTACTAATTATTGGTATATAAAATATATTCATGATGCAACATGGCTGCTAACGAAACGCTAGTTTTAAGTAAGTTAATCTGTGAGATAAAACTCACAAATAGGGATTGCGTTGAATCTGTAAATTGTTTTTGGTAAGATGGCCATTTTTACTATGTTGATTCTCCCGATCCACGAACAAGGCAAATCCCTCCATCTTCTCATGTCATCTTCAATCTCTTTCTTCAGAGGTTTGAAGTTTTTTTTTGAATAAGTCCTTCACTTGCTTGGTTAGAGTTACTCCTAGATATTTTATATTGTTTGTGGCTATCGTGAAGGGAATAGTTTTCTTAATTTCTTCCTCTTCCTGTTTGTCATTTGTATACAGAAAAGCTACTGACTTTTTTGAGTTTATTTTGTATCCTGCCAATTTGCTGAAGGTGTTTATCAGCTGTAGGAGTTCTCTGGTGGAATTTTGCGGGTCACTTATATACACTATCATATCATCTGCAAATAGGGATAATTTGACTTCTTCCTTTCCCATTTGAATCCCCTTGATCTCCTTTTGCTGTCTTATTGCTCTGGCTAGAACTTCAAGAACTATATTGAAGAGATAAGGGGACAAGGGGCAGCCTTGTCTGGTTCCCGATTTTAGAGGAATTTCCTTGAGTATCTCTCCATTTAATTTAATGTTGGCTGTTGGTTTGCTGTATATGGCCACCTACAAAATACTTTGAAGATATTGAAAGATCAATTCTAAAATTCATATGGAGAAATAAAAAACCCAGAATAGCAAAAACAATCCTATACAACAAAAGATCCTCTGGAGGAATCTCCATACCTGATCTCAAGCTGTACTACAGAGCAAAAGTAATTAAAACAGCATGGTACTGGCAAAGCAATAGACGGGTGCATCAATGGAATCGAATCGAAGACACAGAGATGAATCCACACACATTTGCTCACTTGATTTTTGACAAAGAAGCCAAATCTATTCAATGGAAAAAGGATAGCATCTTCAACAAATGGTGCTGGTCTAACTGGATGTCTACATGTAGAAAAATGCAATTAGACCCTTATTTGTCACCATGCACAAAACTCAAGTCCAAGTGGATTAAAGACCTCAACTTAAAACCAGAGACATTAATTCAGTTAGAGGAAAAAGTGGGGAAGAGCCTGGGACACATAGGCACAGGAAACAACTTCCTGAACAGTACACCAACAGTCCAAGCCTTAATGTCGACAATTAATAAATGGGACCTCATGAGGCTGAGAAGCTTCTGTAAGGCAGGAGACACTGTCAAGAGAACAAAGCAACAGCCTACAGAATGGGAAAAGATCTTCACCAACCCTTCATCTGACAAAGGTTTAATATCCAAAATATATAAAGAACTCAAGAAATTAAACACCACAAAACCAAACAGCCAATTGCAAAATGGGGCTTGGAACTTAACAGAGAATTCTCAACAGAGGAATATCAAATGGCCAAGAAACACTTAAAGAAATGCTTGTCCTCGTTAGTCATCAGAGAAATGCAGATCAAAACGACACTGAGATTCCATCTTACACCCATCAGAATGGCTAAGATCAAAAACTCAAATGACACCACATGTTGGCAAGGATGTGGAGAGAGAGGAACACTCCTTCATTGCTGGTGGGAATGCAAACTAGTACAACCACTTTGGAAAGCTATCTGGCGCTTTCTCAGAAAAATGGGAATAGGGCTTCCTCAAGACCCAGCTATCCTACTCCTTGGAATAAACCCAGAAAATGCCCTACCACACAACAGGGACATATGCTCAACCATGTTCATAGCTGCTCTATACATAATAGCCAGAACATGGAAACAGCCTAAGTGTCCCTCAGTAGAAGAATGGACTAAGAAACTGTGGTATATTTACACGATGGAATACTACTCAGCTATTAAAAATGATGAATTCCCGAAATTTGTGAACAAATGGATTGATCTAGAAATTATCATAATGAGTGAGTTTACCCAGAAGCAAAAATAGACAAACGGTATATACTCACTTATATCAAAACACTAGTCCAATGGATACGTACCATGAAAATCTTTACTTACCAAGAAAGTGGGTCAAAGGAGAGGATATCCGATTGAGACTTTAGGCAAGAGTAGCATGGAAGAAAGAGGAAATTGTAGGACCCACAGGGTCCTGGAAACCTACAAGAAGAACTTTATGACAGCAGATCTGGATCCTGGGGTCCTCCTCAAACTAAGGCACCAATCAAGGAGAATATAGGCAGTAAGCTTCGAACCCCTACAAAGACCTAGCCGATGAACATGATACTCTCCACCGTTGAGTGGAGAGTGAGATCTGACTCTCACACGAACTCTGGTGCCCCTTTTCTGACCATGTCCCCCAGATGGGGAGACCTGGTGGCACTCAGAGGAAGGATAGCTAGTTACCAAGAAGAGACTTGATATTCTGAGAGCATATATAGGGGGAGGAGGTCTCCCTAGGTCACGGACATAGGGGAGGGGAGAAGGGGACAAATGGGAGGGAGGGAAGAATGGGAGGAAACAGGGGAAGGGCTAACAATCTAGATGTAATATGAATAAATTAATAAAAAAAATCTAAAAAAACAACTCACAAATAGACAACACAAAGATATCCAGAATTATTCCATTTCCTTTGGCTTTAGTATACACACATGCATTCACATACACACTACATGAGTAAAGATGAACAACTTAGTCCAATAAAAGAAAAAACCCTAACATCTGATTTATTCTTATTATGATGTCCTATTAAAATTTTGAATGAGGAATGTATTGATGGATCTGCAGCTAGGGAATACCTGCTGCTCTTTCAGGGGGCTGAAATTCAGTTCAGTATCCAAGCATGGTGGCTGATAAGAGCCTTTAACTTAGCTCTAAGGTACACAACATGCTCTCCTGGTCTCCAAAGGTACCCACACTAGTAGTGCAAATGCACGCATAAATAGTCCAAGGATAGCCTAGAACACAAGACCTTGTGAGGCACAGGTCAGCAACTCGAAGGTCACAGCAGAATTTAGCACAGCTCTCCACAATCCATTCAAGGCTTTCCTCCACAATTCCCCTTTTCAGTCTAATAAAAATCCCCCTTTACTCTCTATCAGTCTAAAAACATCTAACTAATTATTAATTATTAACAAGTATATTTTAAAATTAATTGTCTAAACTTCCTTCTCTTTAAGTGCATTTTGTCAAAATCCTTTCCTCCTTTCATAGGGTCTGAGCAGATACTAGGTATAGAAACTACTCTGGGATGCTTGAATATCACAGAAAAAAACATTTCTCAGTTGTGCTTTATTCTGTTATGATGATAAATTTTATCCCTATATGTAATAATTAATAATACAGAATATAAGTTTTCCCATCTTGGCAATACTTCTTAGTTTTGAGGAAGCTCCTTTTACAAAGACTTTCGAGTTAGGATTTGCCCTTTATGCACCAGAGAATAGGAGCTATGCCTGTTTTAATTCAGCAGTATTGTGAGTAAATTAATGAACAACATAGAGTAAATATTTCATTCCAAAGCTAAAAATAGAATTGTGAGTAAACAAACCCACAAGTGTGTTCACATACCGAACCACTATGCCCTCAGTTTATTTTTTTATATATATAATCATGAACAGAAATACAGATGAATTTCAGCGTGTCATTTGTGCTACAGATTTTTTTTAAATCAGTGCCTATTTCCTCAGTTGATGGTAGTTTAAACTTCAGTGTTAATTTAACAAGCTATTTTTATTTACAATATTAATTTCCTAGTAGACCAGGCCTGATTCTAACATATATCATCTGCCTCAGCCTACGAAATGATACAATTATAGGCATGAGCTATTGTGTATGGCTTCTCGCGCTGATATTTATTTATTTATTTATTTATTTATTTATTTTGGTTTTTCGAGACAGGGTTTCTCTATGTAGCCTTGGCCATCCTGGACTCACTTTGTAGACCAGGCTGGCCTCAAACTCACAGCGATCCGCCTGCCTCTGCCTCCCGAGTGCTGGGACTAAAGGCGTGTGCCACCTAATCCAGTGGTTTTGTTAGCTTTTAGTTCATCTTATGTCTCTTTTGCCAATTCCTAAAGGGTTAAGATACTGATACAAGACCTTTTCCTTTCAAATGCAATCGTGCACATCCACACATTTCTGAGTCCTGAATTTGCTGCAGGCTGCAAGTTTTTCTGTTTTTACTCTCATTCATTTCTACTGTTTTAAATTCTCATGTGAGATTTTATTAAATCTGATACTGTGCTTCAAAGTATGTCAGTCAAGTTTAACCTATTTGAAATTACAGTTTTCTCTGAGGCTTTAATGTATAATGTTATCTTGTTTATATCACCAAAATGGTATTTTGAATTACTGGAATTTTAATTCATTTCACACTTCTTTTGCAAAACAATTCCTAGCCTGTACTTGAGAATGTTCTGTGTCTAGTCATTACATTCCCTAATTATGGTCCTATTCAATTCCTCAACTGGCTATGAATCTTCTTTCTAAAAATTATCTCTACTTCTGAATGCAAAAAAAGTGATTTTTATCACTTTCCTTTCTTCCTTTTAATCTGTTAATAATCACCTTAAATGTTTGACATATTTTCCTTTGTCATGTTCACAGGATTCATTATTTCCTCACACAATGCTTATCTTTTGTAACATTTTCTGTTGTTGTCTACTTTGCCCAACACTGGTAGACACACACAGATCACATATTTCCATATTTCCAGTTCCAATTCCTAGTTTTATGTAGAGTTGGTTCCAAGACCTCCCTCCTCCATAGATATAACATCTCTGAATGCTGGAGTCTTTTGGGTTAAGTAACATAGTGTTGCATATAGCCTTCACAATCAGCCTGTGGGATTTAAATAACCTCCAAATCCTTTGTGATATCTAATGTATGCAATGAAAAGCTCTGTAATAGCTCTTATTAACACTCTTCACATGAAACAAGAGAAAATCCATTTTTCAGTATTGATGATTTTTCTCCTCAGAAGTTTCAAACTGCAGTTGACTTAATCATGAACTGAGATTTCTTTAGGTGCTTTACATTCTGTGTACTTAGCTGGTGAACATTAGTTGGTGAGTACTTTTGATCATGAATACTTTAGATACCAATTGCTTCAAACTATGTCAGTAAAGTTTAATTTATTTGTCGTTACAGTTTTCTGTAAGGTTTTAATGTACAATGTTATCTGATTTATACCACCAAAATGGTATTTTGAATTACTGGAATTTTAACTCAATTCACACTTCTTTTGCAAAACAGAACATGTTAGATGGTATTACTTTATTTTCTCTCATATTTCAGTCAAAGATACCAGTGCAGACTGTCTTGAAAATGGCATAGCATTTTTACATTCATAAAAACTTTAAATTTTGAAGACTTCTGTCTTTCCCTTAAGCAGTTTTATGCATTTGATCTAACTGAATTGTTGATAAGAAAGATCTTATGAAGGGGAGATAAATATGTTTTTTGTTTAGAATACAGTGGGGGATAAGAAAAAGACTTGTGAGAGAACAGGTGATGTTTATCCCCTTAGCAGTCAAAGCACTGTGTGTGGGAGATTGGTTGTTAACCAGCTGAAAAACATCCTTGAACAAATTCTGAGAGGAGGTATAAATGTGAGCCAAAAACGAGAGGCGAGGCCTGTGGAGACTTGGGATAGTTTTGGCTGTTCATTGCTCAGCTTTGAGCCGCTCCTGAGGAGAACTGCTTGAGGGAAGGCTTCCGGGCTCTAGGCTCCAGCTGAGGTTCTGGGTTCTGGTTGATCAAGGTTCCAGCAGAAGAAATCCTGCTGATTACTCCAGGAGATTCCCTCCTTGGAACTTATATCCTTATTGTTTCATTGTTGTATTCTTTAATCTTCTTTTCCTATTGTTTAGGTTAGTCAGGTTATAAGTGAGGTATTCTCAGTTAATAAGTTCATAATAAAATATAATTGTTAAGAAAATTTAGCCTACATCCATCCAACATCACCATGGTAGGGATCTACCTTCCTTTGGATCAGGAACAGGCAGCCTGAAGACAATTCAGCT
Source organism: Acomys russatus (assembly GCF_903995435.1). Classification (NCBI taxonomy): domain Eukaryota; kingdom Metazoa; phylum Chordata; class Mammalia; order Rodentia; family Muridae; genus Acomys; species Acomys russatus. Next base: position 42,876,061 of record NC_067167.1, read on the forward strand.
TGTATGTCCTAGGACAGGGCCCAGGACCTAGTGACTGCTCCATTCACAGAGAACAGCAGACCTTTGAATGTACAGCAGCTTGAAACTTCCAGCTAGGTCTTCTGGGCCTGGAGAAGGCACAAACTTAACTCTCTCATGTTGTTCTGTTTGTTTTAAACTGTTACCGTACTACTTTTATCCCCACTTGATCATTACTATAATCAACTGACATTTTGTAATGAATCATTCTAAATCATTAACCTCTTCTTTTATGTATTTTTGAAATATTATTGGAAGTTCCATGAGAGTCAACATTATAACTTTATAAAATTTAGTTCTAATGAATGTTCCCTAATCCACATAAGAACTCCATTTTCTACAGCCCTTTTCATCGCATACATTTTATCTGGTTTAATATAATAGTTATTCCTTTGTCTGTTAATTTGAAGCAAATACAGTAGATAGTTTTAAAGCAAAGTAAATGCAGTTTATATTCTCCATGTGTCATGCTTTAACAGACATAGGTCAATCAAGCTGGTAACTAAAGCAGTTACCAAGTGAGAAATACAAAGGCAGCATATCCAGTACGCATATCCTGAATATAGTATGCTTTTTATAGAACATAGTACGATGGCATAAAATTCATAATGCTATTTACAATGTTGTTCAATTTGAAACTTTTATGTTGTTTATTTCTGCATGTTTCCAAAATATTTTTAGAATGTAGTTTAGCAAAGGCATGCGCTTTTTAAAATGCTCAAATATTTGAATTAGTTACCTCTGGAAATACAATAATTTTTCTGCTTTCTTGGGAATTTTTGGTTTTAGAAGCTTTGCTTCTCATGTCATATTTTAATTTTTGAAACCTGAAGAGGTACCTGCAATTTGAGACCTTCCAAAATTGTCTTCTCTAATGACCATTTTTTTAAACTGCATTCTTTGTCACATGTGGTTTCTAAGCCATATATGTGTGTGTGTGTGTGTGTGTGTGTGTGTGTGTGTGTGTGTGTGTGTATACTATTCAAGTATTGCTTTAACACAGGTTCATTTGAACACCATTGAAAAAAATGTCATAGATAAATTAACGCACAGGAATATCAACATCCTGATGGCCTGTGCATCTACGTATTTATTCAAGCCCAGTCTAGCCCATGTGGAGTTTTGCATCATCCCAAGGTGAAAGATGAGTATCTTTTCAGATCTACAATGACAAAATGTTTTGCTTTGGACATGGTAAATTCCTCCACAAAGAGAGGTGTGTTTAAAGTATTTTTTTTCTCCAAAGAAAGGCTGCCCAGATTTGCTTCTGAATTTTAAATAGTCAAATCATAATGAATTTTTTTCCTACAATGAACATTGTTTCCTTGTAACACAAGGGTTTTTTTAGTAAATAATTAATTAATCAACTTTACATTCCTATCAAAGCAGCTTCCGTTCCCTCTCTCCTCCCAGGCACCCCCTCTTTCCTACCCTCCCCTCATCCTCAGAGAATGGGAGATTTCCTGTTCGAATCTACCCACCTTGACATATCAAGTAGGATTAGGACCATCTTCTACTGAGGCTGGTCAAGGGTGTCCATTAAGAGGAAAGTGACCTAAAGGCCATAACAAAGAAAAAGGCAGCTCCTGTTCCTGCTCCTACTCCTGCTCCTGCTCCTGCTCCTGCTCCTGCTCCTGCTCTTGGTCCACATGAGGACCAAGCTGTACATATGCTGCATATGCTTGGGGACAGAGAAGCATGCATGGATGCTCTCTGATTGGTGGTTCTGTCTCTATGAGTCCCTATGGGCCCATGTTAGTTGGTTCTGTAGATTTACTTCTTATGTCCCTGACCTGTCTGCCTCCTTCAATTCTTCCTCGCAGTTCCATAATCTTCCCCAAGTTCTGCCAAATGTCTGACTTCAGGTATCTGCATCTGTTTCCATCAGCTGCTGAGTGGTACCTCCCAAAGACAGTTATGCTAGGCTCCTGTCTACAAGTGCAGCAGAACATGATCTGTAGTGTCAGAAGTAGAGGCCTTCTTGAAAGACAGGAGAGACAGAGGTAGAGAAAGGCAAGTAAACTCACCCAAACGGCACACCATTTTGAAGTTTATTTTCTATATAATTTTATTCGACCAACTCCATCCAGATTGTACCCACCCAAATTTATGTCCTTTCTCTTTCTAAAACAACAGAACCAGAATTAAAAAAAAAAAAAAAAAAAAAAAGAACAGAACACCACAGTGAAACAGAGTCTGTTTTCTACTGGGTAACTCCCCTGAGCTCGAGCCCTTCCCCAGGTGTGGTTGATATTCCTAGTGTTCTGGTTCATTACTCGCTTGTTTGTTTTAAATCTCTCACAGTTCTCAAGAGGTCTACATAGAATTGCCTATGCTCATCTTTACATGATTCTATGGTGAGGAAGAACATGGTGCTTACTTTTCTACCTTTCTTGACATCGACCTTCTTTTAGTTTGCAAAATCCTAAGCAAGAAGACAAGGCTGGGTCACTATAAAAAGGCACCAAGGCAGGTGGCAAGCTAATTTGAGCCTAGGGATAAAATTTGCTTCATTTGGTTTATAACAATGGGCTAAAAATTGAACAGTGAACTGTTCCATTTACTCAATAGTGTTATTGTTTCTTCACATTCACTATGCCTGATCTCTGTTTGCCCTTTTAGATTTACCCTAAAACATGATACAGGTGCACACTGGTAGACAAACATGTTCTTAAATGATCAGTGGGAGAATACACTGAGCCTTTCTTCACTTCCAACCTTATTTTCTGTCTGCACATTCTTAAATGATTTAATGGTGATAAGAAAATGCTGTTTACTTTGCCACCTTTTTTGACAGCCTCCCCCCACACACACCCATGAATTTAAGAGCAGGCTATTTTAGGTTTTTTTCCTTTTTTTTTAATTTTTTATTATTAATTTATTCTTGTTACATCTCAATGGTTATCCCATCCCTTGTGTCCTCCCATTCTTCCTTCCTTCCTTTTCCCCTTATTCCCCTCCCCTATGACTGTTCCTGAGGGGGATTACCTCCCCCTGTATATGCTCATAGGGTATCAAGTCTCTTCTTCGTAACCTGCTGTCCGTCCTCTGAGGGCCACCAGGTCTCCCCCTCCAGGGGACATGGTCAAATGTGAGGCACCAGAGTACATGAGAAAGTCATATCTCACTCTCCACTCAACTGTGGAGACTGTTCTGATCATTGGCTAGATCTGAGTAGGGGTTTAAAGTTTACCACCTGTATTGTCCTTGGCTGGTGCCTTAGTTTGAGCAGGACCCCTGGGCCCAAATCTGCCTATCATAATGTTCTACTTGTAGATTTCTAGGACCCTCTGGATCCTTCTACTTTGCCATTCTCCCATGCTTCTCTCATTTAGAGTCCCAATAGGATGTCCTCCCCTCTGTCCCAGTTTCCTGGTAAGTGAAGACTTTCATGGGACATGCCCCTTGGGCTAGTATGCAGATATAAGTGAGTATAAACCATTTGACTCTTTCTGCTTCTGGGTTAACTCACTCATGATCATTTCTAGCTCAATCCATTTATCCACAAATTTTGGGAATTCTTTGTTTTTAATAGCTGAGTAGTATTCCATAGTGTATATGAACCACAGTTTCTTTATCCATTCTTCTACTGAGGGACACTTAGGCTGTTTCCATGATCTGGCTATTATGAATAAGGCTGCTATGAACATGGTTGAGCAAATGTTCTTGTTGTGTGCTGGAGCATCTTCTGGGTATATTCCAAGGAGTGGAATAGCTGGGTCTTGAGGAAGCCCTATTCCCATTTTTCTGAGTTAGCACCAGATAGATTTCCAAAGTGGCTGTACTAGTTTGCATTCCCACCAGCAATGAAGGAGTGTTCCTCTCTCCCCACATCCTCACCAGTATGTGTGTCACTTGAGTTTTTGATCTTAGCCATTCTGATGGGTGTAAGATGGAATCTCAGAGTTGTTTTGATTTGCATTTCCCTGATGACTAAGGAGGTTGAGCATTTCTTTAAGTGTTTCTCAGCCATTTGATATTCCTCTGTTGAGAATTCTCTGTTTAGTTCCAAGCCCCATTTCTCAATTGGGTTATTTGGTTTGGTGGTGTTTAGCTTCTTGAGTTCTTTATATAATTTGGATATTAGACCTTTGTCAGATGTAGGGTTGGCGGAGCGCTCAATTCCACTATTTTAGTTTTAAAAGATTAACAAGACAGGTTGGAACATACATGTACATGTTTTCCCACTTCCAAAATACTCCTTCTTTGGCCTCTTTTCACAAGATCTAATAAATCTGGAAGTCCTTGGCTTTTTCATGCAGTTTATTTCATGCTTATTTTATGTTAAATTTTTATTAAGTCCTATGACAATTTCTAGTTTTAACTGCCTGATGTTTTCTGCTGAGATCCTAACAAAAATTCTAAACTTCTGAAACTTAGTATTTGAATTGTCTTTTTTTTTAAAATACTAATTAATTTTACTTCATAAATAAATATTTCAGGACAATTTGTTCAATGAATATAGTATATTAACAAAATGTTAATTAATTTAGGGTTAGTTTGTTGAGAAAAGAAACTTTAGGAATAATTATTTTAAAAAGATAAATACCCAGCCCTCATTTTAGAACCCTAAATCTGACAAAATGTGTTCCAAGCTTTACTGCTTCTCCATACTGTCTGCTTAGTTACAGTTATATCTTATTACATAGTTAAAATGTCTATATCCATTTATGCATATACATACATATTATCCACAAATATGTTTGTTAACTTAACAAAATACATTTTATCATTTTAAAAAAATGATTAATTACATAATGTCCATATTCCAATTGTATTTCATAATAACATGCCTACAGGAAAGATTTTCAACAGGTAACTGTGACATTATGAAAAAGTATTGCTATGATAGACAAGCAGGTATTCAAATGGTGAATATTGATCCTAAACTAAAATAAAAGAAACACACTTTCCCACTTTAGAAGATTTAAGGCCACCCAAATTAATCTTGGCTTAAGTAAAATATGACATGGAATTTTAGGGTAAATTTGACATGTTGAAATTATATTTTAAGAAGTAGTAAAATAAATTATCAGAGAAACCTCTTGAGATATCCAATTTAAAAATGCAAAGACAAAAGATCGAGTGTTGCCAATAGAATAAGCAATTCTTCTTTTAATGGTAACTATGGAATACTACTCAGCTATTAAAAACAAGGAATTCTCAAAATTTGTGGACAAATGGATTGAACTAGAAATAATCATAATGAGTGACTTAACCCAGAAGCAGAAAGAGTCAAATGGTATATACTCACTTATATCTGGACACTAGCCCAAGGGGTACTCCCATGAAAGTGTTTATTTACCAGGAAAGTGGGACAGAGGGGAAGACATCCTACTGGGACTCTAGGTGAGAGAAGCATGGGAGAATGGGGCAAATAGAAGGATCTAGAGGGTCTTGAAACCTACAAGAAGAGCATTATGAGAGGCAGATCAGGGCCCAGGGGTCCTGCTCAAGCTATGGCACCAGCCGAGGACAATATGTGCAGTAAACATTGAACCCCTACCCAGATCTAGCCAATAGACAGGACATTCTCCACAATTGAGTGGAGAGTGGGGTCTGACTTTCACACAAACTCTGGTGCCCAATATTTGACCACATTCTTTTGATGGGGAGGCCTGGTGGCACTCAGAGGAAGGACAGCAGGCTACCGAGAAGAGACTTGATACCCTATGAACATATGCAGGGGGAAGAGTTCCCCCTCAGACACAGTCATAGGGGAGGGGAGTAAGGGGAAAATGGGAGGGAGGGAGGAATGGGAGGATACAAGGGATGGGATAACAATTGAGATTTAATATGAATAAATTAACAAAATATATATTTTTTAAAAAGAGCTTACTCTAAAATACAAAAAAAGAAAGAGGACTTAATATCTGAGCTCTAAGAAGATCCACAACACAGGGGATTGTCAAAAACAAGATGCTATGAAAACATTAAAGTTAGACGTAATAGGTATTTTACTGATACAAATAAGAAGTTGTTGAAAAGCAACACGGCTTTTCTTTGACAACTTTCCCAGTGCACAGTGCTTCTCTTTCTGATCCATGCTGTCTCTATGGCCTGTTGTTGAAAATATGCCTAACAAAGATTACCTTTTTAATATACTTATAAGTTAAAAAGCATTGATAAAAAGAAAATTTATTACAGAATGAAATATAAACCTATGATTTATAAACCATAAAGAGCAATCCCACTATTATTTTCTAGAAATACTAATAATATATAGATGCAAGAAAATGGTATAATTTTAAAAAGGCACTTATGATAAACTTAGCTAAAGTATTATATTGCTATAAAAACTTGGACAGAAGTCATAGAATTCCCAAGACAAAATTACCTTTTGTAGAATTGAGAAATATAAAAGAAAATACAAGTGAATCATGTTTGCACTAATTAACAAATATTAGCACACAAATAAGCACAAGTTTTTCAATATTATCACCTAGTTAAAAATTCAAAGTTAAAAGGAGCCTTGTTGACTAAGAGATGGATAAACTGAGTTCAACCTCTCAGCACCCAGAGAAACAATTTAGTTATGCAATCTCAGCTCTGAGAAGGAGCAAGTTCCCTGGGGGGGGGGGGGGGGGAGGCGGGCATTCAGTGGCCAGCCAGTGTAAGTGTCTCGGAGAACTTCAGGGTTAAAGAGAGCTTATGGCTCAAAAATTAAAATAGAGAGTGACTGAGAAGACAGTTGACATTAACCTCAGCTCTCCACACATGCATTCACACTTGCTCACCCACACACGTGCAAATACACCATACAGGTGTACAGAAAGGATAGAGAAGAGAGAAAGAGGATTAGGTCCTCTGTTAATAACATGCCCTTCTCTGAGTTTGTTTTCTGCCACAGATAAAAACAATTTTTTGGTTTTACAATTTATAATGGGACAGTAGATGGACACTATTCTCCATTCCTCGTTGTATTTACAAAGAGTCTAGTGTATCTGTCTAGGGTGGCCTAGTAAGAGAACAGCTTTGAGGGCACAGTCAAGTAAAACTGCACTTGCTATTCACCCAAATTGTTTAGGGAGATGGGTAAAAATACTTTTGGTGGCTTATTCATCATTTTTGGTATCATATTAGAAAAAATGGATATCTCAGAATACATTTCAAAAGACTTAATTACTTTCTTCACAGTTTTGAGGGAAAAATCCTAACTTCTAAGTCTTATAAGTAAGCAAGTTATACATAAGTAGCACATTTCAATAAGAAAAATGTCATATGTTAGAGGATGCATTTTATTCTAAGAAACAATATCATTCCTTATCTTAAAAAACAGAGGGACTACAAAATGGGACTTGCATGGAACACACAATTCCAATGGAAGACTTTCATTCCTTTCCCCATGTATGTGTGCCACTGTACAATGTTAAACAAGATAATACCCAGTTCACACAACACCCTCATCCTGAGTTCAAAGACCCACCTGAGATAGGTGAACCAGCGTCTCCTAAGAGGATGGGGATGCAGTTCACAGGCAAACTATATTCAAAGAGTTAATTGCCTGGGTGCCAGCAGAGTTGATCGTACTTTACTGAAAGAGAAACTCTAGAATGCAGAAGGCCATAAGGAACAGAACACAAGATCACTTGTTAGAAAAATAATCCTTTTATAACTTGGACAATTTAAACCCTTGTGTAATGGTAATTCACTTAAAAATATATAGCTATCATAAAATACTTTCAGATGTTCAATAGCTTCTTCAGAACTGTTTCAAAACTATTTGAGGTTTACTGCATGGGAAGTGGATAAATCAGTACCTACAGTGTGTGGGTCAACACATATTTCTTGAACCATAAAAATATTGGATTTTAAACAAAAGTATTAAAAAATTGCAGGCCATTATTCTGTAGTCCCAGGGTGCTGCAACAAGTATCTAGCTGCATTATATATCATCAGGGTACCAGCACGGTGATCGTTTATCTTCATATTTTAAAAATAAAGTTATGGCTAATTTTCAGAACTGCAAACTTGCTCTAAACATGGACAAAATTTCATCTTTTAATACTTACTAAATGTATTAAATTTATAAATATGTATAAATGTATTAAGATTTGTGTTTTAATAACCATAGTTCCATATATTTTTATTTAATCCAATACATCCAATTCTTTCCTATCCTAATCCACCACTTTTCTCTCTTATCTTTTTATTGTGTTTGTTCTCTCTGTATGCTGTGCCATCTGTTTTTTCTCTCATTTTTTCTCTCTCCCTGTCTCTCTTCCCTTTCTCTCTCTCCTCCCTCTCTCACCTCTCTGTGTCACTCTGTCTCTCTATGCTCTCTGTCAGATTCTCTCACACACACACAAAACTTTCAGAAATATACACACAGAGAACACACTAATCTTCGGGAATTATTATAAGAACTTGGAGACCAGTGTATTGCTATGTCCATCTAGCAAAATAAGTACTAAGTTCTTCATACAATGCTTCAAAATAACCAGTAACATAGCCTGAATCTCAGTGGAGTGCTGAAGGTTTCAGATTTATTTTTTTCAACGTGTGGAGTCTTGTAATTTAATTTAACTAAACTATTTCTTGGGGGTGTTTTTCATTTGTTAAAATAGCACATAGCTTGTGTTGAACTGACAAATGCCTTTATAATTCATCCATAACTATCGTCTATAAAATTATCAAATGTTCACAGGATTTTCATGGAGCAAAAAACATGACAGGAATAAACGCACAGTATATAGTACGATTGCTTTCTATAATGTGCCTAAAATAGGTTTCTGGTGATTATGAATCCACGGTGGAGCAGAGCAGATGTAAACAAATATATTCAGTCCACAGAGATGGCCTCTAGCTGGGTTTACTATGTGCTGTAATGAATGTTATAAGAATTTATAACTTTCATAAGCATATCCAGTTTTTTGTGCATTCCACATATAGCCAAAGGCTTCCCTGGATGCCCACAGCTTCTCTGACTAACTCATTTGACTCCTACACATGGCAGGGCCCTTTACTGGCCACTGGTCCTTTCCAGAAGCCTCAATGTACAAGTCCCTGTAAGCACACCACTGGGCAATAACTACATATATTTTAACATGCTAGACTAATAGTATCCACAAAAAAATTTTGGATATTTGTTTTTCCTAGACTATATACAGAATTTTAGCATTCACAACTAATAAACTGGACACAGATTTGTTTTTTCATTATGTACTTTGCCTCATTAAGTTTTCTCTCTTTGATGTTATTGAGTAGTGTTCCACAAAAATTGCTCACACTGCTACCAGATATTTCTGGGGAAAAGACTACAAAGGCTGTGTTGATGATTTGCGGGTACATAGAGACTGTCCAGTTGGCTTATTGAGTCCCACATTGACTTATAAATATAGCACATAGGATAACAGTTTTATGTACTGCCTGTGGCCACACAGTTGCACACTGTCTCTGATCCTACCATTTCTTTGTTTGCTGTGGCTATGTCTATCTTCCTTCAGAAGGATCAGCTCATACTATCTGGAAGTAAAACATGGCTAAATGGTGCAAAAAGTTGTAAATGACAGAATATTTACTACTGTTTTATAGTTTAAAAATTACAAATTAAAAATGAATTTTAAAGCATTATAACAAAATTTTAATTTATTCTAACTTTAAAATAGTTTATGTTAATATACATAAAACATTGATCAAAGTGCTATCAGTTATATCCATATTAATATTATAAAAATATTCAAGAAAACAACATAAAATATTTTATAGATAAAGAAACAAGTTATTCAATTTTTTGGAAATTGTGATATAGTGTGTGTTTGTGTGTGTGTCTGCATGTGCATGCTTAATATATACTACCAGATGATTGAATTTCAAATGATAAAATTGAATACAATGCAAATAAATTGGTTATATAATATTTTTGTACTTTAAGAATAGTGGCTGCTTGCTCTAGATAGACTTCGTTTCAGGGAATAATCTGTGGAAACTGGGCAACCTGAAATGGCAACTGTATAGAATTTAGGATGCAGTTTTACTTTATGCTTTTCCAGAGCTTACTCCAAATTCTTTCTTTCTCATAACATGTTTTAAAGTGCATATACTAAATTACAAACTGCTTGTATATTTAAGGTGTAAAAAGTTAAGGAACATAAGGATGGGTACCATGATAGAAACTATTCAGAAGTCTTGCATAATTGTCTATCATGTGCTATCTCTTAGCAGTCAGTCATATTGCCTTTTCTAGATTCCAGAGATTTGAAAAGAAAATGCAGTCCTTCACAGAGAGATACTAAAACACATGGCAGTAAGAATGAAAACTGCCCACCTCTGGTATGCTTCTATTAAGCACCAAGCATCACAACACCTCAAAACCTCCCCAAGAGTGTCCAGCCCTCGTCCTTCCTAAATTACTGCACACAACAGAGTCAAAGTGTCTGGGTCTTCTCCCCCAACCTCTGAATATGATTTCCTGTTCCTGAGTTACTTGGGATACAGATAAAATATGAAAACAATTATTTCCATCTGGAAAAGACTGAAGATTTAACATCTAAAAGTCTGTGCTCACTTAAAGTGATAAGCTTTTCCAAATAAGATTAAAACTGTATCCAATGACAGTGAAGGTTTTCTTTCGTTAACATTTGTACCATGATGTCCCTTATTAACACATGTACTTTATTCTTTTTGTTGACAAGAGATCCTACGCACATGCCTCATGATTCCCTTTGTTAACATGTGCACCATAATTTGAATCTGTTCCTAATATGGGGCACCTGTTCTCATTCTGTCTCTTGTGTATTTGATCTCTAAATATAAATTTTTGGAAAAAATTACAGAAAATAGCCTATGAAAAGGAGAAGATGCGAGTTATTATGATTGGGAAAAGTAAATATAATAATATAAGCAAACATATCGGGCGATTATTACTTCCCAAGAACTTGTACTATAACAGGATAGGGATAAAACAACTTAGCGCCCAGTTCCCTTTATAGCAAGCAGCAGGTCCAATGTGCTTCTGTGTTAAATTTTAAACTCTGCCTCTCTCTCATTGCATATCAGCATCATGATGCCACATACAATATTTAAATAATTAATATAAAATAATCCATATCGTACTTAGTTTTTTTTGTTTTTTGTTTTTGGTTTTGGTTTTTGGTTTTTCAAATCCCACTTTATTTAAGGTTCTTAAATAATTTATCCTCTCTTCCAACTCACCAACCAGAGGAAGGAGAGAAAGAATGTTATTAGGAAAAAGAGTTTGTGGACCTGTATAAACATAGTTCCTTGAGCCAATCCCACGCTGTGTTCTCAGGTTATCAGCAGTCCAGCCCAATAGCCAACACCAAACAGCACACAAATCCAAGGAGGTGGCATGGCCTAGCAGAAACAGCAAGGCTCTGCAAGATGGCCATGAGTCTGTGGAAGCAGTCGGAAGCAGCCATAGTACCAATAGAATTCTCTGGAATTTTTCTTCCTGTGAAGCGAAGTCCAGCATAGACCATCAAAGTGCTGCACAGTGTGCAAATCCCAAAGCCTAATCTCACTGTCCACGATTCTTTTTATACTCCTTCCCCGCATCATGCACCTCTCACGTGTCTGCTCATATCACATACCTTTTCTTTTTTTTATTATTAATTTATTTTTCTTACTTCTCAATGGTTATCCCAACCCTTGTATCCTCCTGGAGGGGGAGACCTGGTGGCACTCAGAGGAAGGACAGCAGGTTACCAAGAAGAGACTTGATACCCTATGAGCATATACAGGGGGAGGAGGTCCCCCTCAGGAACAGTCATAGGGGAGGGGGGTAGGGGGAAAATGGGAGGGATGGAAGAATGGGATGTACTTAATTTTTTAAAATACAATTTTAGACTTTTTTATAAATGGTTTATAAAATTCTCAAAACATATAAACATTATTCAATAAAGTTTGCTGAAATTCATATAAAGTTTATTGAAATCCATACAAAATCATACATAAATCAGCAAGTGGTTTTAGTATGCGGACACTCAGCAATTTACAGACGTAAAACTCCACACTAATATTTGCTTATCCACTCTACATCATAAAATAGTTTCCCTGAGCTTGTCAAATAATATTTCAAATTCATGGAGAGTGGAAACACTTGAGAATTTCTGAAAAATAGGCAAATGAATGCAATGGGAATTTTAAAATGTCAGAAAATGTAGAAAATGGGCAAAAGACTTAAAGGAACATATCTTAGTTGCAGAACATTAGGCTAACAGAAAAAGGTGATTAATCAATTGTTTTCAAGACACATGGAAAACAATTAGTCATCTGGGATTTCACAAAAATTGCATAAACACCAGATGTTTCTGCTGCTCTGTATATGACAAATTCAATGCTCTTTATCACAGTATCTGAAGACAGTTAATTTTAAAGCAGAAAATGCTTCTGTACATAAAATTTAAATAAAATTATTACCATAATGTTATCATTTTTGCCAAGAGCCATCCTGTTAAAGAAGCTCATTAGACATGTGGGCGTTTCAGGAGGTGATCCAATATATTGCAAGGTCTGTGACAAAACAAAAAAAAAAAATTCACACATACTAGTATCTAAGATGACATTAGGAGAGCTTGATGCTAGACTGCCAGCTCAGAGAAATAACCTTACTCTTACTCTGGCTGAATACAACAATGTATCATTATTGTAAACGCTGAATGTAGACAGTGGTAGAAAGCTTGAATAGGACCAGGACTTGGCGTGTGCTCATTCATTTTAATTGTTATCATTTTATGTGACCTGTAAATAATCAAAATGTTAATCCAAGAATCCTATTTTTGAGGTTTTTGAAAACTGAAAATATATTACCTTATACATCTATCATTTTGGTCTATTGTAGATTGCTAAAATATGCTCAATATAACCATAGCTTTATTGTTCCAGTTTACAACAAATTTAACACTTGGAAATAATTAATTTAAATCATACTATGTAGCCAGAGAGTCACTCCAGCTAGGTGCCTGACAAGATCCAGAAAAAGTTCCCTTAGACTCGTTTGAACTAGTGAATCAGGATAATTTCCACCACCATCACCAGAAAATAAAACAAGCAACAGTGGTTACAGGGTAGAAGCCTGAAGGTTTTCAACACTGTTGCCTCCTTAGAAAGAATGTAAAGTGTGAAGATCAGATATAACAAAGCATTGAGGTGTTGAAAACTATAGTACTCATTAGACTCAGCCTAATTTATCTGTATGTTGTTCCCAGAGTCAGGTAACATGAAGTGGTCAAGGTGCTGTGAGAAACGTGAAGCTTGTGAAGAAATGTTGGTGCCAAGATGCTAAACATGGTACCTAATAGCTTGGGTAGTTGACGAGTTTTGATAACTTTCCTATAATTAATCACACAAAGGACCCTGAAAAGTGTATCTTAGGTGATGGTGAAACAGAAAGAAACTCTCAAATAACCCTGACTTTAAAATCACACCAGATTCAGAAATCTTTTCTGTCAGGCTGCCTGCCAAACACAAGGTGTTATTTTACAAATTTCAAATATAACAAGGTAAGAGTAAATCCACAGAAACTAAAGTCCCTTGAGGGTTATTCCTAGGACAGGAGGTAGGTAGGAGGCTTAAAGCAAGAGCCGTGCCCATTAGCACCCATTTCTTGCTGGTGTTACATTATAGTTTTTGATTTTTTTTTTTATTTTTATAGTGTCTGTGTGTGTGTTGTTTAGTGTGATTTTTAATGTCATTTTTAAATTGTGGTTTATTTGTGGGGTTTCTGTAATTCTTTGTTTCCTAATGAGAGAAATGAAGGGAATGAATTGTGTGGTTGCAGATATGGGAATTATTTGGGAGGAGTTGTAGGAGACAAAACCACAACCAAAATATACTGTATATATTTTTAAATTAAAAATAAAATGATTCCCTAAGCCCAGATTATTGAGAAGCATGTGAGTAATACTTACATTATGTATATTTATTAATGTTTATTATACAGAATATATACAATTCCCTTTATCTGAACATAATTCATATTGTATATATTTAATGTTCAATTGCAGAAATAGAAATAACTGTTAAAAATAAATGCAAACTCTGAAACTCTTATTAAAATGGAAAAAGAAAAACATTTAACCTTCATCACATAAAATAAAAGGGGGCACAATTTGGGTGAGTAGGAAGAGTGGGGTAGACCTGGGAGACATTGGAGGAGGTGAGAGAATATGGTCAAAATAAAATATATGAAATTCTCAACTAATAAAAACAGGGGGAGGAGGTCCCCCTCAGTCACAGTCATAGGGGAAGGAAGTAAGGGGAAAATGGGAGGGAGGGAGGAATGGGGGGATACAAGGGAGGGGATAGCCATTGAGATGTAATATGAATTAATTAATAAAATAAAAATAAAAAATAAACTGAAGTGAGCCTAAAAAATAAAAAATAAAAATAAAAACAGGAGGAAAATCAAGTGACAAAAAGCATGAGAAAATGTGATAGATTCTTTAGCTATGCAAAATTTAAGCTAAAACCATCGAAAGGTATTATTCCTCAATCATAAAGATTGAGAGATGCGGAAGGAGCCTGAGCAAGGGAGGTCCAAGCAGGCTGAGGAAAAGCAATCCCGCCACCTCGGAGTGGGTTCCGAAATGACAACGACCCTAATGCTGGATAACGGGGCCTACAATGCCAAAATTGGTTACAACCATCACAATGTCTAGGTTATTGCCAATTGTAAGTTCAGATCAAAAGCAGCTCATCTTAAAACACTCACTGCTGAGCAGATTAATGAGATAAAAGACCCTTCAGGACTCTTTTATGTCCTTCCTTTCCAAAAAGGCTACCTGGTGATTTGGGATGTCCAAGGGCAAGTTTGAGATTGTCATTTTGAAAAGAAATATATCAGGTAGATTTTTTAGATACTAATTTATTATAACAGAACCATACTTTTAACCTCACTTCAAGAATCAATGAAGGAAACTCTATTTGAAGGGTATCTAAGTAGAATTAAGAGTAAATGCTGTTGCTCTTAGTGCACACAGGCATTTTCAAGATAAACCTCCCGAATAATAGTAAATTGATTACTTTTTATAAATAAAAAATTTTTTAAAAGAGATCATATCCTACAGGCATCTGCATGCTGTGGATGAGACCAATGTGATTAATCAGGTGAAGGAAGATGTAAGTTACATGTCTTAGGATTTCTATAGAGATGTGGATATTGCCAAGTTAAAAGGAGAAGACAATACAGTGATGGTTGACTATGTTTTGCCTGACTTCAGTACTATTAAAACGGGCTTTTGTCAGCCAAGAGAAGAGATGGTGCTGAGTGGAAAGCACAAGTCTGGGAAGCAGATTCTTCACCTGGCCAATGAGAGGTTTCCATTCCAGAAATACTCTTTAACCCCACTGACATTGGCATCCAGGAGATGGGGATCCTTAGAAGCTGTTGTCTATTCAATTCAGAGAATACCTGAAGAAATGCAGCCACATTTTTAAACAACATTATTTTATTGATTGATTGATTGACTGATTGATTGATTTACATTCAGAATTTTAGATGCACCAAGATAGGAAAGCTGTTTTCTTCAAGGCTATCAAACACAAAGAGCCAAAACACTAAGAATGTAACATTTATATAACTCCTGATTGTGTCATGGTTCTTTTTGCCATAGGTAGTTTATTGTATATATGTGTAATAATATAAATATATACATAAAAATGGTTTTCCTTAGAAGATACTTTGTGTAATTTTGACTGTGCTTGGCTAAAGTGTTTACAGACTGATAAGATTCTGCTTTCTTAGAAGTAAGTATTTTATTTAAAATGTGTTATTCTTATTTGTACATAACAAAATTGGAAAGACCAATATTTTTAAAAAAGGATCAAGAGAGAAAAACTTACCAATGGACAACTTCTATAATAAAAGGTAAGATAAACTGAAACAATAATTTAAGAAGATTGTTTCTCCAACTGAACTCTAGGATGCTATGTGGCCCAGAAATCCCTTCTTGTAGCTGTGTTCCAATATGACAGCCATACTTAAAGATGATGAAACAACATTTTAGCAGCATTATCTGCCTTAACCAATATGAATACCACATATATACTTACCAAAGAGTACGTAGGTTTCATTTTATCTTTACACCGATAACAATTCATGAAGTGCTAACACTACCAACAACATGAGTTTATCTTTGTTTTGAAAAAGAAAATGTAACACTCAAAATAATGTGGAAAGTTTGATTCCCAAATAACAATGACAACAAGTAAGCCCTAGTAATAGAATGAAAGTCAAGCTTTAACAGTTGTGGCAGGAGATAATTCTGAAGACCAATAATGGCATTGCATTTGAGGAAAATTCTACATTGCCATTTGATTTGACAGCTATAATATTTTAATGAAATCTGGAAATATCAATTAAAAACAACACCCAAAAACTTTGTTACCCTGAAATAGTTGATACCCTGAAATATTTGAGTGAATCAAAACAAAACCAAAAAGCTCTCTACTTTGAAAACGCTTATCACATCAGAATTAACAACTTATTAATGTCTCTTTGAAAATCAGTTTCTTCTAAGCAGGCTACCAATATAAGACTTGATAGGCTATGACCATATAGTGGAGGAGGAGGTCCCCCTCGGTCACAGACATAGGAGAGGGGAAAACGGTGAAAGTGGGAGGGAGGGAGGAACAGGAGGATACAAGGGATGGGATAACAATTGAGATGTAATCTGAAGAAATTAATTAAAGAAAAAAATCAGTTTCTTCACCCATTAGAAATAAAAAAGAACGTGTATCTTCCTGATAAATAGGCTACAATGATCCACCATAATACATAAAGAGCACATTCTGGTTCCCTACCTCTAAATATGTCTCTATACACACAAAATAAACTTCGTAAGTTTTCTTAAGGTGCATGTACTTCATTAATTGTTTCCATTTTAAAATATGAAAAAGTTGAAATGTACTTGATGGGCTCATTTGTGTTTACAAAGTAATCATGTGCATCATATAATCTCATTTTCATGAGTGCATATACTGTCCTATGTACGTACACAAACATCCTAAGACTCTCAGACATGGTTTCACAGTGTATAACAGAGTATGTTCAGAACTGCTGAGCAAAAGGGTTACATAGTTTATTTCTGTCAAATTTATTGACCCTAAAGCCATCTGTCCTGAACTTAAATGGTCAGGATTGTCAGTAGTTGCTTTATTTATGTGATACTGAGAGATATACCACAGATATTAACTCAAAAGCCTAATGTAAATGGTCCCAAAATAGTCACAGGTCTTCTCACTCCCAGTTTTGAAGCATAAGAAAATGTGCTTAGCCTCTGAAAAGACTGATTGACTAGCTGTGCTCTGCCTTCTAGATAGAATATAAAATAAGATTTCAGGAAAAAGGCCATTCTTTCAACACATACTATTCTATTAACACATATTTAATCTGGTGCATTTGAATGGTTATTAAACATTTAAGACAGAAAAACACATAAAGTGGTAAACATCATCCAGGTAGACACTTCCTGGCTTAAGAATTGCAATGCTCCCAGGATAGGCGATGGGATTCTTTTGCTTGGGAGTCTCCCATCTGCAGGGATTATTTACATCTAGATGCACTTTTATGACTTATTTCTGTATAATTAAGAATATGTCTATTTACTCGAATATACTAGGATACATGTAAAAAGGATTGAAATGTTGCATTTATTGAGTTATAGAACTAAAGCATGTTTTCCCTTACCCTGAAGTGTATCCAGATGTTCTTATGTTTGAGGGTATCTCTAGTTAGACGTCATCTATGGCTACTGGCTTTATGGATAATGTTTTCAGTAGCCCATAGATGTTGGTACCTCACACAACTCATGTGGTTTATAAGCATGCTTTCTACAATTTTAAATCTGGATCTGGAAATGTAAGGTACATCCCATTTCTCTGAGTCATACAGGAATTTGATAAAATAAAATAATTTTAAAACAGGTTGGTAGACATTAAAAATGTGAAATTCTAATATTTCTTCATTTCATTTCCTTCCTTTATACCCTATTATATAATCTTTCTTTGGTTCAAATTTTAGCCTCCTTTTCATTAATCCTTGAGTAAGGATATGATCAATTTAGTTAGAATAAGTTAAAACATCATGTAAATTTGTTGATGTCAAATAAAAATATCCCATTATAGTAAAAAAGATTAGAATAAAATAGCAATCTTTATGGTATCTTAAAAAAAGAAAGAAAATGTGAAATGTTATTCTTTGGTGTTTATATTCAATGTAGCTCTATCAAATGAATTTTTCTGATATTCATCCAATCATACAATTCAAGAGAAAAGATATACTCAAGTGAAAGGGGGAAAAAAGACCAGAATACATCATGATCCAATTGTTTTCTCAAACTATGTGTCCTAAATAGTCCATGGACTTCTGTCTATAAAAGAAAGAGATTTCCAGATTCCTAGGTTCCCTACACTGATTACCATTGTTACTATATTTCTGTATTTTTTCATGCCTGAATTTGTGTGTGGAGTGAACAAACCAGAAATCCAAAGTAAATTATGAAGCCATCACTAACTAAAGTCCTTACTTCAAGTCATCCAACTATCAAACCACCCTTTAATTTATTGAGTAAAGCCAATTTTGTGAAAACTAAGTTTTAATAACTGGATGTACTTCATAATTTGATTTATACCTATATTAACTGATGAGTTTGACAAGCAAACTTTGGCATCTTTGTCTCTTCCTTTTCATTTTTTTGTGGTAGAATACTTCCATAATTGTTGTATACTATCTCTATTTTACTACGTTCAAAATAGGTATTTTTAAAAGTTAATATGTTTATTTGATTTTTATCATTTTTGTAACTATTTGTTGTCCAGAATGTCAATCATATTGGAGCAAATCTAAATGATAAATTTCTGTAGTATTGTTTAATTTTATACTGTACCATCATAAATTACTCATAATTTTATGACATATAATACACTTAATTATGTTCTGATAAACTTTAAAATACTTAAGTACTTTTAACTTTTACTACTAATTATCCATTATGATAACTAAAGCGTTCTATTTACTACTCTTTCCACAATAATTATGTACAAATTTGCATACACTGAGAAAAATAGTGAAGGATGCTTATTTTACACCATCTAAGTTTGAAAATGCATTCTTCATTATCAGTAATACAAGCTGTAGGTCCTCTATTTTCTTATTCATGAAAAGAGAATAATAAGGATCCATAGAATAAGTTTCTTAAGTGGATTATAACTTAATGGTGTTAAAACTGAGCTAGAACACAATTGGATGAATTGAAAAGCTCAAATTGTGTTATGTATTCGTATGGTATATCAACATAATATTAATAGGGTTGTATATTATTATCTATATTTTCTTTAAAACCCTGAGTACATTTTAATTGAATGTATGTATTTATAGTTATATGTATTTGATACATAATATGGGCATGCTTTTAAGAAAATATGATATATTTTGATAAATTGTGTCGTTGGGTATTGGAGAAATGGTTTACTCAGTAAATGCCTTCCATGAAATCAAAAGGGCCTGAATTCGTATCTCCACTCACCACACACAATATTAACCATGAGGATGCACACATGTAACCTGAGCACTGGGAAGGCAGAGAAAGGCAGATCCCAAAATTTACTGGCCAATCTATAACAATAGTTTCTGTTTTTGTGAGAATCCCTGTTTCAAAACAATATATAGTGGATAAGTAATTGAGGACTTCCAAGCTCCAACCTCCAGTCTTGTACCACCCTTCCACAAACATGCACATATATGTACACATGTTCTCACTCACTTGCACACATATTTAAATCATTTATTGTTGAAAATATGTGCAAACTTGCTGCATTTTTCACTTTTGGATTTTTTTTTTTCTGTTTTTCAACTCATAACAATCTCTTTAAATTTTATTTAAGCATACTACTTTCAAACACAATAACACTGTGAAGTATATTTACAACAGAATTAATTATGTACTCAAATTTGAAGACAAGATGGCTACACAAGTTGTGCACAGGCATGAGAGTATTGGTCCACAATTAAGAGGTGTGAACTCCTGAACAGGAAAGGATGAAGACAAAATGCGAGTTCCTAGAAGAAAGAAAAGACTCTGAACAATCACAATATGGTGTGAACAACTAAGTTCAGTGTAAAAAGGTACTATACTACATGTGGTAGAAGGCACACTGGTTGCTAACAACTAGAAGAAGGCATGAGCCGGCAGAGAACAGGATTGTGTTTTGTTTTTTTAAGCAACAATGCATTCTGTACAGCAATGCAATGGTTAGCTGATATCCATCTGTCCACCACCACAGAATGTCCAACTCCATAAGGAAATCTTCAGTCCTGTGGATTCCTGATGTATACCACCATCTCCGTAATGTCGCTATGGCAACAGATGGCAATTGTTGGGAGAATGTGGACTACCTATGTATGCTGCAGAGGTTACATAATAATTGTATTTGTTCTCTATTTTGTTTTTTAAAGAAAAAAAACTTACTTTATCACGGCCTATTAACGCCACTCAGACAATCAAGTTAGTTAACTAAAGTTAAATACAGTAGATATAATTTTAGTCTGAGTAAAAAAACAGATATTCTAATAGGTACTGATTTGAATCAAGCTTATAAATACACTTGTTCATACATAAGAATTATTTACTCTAATTTCATTTACTTTACAACCTGCATGCACTACTCTTGACAACTAAAAACAATGCATCTGAGAGAAAGCCCTGGATTCCACACCATCTTCCAAAGGCTCTGCTGACAAGTCCTTGAAATGCTCTTGAATGAGCGTGTCATTGATTATCTGTCAATGTATTATTTAGTTGATTCATTGAGTTTATGCCTGGGAAATTCTGCTGTTTCTGGAAATGATTTGTAGAATTTCTTGCAATGAAGCACCTGAATTAAATGCAGCATTCATCTATTTAATAAGCTGCATCACTCTTCATGGATTAATAATACTCTGAGCACCCAAGCTACTCAGTAACTGCAACCACTAACCCAAGTGCAGGAGAGACAAACATCTTCTCACAAATATTACAAATCGTTCACTGTCCTCAGCGGTTGCTAATGGGAACTGCAGCTAACGTGGGTTAGCTAGCAAGACACATTATACTTCAATTAATTAACATAGTAATTGCTATAGATCATATTTGTCATTGAATAAAGTTACCATTAAAGTTAGTTAAAACCTTGTGTTTAGTAATTCTAGGCAGATTTTGATTTACCTATCTGTAGACTATATTAAAGGTGAGGCAACTAATGCTCAGCAAGGCAGTACTTTTCGTAAGATCTTTTCACCTAGATGGTGGAAGAACTGTGGCTTCAATGAAGTTCTGCTTATTTTCTAATATCATTCACAGAATCACACTAAGCACTGCAAATGGGAATGCCACACTCTTAGCATTACTCTCCCTCCAAAGAATTTAATTAAATCAAATTTGAACTAAAGTGATTCATTACTGTGAATTTCTACATCGTCCTCTGCACTATCAGGGGACAAAAATCCTGCAAACTATGTATATTTTCACAACAACTAGATAACACTCATCAGAGTAACAGAATTTCAGCTGGTCAAAAATGGTAACTGTTGAGCCCAACCCGAATGTGAACATCTCAAGCAAGAGTCAATCAAGCTGTTCTTAGATACAACTCCTTGTATCTGTCTATAAATAGTGTAGCTGCACTGGTACATAAGCCTCTCTGAATTTCACTTGGTTCTATGCTTTGCAGGATTCTTGGTTCTTTGTTCAAATGGTCTGGGTTAAACTTAGTTATTCGATAATAAATGTTATATAAATGGAACATTAAGGATCTCGATAGATGATTGGGCAGTTAAGAGCACTTGCAGTTCTAACAGAGGCCCAACATTTGTCCCACATATCACATAGCTGTTCACAACCTTCTGTAACTCCAGGTCCAGGGAATCTGACATCTCATTTTCACAGGAACCAATGCAGCGCACATATATACATATAAACAAAACACCTGTACACACAAAATAAATGTGAGTGAAGACTGAAAACCAAGCTGAACATAACAACAGTATAATGTAACTACTATAAATAGCAATGTATGTTTTCATTATGTAGAGGCAGAGGCAAGAAGATCACTGTGAGTTCCAGGCCAGCCTGCTCTACAAAGTATAGGACGGACAGCCAAGGCTACACAGAGAAACCGTGTTTAAAAAAAAAAAAAAGAAAAAGACCATTGCTAATCCACTCTTAACCTTCTTAGATAGAGATAATATATGTTCTCTGTATGCATAGAAGTCATTTAGTTCTTTTGCATATGCCTTTTTAAATAGGTCTTACTATACATGCTTAAAAGGAATTTCTTAATAACATTCTTTTATAATATGTGATAATAAAGGTGAGTCATGAGATTATCTTGAGCTATATATTGTTTGTCTTGGAAATATGTCTCTATTTGAATATTTTATGAATATAATTTTTGGTAGATTCATGAGATTTACAGACATGCAAATTTTATCTTGACCCACTACTTTTCCTGTGAAAAATAGAAAATAAAGAATGTTTTAAGTTGGAATAAACTTTAACGTTAAGAGGATTTTATAGTGTGCCTATTTAATGTTCTGAACGAGGCTTACTTGGGCTTTTAAAGGATATTTCTCTTCTAAACATCAATATTTGTTTGTGATTCTAAGTATTTAATTTTGCTAGCTAAATGTTATCTATGAATTATGATTTATAACCCTTTAGAATAATGGGATAAAGTTGAAAGTTTGATAAGTACATATTAAATGCACTAGGTCACATACTCAGTCTGACTCCATTCCTCACCAATATGAACATGTGCAGTTCAACAGAATTAAAATCTATAAATCTGCCAGCGATGCACAGTAAAGCTGCTTGATTTGCTCATCTGATGGAGCAAAGCAGAGCTTGATCAAAGGACTCCCCAGCAGGCTTTTCCTCCCCCTCCTTAGACCAATCCCCTTTGATTTTTCCAGATCCATTTCTGCAGCTCGGCCACAAATTGTAAGTTGGATTGATTCATTTCACCCTGGGACTGTTCAGCTAGGTCACACAGGTGGCTTTGCTTTGATTCTTCCTTTTATTTTTGGCTCGGAGATTAGTTCTTTTCTGTTGCTATCACCACTTGTTATCTCCCCCACTGTTTCCTTTTCTTCTGAAGTCAGACTTAAAGGAGGTAAGACATTTTTACTTCAGTGTTTTTATCATTCCAACAATATATCTATCTGTAATGGGAGCCCACCTGTGATTTAACCACCAGAACTGAAACTTAACTGTCCATGAAATTTATTGTATATTGTTTGATTCATTTACACCATGCTATGCAGACCATGAGCTACATTGTAAATTTGCCTTCATATTGTCTAAAGAATGAATCATTGGTTATACTTCATATGCAAATATAATGTTTTCTAGCTCTTCTAAGATTTTTTTTTACTGCTTCATACGATTTAGAGTTTGAGGTATTGTAAATTTTCCTTCCCAATCCAAATGGCAATGGTTTATTAGTAGCTTAGGAAGCATTTTTAGATTTTTCTAGATGGGTTCTAGTAGATTATTCATATTAGGAACATTTTTATTTGAAAAGTTTTCTGTCATGCACCTTGCTAATTATAAGTTTATCAAGCAACATGAAATCACCTGCTAGTCAGAAACTCAGGTGTGGCTTATTTCATAATTAAAGCCCTTTAAACAGCTTCTTACATTGTTACTAGAAGAACCACATTTCACCTTACATGTCCATTCAATACTTGCTAAACGGCATTTCTTGCCCTCCTCCAGCTGCCATTCTGTCCTATTGCTCAGTGGACCATTTGCAACTATTGTATTCATATTATGTTTGTTTTATTAACGAGATAGGAGAGATAGGCTTTAAGATAGCCTATAACGTGGGAGAAATATGGATTTGTGTTTATTTGTAAGTACTGTATTTTCTGGCATATAAAACAACCCCCAACTTTAACTTTTCCAGTTAAAGTATAGTTTGGAATATACTCACCATATAAGACTATCCCTCTTCCAATGCACACCTGTGCAGCAGACTCAGGCTGCAAACTCTAGTGTTAGCCATCTGACTTTAAAATAAATAAGAGTTAAGAATTCTTATGTACCCTGTATTGTCTTTTATCTATTCCCTGAATATCAGTGGAGTCTGTTTCTGGGACCCACCAAAAATATAAGCATGGGAAGATTCCTCACATAGCATGACATTTCATGTCTTAAATATATCCTCCATTAAATTATTGCTAAATTACTGGAACACTCCTCCATTGCTAGTGGGAGTGCAAACTTAAACACTCTGGAAATCAATTTGTCACTTTCTCGGGAACTTGGAAATAGTGTTTCCTCAAGACCCAGCCATACAACTCCTGGGCATATACCTGAAAGATTCTCCACCATACAAGGACATTTGCTCAACTATGTTTATAGCAGCTTTATTCATAATAGCTGAAACCTGGAAATAATCCAGATGTCCATCACCTGAAGAATGGATAAAGAAACTGTGGTGCATTTACAGAATGGGATACTACTCAGCTATTAAAAATACAGAAATCTTGAAATTTGCAGTCAAATGGATGGAACTAGAAAAGATCATCCTGAGTGAGGTAACCTAGACCCATAAAGACAGGCATTGTATATATTCACTTATATGTAGATACTAGCCCAACATAGATATCCACTGAGAGACACCACCTAGTAGGGGATGGGGACAGATGCTGGGACTCAAAGTCCAGAGGGAGCACTGAGAGTTGTACAAATGAGTGGGGGTGGTGGTAGAAGGACCTGGAGGGGTTAGGAGCCCCACAAGGCCAGCTGGTCTGGACCCAGCAGGGCCTGCAGAAACTGATGTGCCAAACAAATTTAATGCATGCAGAGAAATGAGACCCCTGATCAAATACAACTCATTCTCCAATGTGTGGGTCGGGGCAGAGACTGCTCTGACATGGACTCTGGTGCCAATGATTTGGTCAGTTCTCCTCGGCGGGGAGCCCCTTGGGCACACAGAGGAAGGGGATGCAGTCTATCTTAATGAGAACTGATAGGCTGTGGTTAGACAGTATGGGAGGAGGACCTTCCCTAGTCAGAGGTGTAGGGAAAGAGAATTGGGCAGAAGAGGGAGGGAGGGAGGGTCTGAACTAGAAGATACAAGGGAAGGGATAATAATCAGTATGTAATGTGTATAATTCATAAATTAAAAACAAAAAAAGAAACAAGAAACAAGAAAAACAACTTGTACATGTTCAATAAGATACAATTGCTGATGATTTTTTATTCTCTTTCATGAAATCTAATAGATGTGAAACATTGATATGGAAAGCTGGCTGAATATTGCAAATACACACACACACACACACACACATAAACACACACACTAAATCGGGCTCAATTATGAACTGTACATCTATGTATGTCCCATTGTAAACAGTTGTTTGATTTGATGGACATTCTTCATAATGAAGTATTTCAGTGTGCATTGCCAACTTTCTCACTACTGACAAAGTGCATGGCATGGACAGTTTAAGGAAAGAATTTATTTGGCTCAAAGCTTCAGTGGTGTTTCTGTCTGTAGTCCTTGGTTTTACTGATTTTGACTCAGATGAGGCAAACCATACTGGCAGAAGGAGAGTGAAGAAAGAGCTCTCAACACCACAGACAAGGAGCAGAGAGCAATAATCTGACAGAGGGCAATACAGTATCTTCAAGCTTATGTCCCAAATCACCTACTTCCTGCACCTTAAATATCACATCATAAAGTTTCAACTACCTCCAAAAGTAGTCCCAGTAAATAAGGACTATACACACATTCAGTACACAAGTCTGTTGGGAATCTGTTGTATGCAAACCATAACATTCTGTGAAGGTGGTAAAATTAATGATAAATACACACTTACCAGACAACTCAGAAGACACCAGTCCATTTACTCTAAATGCTCATGTTGGAATGGAGAGAGTATTTCTGCCCTATGGGCCTTTTCTCCTTTCATTGCAGTATCACTCTTGCCGCTGCTGCTCATTAGCCACAGGATGTGTGCAGTACTTACCTGATGCATTGGAAATGAGATAAGTAGTCTGTTATGTCCCCATTTAAACCCCATGGGTTTATTATATGCTTCCTAGAGTTACTCTTTCTTATCCATTACAACTGCTCAATGTGGAATTGAGAAACAAAATAATATCAGATATCTGAGTTCACAGAGTTTGAAGATAGTTGACTTCATGCTGTGAAGTCTGAGCACACAGAGCCCTTCTAGTGAGCAGTGTGCTCAGTTTGTCCACTCTTGTGGCTGACACTCAACATGTCTGAAGAGACCTGAGAGTGTGTGGTGACCCTGCTTGTACTGCTGTTGACTCAACCCCATTCTAAGCCCTTCTTCCAGCCAGCACCGTTCCTGGTAAGAAAATATTCCCAGAATCCTCTGTCCTCAGGGGCCAAGGCATTTATTTGCTTTCAGTTTAGGTAATGAAGTTTTAAACCACCAAACGACAAGTTTGGCTTTTTGTTTTTGTTTTGTTTTGTGTTGTGGTTATATATATATATATATATATATATATATATATATATATATATATATATATATATATATATATATACATATGTGTATATATATATACATACATATATATATGTATATATATATATATATATATATATATATATATTGTCATACCTAATTTGCCTGGGACTTTGATGCTCATCATTGGCATTGGCATGAATTTAAGAGAAAATTTTACAATT
This sequence comes from Acomys russatus, assembly GCF_903995435.1. NCBI lineage: Eukaryota > Metazoa > Chordata > Mammalia > Rodentia > Muridae > Acomys > Acomys russatus. Next base: position 42,902,749 of record NC_067167.1, read on the forward strand.
GTTTTCCTTTTAATAATTACATTTGGAGAGAGAGAGAGACAGAGTGCACGTGTGTGTATGTGTCTGCATGTGTGTGTGTGTGTGTGTGTGCATGCACACAACATGGCTTACATGTGGAGGCCAGAGAACACCTGGCAGAGGGGGAGTATATACTTTTCTTCCCTGTGGATCTGTACGGTAACCAGGTAGTAAGGCTTAGTGGCAGATGCCTTTGCCTGCTGAGCCATCTCATTATCTCATAGAGTTGTTTTTCTTTAAATCCATATGACTGAATATATTTTCAGTAGTCATTTTATAACTCAGTGTCTTTCCTGAGGCCAATGCAGTGTGCAGTTAGCTTCTGTAAAAGTAATCTGACTTTGAATAAAAGAAGATATATACTGTTTTCTGGTCTATTATAAGTGACATAAGTCTTAATCTTATTTATATATTAACTGATATTCCAAACGGGGAAGGTAATGATACTATAAGATTGAAGAGTTTGAATAAAGAGATTTTAAACTTAGAGACTTTTAACAATAAATGTGTTAGTATATAAACCATTGACTTGAGCACATTATAGAATCTTAATCCGTTCTAATTTTTCTAATGAAAAAACAATATTTTTACTTAATTTAACCACTTCAGCTATGAATGATGATAAAAAACACATGTAAAATTGTGATCTGGAATAAATTTTTACTTGAAATAAGGCATCAGACCTAAATGTTAAATTTGCAAGCCACCATGAGCATGCATTGACATCTTATTTAAGCACAGAGTTTCAGGAAATTGAACCTCCACCAAAGTAAGTTTATTTATAGCAATAAGATACATATGACTTAATAACTTATTAATATTGAACAATGATATGAATGATACCTAATATTTTTCCATGATGTGCAAATGTCAATCATAATTCTAAGAACCCAAATATATATACTTTATATATAATTCATCACTGATGCCTCCTAAAGTTGACATTCCTAATATTTTTGGTTTATGGTTGAGGAAACTGAGGCATAAAGATATCAAGTGAGGCGGCTAAGCTTGGGAAAAATTTCTTATGCATTACTGGCATCACATGTTTTATAAATACATAATTTACTCTTCACAAAACACTAAGAGTTTTCTACATTAGTATTAAACAGTTCCATAAAGCTAGAACAAATGCTGTTAAAATAACATAACACATTTATGAAATCAACAAAATTTATTAAAACTAGGAATTGGACTAACAAAAATAAGGATTCAACATAAAAAGTTTGTTTTTATAATAACCACAGAAAATAATGTAGAAAATAAGTACATATTCCAAGACTAAGGATTGGATACTACTTTTTTAAAGTCTAGCAAAAAAAAAAAAAAAAAGAACAGGAAAAAGTCTATATTAGTGTAAAGTGTTTTAATTTTTCAACTAAAGGAAAGGAAAACTGGAGAAGAAAGAATATAGTTTAAATGTTTATGTTCCATTAAAATTTTCTTATAGTATGTTGTCAGAATTATTAAAGTCAATATAAGAACATGACTAGAAAGACATTACATAAATAGAATAAGATCAAATGGTGTATAATAAATCAGATTACTCCTGTATTACTGAATTAAACCAAAGTCAATTAAAAATTTTGGAAATAAAAGAATAAACTCTTATATTTATGCTTGTGAGCCTAGCCTTTAACGGCTGAGCCATCTGGATACAGAGGGTCCTAGAAATCTACAAGTAGAACAATATGATAGGCAGATTTGGGCCCAGGGGTCCCACTCAAACTAAGGGACCAGCAAAGGACAATACAGGAGGTAAACTTTAAACCCCTTCCCAGATCTAGCCAATGGTCAGAATATTCTCCACAGTTGAGTGGAGAGTGTGATATGACTTTCTCATGTACTCTGGTGCCTCACATTTGACCATGTCCCCTGGAGGGGGAGACCTGGTGGCACTCAGAGAAAGGACAGCAGGTAACCAAGAAGAGACTTGATACCCTATGAGCATATACAGGGGGAGGTAATCCCCCTCAGGAACAGTCATAGGGGAGGGGAATAATGGGAAAATGGGGGGGGGAGGAATGGGAGGACACAAGGGATGGGATAAACATTGAGATGTAACAAGAATAAATTAATAAAAAAAATCAAAAAAAAATAAAATAAAATTGCACAAAAGAAAAAAAAAAAGAATGAACTCGTAATCTTATCAACTTTAATTTCTTTTGTTGTGTTGTCCTCTACTCCTTCAACATATATGTCCATTAGCTACCAAATAAGATGTCTGTAGTTTTGCTGTCTTTTGCCCCCTCCCCGTATATGTGCATTAGCCACTGCACAGGATGGCTCTTGCTTAGCTTTCATAAGAACCCAGAATGTTAATGTTGAATTTTTAGAATTTTAGCATTAATCTTAATACCCCTTTTGTTTCTCCCATTTTGGTTCAAAATTTTGTAAAATCTATTTCATACTGAATATGACTCTTTATCTTACAATTTATATTCCCCTCTATCACTACAGCACATCAGAGCTGCACTTGTCATTTCAGCCTCAGTAGTTATTTAAGAGATCACCTTTTTATTATCTGTGCTGTCCACTGGCTTCCATCCCTCACTCCAACTACAAGGTGCATAACAACACTAGAAAAGGTGTACAAAGCCACAATTGTTGGTTCTCTCAAGTAAATATTCATGATAAGGACAATGAATTTCACTTTCCCGGGAGAAGGAAATTCTCAAGGCTAAGGACAGAAGTAGAAATAAAGTTGAACTAATAAGAACAGAAATAACAGTGGAGATAAACAAGATTATGATAATAGAACAAACTGGTAAAAAGATGGGCAGTAAAACATAGGGGGAAATGAAGGTAGGAGATACAAATTTAATTGACAAGAGGTTGACAATATTAAAACTTAAGGATAAAAAGAGCCAAGATCCAAGCTATATAATACCTTTGGTCTAGGTCAAGGGTAATAAATTCATATTCTATTCCTGGATATCTGCTCTGAAAGTCCTACACCTGATGCTTTAACCTAATGGGGATTTAGATGAAGGTATCATGCACCATTAGGTGCTGGCATATATGTCTTCTACATAGTTCTTATGTCACAAGAAGGTCTGGAGTGTACATCGTGGAAAACTTCCGCTGCAGGAAATAAAAAGATGCCAAAGAGAGGAGCATAAGTTGTTTATAAATAAACCCACTTTGACCTCTTTTCTGCAGGGAAAAATATGATGCTGTTGCTTTATTTTTATGTTGTTCTTGCTTGCTTCTTCTGTTAAATTATGCATTATGAAGTGGGACATCCATTTTGTTTAGTTTGTTTCCTCCTGCAGTGATGTGCATAAGAAATTGGAAATGGTACATAAATGTACATTTTCACAGTATCCCAAGGAGGTAGGGAGAGTACTGGGACTGCTGTTGTATTAATAGCCGTGTCTTGTTATCACCAGAGTTGACTCAGAGGAATTTTTAAAATAGATTTTATATTTTGTATTTAATTCCCATACCTAAACAATCTCAAATATGAAACAATTTTTGTTTCATTTTTAATTAATTTACCTAAGCATTTATGTATTAATATATATGTTCACTTTTGCAAAGCAGTTATAATGTTCAAATACTGTGCCAAATACAAAAGAGGTCTATCCAAAATAATGATGTGGTCTCTGCGGTCTAAGAGCTCATATTCAATATGTACATGAATATATGTGAGGTTTATGATATTTTGTTCAACCTGCAATCTATTTCTAAACATTAATAAGAAGAAGGTTTTAAAATAAAGAAATCAAGCTAGGTTTCCACCTTGTCTAAACATGTTAGCTATCATTCTACTTTGATAAAAATTCAAAATATTCATCACTGCTTCAGAGGTTAGAGAGTCTGACCCTTTAATTTTGAAAATATTTGTATTCCCTTCTTCTCAATCACTGAGGCAAAGTTTTTCTTAATCCCTTGAGAAGATGATATATTATTTTCATGTAGCAGAGAGGGTACCTTTGTAATTCTCTGCTTATAGAAAGTTATGCAGCTGTCTCTTGAATACCATGGAACTGCTAATGTAGCCTAAAAGACTTCTTCCTGAGTAGTAAATCTAAATCTGTCATTTCTTTGTTTATTTTTTCACATTAAAGTCTAATAAGTTTGTTTTTTTCTTTTCTTTTCATCCCTCCTAACACTCCCATGCCACACACCAAAATTCAAACTACCTTTCAAATTAGTTGTCTCTTGTTTCTTAATTGTTACGTGTGTGTGTGTGTGTGTGTGTGTGTGTGTGTGTGTGTGTGTGATGTGTGTGTGTACAACTAGCAGATTCTGTTTAGTGTGCTTGTATCCATATGATTTCAGAAGTGACAATTTGAAGTAAATAACCAGTGAAGGGCTCATACCTGGAAAATCTCCTGTTGCTTATTGTCCTTTTGTAGGGATGGGGTTGTATTAGATTCTCCCGTTCACATTGGCATGTCTATTGGTACTTGTAGAGTAAATTAGTAACTTACTAAAATGTTATATTGTGTCATAATACCATATTATCTGTAGGGCATTTAAACAGATTTATTTGCCTTTTCTCTCACCAGAGAAGAAAAAGAGTAATACAAGTTAGCCCATCTTCATGTCAACAGTCTCACCCTTTCTACTGATGTGCATCTCAAAATGGAGAAGACCCTTGTGTGCATGCTCAGTCCTTACTAGATATTCTGACTTACCCTAATGCTACCAGCCACTCTCTAAGAAAATATCATATTCTTGAATGTTCTCATAACATACAGAATAATATTCCCTCAGAGATAGTCATTCTTTTTCTGTCTTATCTGCAAATGCTCACTTACAGGTAGGATTAAGAACACCAACTCTGTGAAATGGAAACATTAATCCAAATCATATGTATTACTCCACTGAGGTTCTTCAGTTCTTGAAAGCCCCTATACTTAGTTTTGTGAGAAAGAAATCTAATGATAGACGAAGGGGTGGGAAGAATGGTTGCAAAATAATTAAATTATGACTAAGTGTGAAGACAAAGAAAAGGAGTCCTGAGGAAAAGAACTCAAGGGGGGACCTAGAAAATGTAACAACCAGAGATATTACGATTCTAGAGCCCAATAAAATGACATTGTATTTCTGACTAACTACACTGTAACATAGTCACATTTTTTGTTTCACTCAACTCACCAACCTCGTGTAATCTGTTGCAGTACTAAAATAAACTGAAATAGCATGAATCATGAAATTTGAAGCATACAGTAGAATCATTATTAGTGAACTACTTCTCCACTTCATTGATTGAGATGATGTGACAACTGAACAAGGCCTTGTGATAAGGGCATCTACATCTTAAAATGGCTCTAATGGAGGCAACAACTATGAACAGCACAATGTTTTCATTAGAATCATTGCAGAAGAAAAGAACACACTGGAATCCTCCGGTTATCAGCTAACATCATAAGCTAACATCCAGAGACCTGAGTTTCCTGGAAATTTTCAGATATCCTCTTCAGAAACCACACTGAAGCACTGCTTCCTCTGATAGTATATTATATTGTTTGTTATCTCACTGATAGTAGAGACTTGAGATGTAGACTATTCCTTCAAAAAGTTGCAAGTAGCACTACCAATTTACTTGGTTGGCTTAGTGAAATTGCCCTTAAATGTGGCCTAAAATGAACGATACTAATATTCTTAAGCTCTCAGGAACAGTATGTTGAAGACCTTAAAAATCTTAAAAACATAGAAATTAACTTTTATAAAGATTAAATTTTATATAAAAAAATCTTAAATACATACCACCCTAACCCTGAACTGTAAATGTAGTCTGGACATATACCTATGAAAGTCTAGGTAGCATACTTCACTAATGCATGGGAGAGTGAATCAAGAATTATTATTATTGATAGATCTCCTCATTATTGACCAAGAACAGCTTTTGAAATATTATATGTAGTAAGCCTTTATTATCAGTTGATATGATCATCAAAGATAAGGCACAGAAGAGACACACTGCTCTCAAGAAAAACAGTGATATCATAGTGATCAGACTAAAACAATACTGAAACTGTCTAAGACATAAATGTGAAAATGGCTTTTGAGCCAATCCCTTTGTGTTTTTATAATATTTTTAAATATACATTTATATTATTACACATGTATAAAATAAACCACATACAGCAAGAAGAACCACGAAACAATCAGGAATCATATTAATGTTACATTCACAGTGTTTTGCCTATTTGTATTTTAATAGACCTGTTTGACATTCATAGATGATGGATTCATAGTTGATAGCTCACATAGGCATGTGGACACTCCAGCTGCAGCCTACGCCTGTACAGTATAGCTCACATAGGCACGTGGACGCTCCAGCTGCAGCCTACACCTGTACAGTATAGCTCACATAGGCACGTGGACGCTCCAGCTGCAGCCTACGCCTGTACAGTATAGCTCACAAGGCACGTGGATGCTCCAGCTGCAGCCTACGCCTGTACAGTATAGCTCACATAGGCACGTGGACGCTCCAGCTGCAGCCTACGCCTGTACAGTATAGCTCACAAGGCATGTGGATGCTCCAGCTGCAACCTACGCCTGTACAGTATAGCTCACATAGGCACGTGGATGCTCCAGCTGCAGCCTACGCCTATACAGTATAGCTCACATAGGCACGTGGATGCTCCAGCTGCAGCCTACGCCTGTACAGTATAGCTCACATAGGCACGTGGACGCTCCAGCTGCAGCCTACGCCTGTACAGTATAGCTCACATAGGCACGTGGATGCTCCAGCTGCAGCCTACTCCACATGCTGCATCTTGACAGCAACACATCAACACAGGCATTTGCTATTCAGCTGTTAGCTTGATAATGCTTGCGACTCTACACTAATCGGCAAACGCCAGCAGGAACATCTTATTTTTATCTGGAAAGCACTCCAGAGTACCACCACAGTTTAAGCTCAAGGCTACACAAATTCCCCAGGTCTGCAGCATAATACCCTTTTCAGAGATCTTCATCACTTCACATTCCTCAAATGTCATGCTGGTCTTTATGCTGATAACATTCTGACTTGAAGCTGATAAGAAGGAAAGTTGCGTATAGTTTATTTGACATAGTAATAATAGAGAATGACGACGAGGCACAAGAGTTTGGAACCTACCACTACAATGAGGCATATGGATTCAAGATCAGGTGCATGTCATGATTTTCTTTACAATATTTGAGATAAATTGCTGTAGTTCACACTGCTTGCCCACAGTAAAAAAATATGCAGAGTTAAAGTGATTGGCAGTCTCTCTAAATTTTATAGTAAATGGATGGCATATTAGAAATACCCCTTGATCATGTCTATGAAATCATTAGGCCGGTAGCTGCTGTGCAGGGCAAGGTATGGCCATGCAGCAGGTGAAGGCTGCAGGGTAAAGTGATGTACCACACAGTCTCTACAATGCAGCAGGTCTAATGAGAGGCAATGTGGGCTTATCAAATGGGTACACAGAATGGCATCATGGAAAGCATGCCATGGTTGCCGTGAATCAGAAACTGAGAGATACACACCAAGTCTATCTCCCTTTGACTGACAACTTCTCACCTTTGGTAAATCAGCTTCTTGAGCTCCTTGCTTAAGGCTGTACTTAGTAGGTCTCCTATTTAATGTTAAGACACAAGCTGACCATTTGGTATGAGCTTTCCACTATGCGTTTTGTATTATGTGACCAGTGAACCCATAAGTCTTGTAACTTTCAATAGCAATCTTCAGGCCTGGAGGTGGTAGTGGTACAGCCATTTCTTAGAATAGATACGTCCTGGGTTTGGATACCTGTGAACACACATAAGAAGGATAATTAATAAAATGAAAACAACTACTTTTCTATCTTTTCTTCACTTTTCTATAACTGATTTTATCTATTTTCCAATATGAGTTTTCACTGACAAAAAAAAAATGAATCTATTTTACACAAACATTTATACAATGTGACATTACCTGACATAGCACAGCTAAAATTTAAGTGACCAACTCAGAAGGAAATCCTGTCTTGCTCATGGTTTTATTTTTATTTTTTATTGCCATTTTTCTTGGAAAGATGAAAAGAAATGTAAATATGCACTAATTTATCCAATAACAACTGCTAATTTGGTTGTTTATGGACTTCAGCAAAAAGAGAGCACTTTGCCAATCGTTCTGTAGAAGAGGTACTGCATGAATACCCCCATGCATGGACTGTAAAACCATCATGTCCTCTGCATGTCACTCTAAACACAATTGCTCCTCGGGAGACTCACAAAGGTCATATATCTCTTCCTGAGAGCGCCTTGAGTGTTTGGTGTGCTAATGAGCAAAGTGCCCATGGCAAGCATAGAAGGTTGCCCTAGGCTCAAAAGCATTCTATACCCACTCTGACCAGATAACTGCCTCTGCTGACTTGCTTTTTGTCAATAGAAGAATCTCAAATCAAAACTCTTAACATAGCACCAGACCCAGTGATAAAACAAGTGCACTGAACCTACACCCCATAACTGAGGCTCAGATTAGTACTCTATATGCCAGTAATTATTATGGCATATCTGCACAGAAACTCAGAATTTTTATCTAACAACATGTAGAAAAATTATTTAACAGCATGAAGATTTATGCCCTCCTACGTAGGTAAATACACAACAACTCCACTTTAAGTATTTTAATTAGAAGATGGTGTAGATTGCTAAAGCCTAAAAGATGATATCAAGTATGAGACAGAAATAGGAACGTTGAATCCCTGGTCATATCATGCTTCTGTCATCCCGGGATCCAAGTTCTGGGGTCATGAAATCAGTGGGTAGTGACTCAGCTCACTAATTTTGAGGACTGCAATATATTTTGAGTCCAGATGGATATAAGAAAATTGAAATCTGGGATACTAATGAGCACCTGAGTGAAGATTATTGACAGAGTGAAGAGGGGTCAAGTGAGTGTCAGGGTTAGGGCGCTGCTAGCACGGTAGAAGCTGTTGTGTGAAATTTTTTGAGAAACAGCAGCTTTAAGAAAAAGTCTGGGCAACAGTGATGTGGAACCAAGTCCCCAGTGCCACACTCATCACAGACAACTCTGTTCATTGCATCACTGAAGTCAGTGAAATGCATCCAATCTGCCAATACATTTTTATGAGCATATACAGGGAGAAGAGGTCCCCCTCAGTCACAGTCATAGGGGAGGGGAGTAAGGGGAAAATGGAAGGGAGGGAGGAATGGGAGGATACAAGGGATGGGATAACAATTTAGATGTAATATGAATAAATTAATAAAGTATATTTAAAAATAATATCTTTTAAAACTGTGTCTCCATGAGGACATGCAAAGGCAAATCAAAATATAGATATACTAACAGATGAATAACCTTAGTTTTCTACAAGAAAATGCAAATTGAATAAAATACATCAGCTGTAATTTTGACTACAGAACTTACAAATGGTTTTGAAATATGATAATTCCTTTCCCTGTGTACATATTTTACCACCAAGTTGATGACCTGAGCTCCATCCCCAGGACCTAAAAGGTAGGAAGAAGGAAAGCACCCATAACTAGACAAGCAATGTCTAGCCCCAAGAGAAGGTGTATCAAGGCAGCTTGATACCAATGGGAGGTCTCCCCTTCTCTGAGAAGCAAGGAAGGTGGGCTCAGGGGGACAAGGGGGAGATGAGAGGGAGCGACTGGCAGGAGAGGAGGAAAAGCAACTTCTTACTGGGATGTAGAGTAAATAAATACATTAATGGATAAAAAGTAACATGCACATGTGTTACTTGAACACACACACACACCACAAGCAACAACATATACACACTTAAAATACATAAAAGACAAAAAATGTATAAGACAATTAAACAATTATTTTGATATTACTTTTTCCTCTAACTGGAAACTAAAAATTCTATACAGTCAGAAAACAAAGGCCTTAAATTTTAAAATAAAAAAATTAAGCATACAAACAACTTAAGTAGCCATGTGTCAGAATTTTCGCAGTAATCATGAAATCTTTACTTAGATTACTTGGGCAATATGCCAATGAGTAAAAGAATATTATATTATTAATTGCTTTTATGGCATTTCAACTTTCTTCCATATTTTGTAGCCCCAGTGTAATTTCCAGTGTAGAAGACACATTTCATTCTTTCCTGGATAACTGCACTTCTGTCTCAGTTTGCCAAGAAGCGCTTACAGCTGGGAACCCTAATGTGAAAATAATAAACCTACCTTTGCTGTCTTTTTTTCAGATGCTATGTTGGTAAAGGTTATTTTCTACTAGTAATTTCTATTTGCAAAAAAAAATTCTTGTTGCCACAACCTTCTAGTATAGTTTTTTCTGCACACAGTGGGTGCTCTGCCTCTGTTGATGACTAAATGGCATTAAGGACTGAAGTGAAGTGCTGTGACTATTTTCACAAGGTTGCCATAGAAACAGCCAGAAAGCCTACTGTAGAAGTCAACCTCTCCTCATTATCTCCCCAGGTAGCAGGAGTACCTGAGGCATGGGAAGAACTAGCTGGTCGAACTCACACTGAGAAGCCTTCCTCTCACCCATGACCACCATGCATTTTGAGAAAGGGTCTCTTTCCTACTGCTATGTTTCTCCCTCTAACTAGATATTTCTCTAGAAGAAATTACTTTTTTTTTCTGCCTGGAACTGTGATTTTTCAGATATTTTTCCACAGGGCATGAGAGTCAGTGGCTTTATTCATATTTTCAGACAAAGGAACTTTTTAAAGAATGAGAGAAAATGTGGTGTATGGAAATGAGCCCTGTTCGGTTGACCGGTAGTTTGGCACGAAGTCATACTTACTTGGTGTATGTTTGCCATACAGATTCCTTGAAGCTTAGTACAACTGTTCTTAGCACATTCACCTAGATTCTCAAGAGGCAAGGGCAGCCAAGTACTCAGAGAAGGAAGTGTTATGTTACACTGTGAAAGCAGTCTTACGTATGCCTAATTAAATGGAAGAACTTTTCTATATTTATATGTATAATTTTAAGTTTGAGTGTCCTAGGTGCTGCCTTAATACTCTCCTTTATTTCAACTGACTAGAAAAGTGATCTTTGTTCAGACTCATGAGATTCCTGACTAGATTCTAAATAGCTCCGAAGTATATGGACTTTAAAGAAATGATCACACAACCAGGCTGGAAATATATGACTAAGATGGTTATTTGGGAACATTACAGATGTCAGTCTCATTTAGATTTCTTCCACTCAAATTTCAGGGGTAATCTTATAACCATAATTAAAAACCAACAAAAATAGGTGGCTTAATGTGTTTCAGACAGATGTGTGTGATTTTTTTTTTGCTTGCAATTACATCTATTTTTCCTTTACATATAACTGTAGCTTTGTCATTTTCTGTTTTTAAATCAACATGTTTCATTTTATAGATTTGAAAGTTATTTTGTGTGTATATATGTCAATTATTTTATATCATTATTGGGTGACTATATTTCTCATTAATAACCCACTAGTTAATAATATTTACTTAAAAAGAAAATCTAAAATAGAAACTTGAAATCATCAACTAAAAAAAAAAAAGACAAAAATTTACTCTGATTTGATATATATTCAAAAAGTAAATCTAGATGTCCTCTAAGAAACTCTACCCAGCAGGGGATTGGTACAGATGCTGGGACTCCCTGCTGGACTCCAGCTCTGAGAGTGGTATGGAATAATGGAGGTATAGAAGTACCCAGGGGGTTCAGGAGCCCCAGAAAGGAGACCATCAAGCTAGTGGATATGGACAGGGGAAGGAGGCTGTACAAATGGTTGCACCAACCAAGCACAATGCATGCAGTTAACCTAGACCCCCCTCTTCAGATATAGCCAATAAACAGCTCATTCTCCATGGTTGTGGATAGATTACAGAGTGCCTCTAGTGAGGCACATGAGTTCTGGTGCCCCAGATTTGATCACCTCCCCTTGGTGGGAAGTCCTGGTAGCACACAGAAAAAGAGGAAGCAGTCTATCTCAATGAGACCTGGCATGCTGTGGCCATATGGTGGGGGAGGAAGTCCCCTTCTGTCAGTGGTCTAGGGGAGGGGAATAGGGCAGAAGAGGGAGGGAGGGAGGGTGGGAGCAAGCAAGGGGATAACATTCAGGATGTAATCTTAATAATTTATAATAATATTTTAAAAAGAAAAAAAGAGTAAATCTAGGACCTCCCTCAGTTCATGTTCCAGATAAGTACTGTTAGATAACGGGCTAGTGAAATGATGCAAATTATAGAAGATTTGAAGGCATTAATGCTAATCTTTTGTTTTTAGGCCTAGTGAGAACAAGGATCTTTGTCAGTTCATCCAGCACCCAATATGTTCATAAGGAGAGGGATAGCATATTCAACCCTTACATATCTAAAATACCTGAATTGTGAAAATTTAGAACTGTGTTCAGAGAATGCACAAAACTTACCTAGAAAACAGTGAACGTAAACTGAGTCTGTAGCAGGGAGAGAAGAGGATGCTAACCTCGACCAATGTGCTGAAAGAGGCCAAGAGAACAAGCCACCTGTAGATGAGCACTATCCAATGGACCCACGAGGACCCATGGATTGAGCCCAGAAGAGGGGCTGTTACAAAGCTTCTCTCCTCTCTCACTATGCTTTCCTGAGAATGCTCCTTGAGGACCAAACTAAAGCACACCAGGGAGGTAAGAGGGCCCTTTTATGACTCCATAACACATCTGTTCCTGAAGATAGAGAGGTGGGGTGGTGGGGGGAAACGGTGCTGAATCCTGTCAAATGACCATCTAAGTCCTGCTGAAATGAGAAATCAGAATTTATAATCTGGTATAATTAGATGTATTGAAGGGCAAGTGGGTGACAATAAAGCATATATCTGACTGTGAGAACTGAAATCAGATTGGGAAATAAATTATTTCAAAATAGTGAAATGGACATGCAAAAACATTAAAGAGTTGAATTTTTTTAAATTTTATTTTATTAATTTACTCATTAAATCTCAATGGTTATCCCATCCCTTGTATCCTCCCATTCCTCCCTCCTTCCCATTTTCCCCTTACTCCCCTCCCCTATGACTGTGACTGAGGGGGACTTCCTCTCCTCTTGAGAGAACAGAATTGATATAATAAATGCAGTTATACAAATGATCTTTATTATTCTGCCTAATAAGTTTGGAAGAGAGAATCAAATGCAGATTAAACAATGTATATTAAAAGGTTAAAAAAAAGAACAAGACATTTCTGTGACCCTTATGGAGAAATAACTTGCAGCTAATTGCATTAAATGTCAAATGTTGAATTCACATAGTTGAACAATGATTTTTTTTTTGAGAATAGAAAATATAAATTACCACAGACCTTTAGAGGAAGGGGATGTAATAATTTATCAGCAGGTGCACAGGAAGGTCTTCCTAAAAGAGGAAAGTGACAGAGATTAGTTGTAGCAACTACTGCTATCACACTTGAGCATGCAATCTTAGTGGGTGATCCAGCATAACCGTGAGTGCTCCTGGGGAGGTGTACTGTGGTCTCTGGGGCATTATCTGACTGCATATGACAGGCTAAAATTAATGAAATGGGTCTTTTGGAAAGAGCTTTACTTGAAGCTTAGGGGAACTTACAGGTAGCTAACACAGTTCTCTTAGACCTCAAGGGAGCAGCATATTCCATACTGGCTACCTGAACATCCTAGTATCTTAGTTCTGCAGTCGACAACAGGTGTTCCTTTTGATACTAATTCTGTTCCTTCCCATACCACTGTTGATTGTTGTTTCCTGTACTGATCTTGGGTTTGCTTCAGCTTTGCTGTGTGTGTGTACCCGTAGTATGCAAATAGAATTCTCTAAACTTCAGCTGAGTTCCTAAAGTAGAGATTGGGAGAAATAGTATTGACTTCATAGATATATTAATGATCTTTTTATTACTATAACAAGTACCTCAGGTAATCAACACACAGCCTTGTTATATCTCAGGATTTCGGGCAGTCTGTGCCTACTCATTGGCTAGTTGCTTTGTGATTATAAGTAGTGGCATACCATTGCTAAACCCTATGCAAAACAGAACAATTTATCTCACAGCTGGAAAAAAAGAGATCGAAATTCCATAATACCCTTGTGACACTAGCCCAGGACCTAATGACCTCCCTGCTGGTAGTATTGAGAAGAACACCCAGCTTTTTGAGGCTATGTTTGATGTTTCACTTGTAGTAATATATTATAAGAAATCAATGAGGTAAAATATATAGTGAGCACCATCGCAATTGGGGAAACATCACACATTATATATCAGTATTGGCTAACCTTTTTAAAATATTTCAGCAAACTCTTCCCTTCACAATATTTCATGAATGTGTGATTATATCCTTAAAGAGCATGGTGCATAGATGAAAGCAGCATAGAAAGCTTATCAATAAAGTCTTGCTTAGACAACCCATAGCCTCACCCCAAACCATCCAGACTCCTGAGTATCTGAGGACTGAGCCATAGCATACTAGCTAGTATCAGAATAACCTTCCACCATAATCCCTCCTGTGATTGTACCTTCTCTTGCCCTAACCCCCTTAGCCGTTTGGTCGCTAAGCTTCAACTCAGTTCTCCCTTACTACTTCCTACTAATTACTTAATCTTTTCTAGGCCCCCAAAATAATGACAAACACAGGAACTTAATTTGACCTACACAAAACTTCGAGTAGCTAAACTTCAGCTCATCTTGTTTGTCCATCCTCAGCCTTGCACACTTCCCTGTGTCTTCTCAGGCTTAGTAACTTTGAAAACACAGGAAAATCCCATTGCATGGCCCTCTTGTCTGAGAAAAGAGCAGTGTATAAAGCTGAGTGTCTGTTCTCCTTGCTTTGGTTAGGAAACGGTGTCTACCTTGGCCATCAAATCTTCTAGCCAACACTCTCAAGATTTAATGAGTAAATATTCAAAAATAAATCAACATAAGGATCTATTAAGTACTGTCCATGTCTGAGTGTTTTCTTAATTATGCTGATGCTAAAATATTATACTTCCCATCTGTGTAGGTGCGAGCCTCTAGGGGCCAATGTGAGAATTCATTGCCAAGGTAAAACTGTAAAACAGTGGCAGGAATTATATATACCTTTCATTTAGTGCATGAGGAAAGGTGACCCCTGAAGTCATAATTGCAAATAGTCTGAATAAAGCACCTTAAAACTGGAAGGTTATCTCAGTTTAATTGTAGCTGTGTTCATCTGAAATTATAAAAATAGCTGTCTACTGAACACATTACATGAAGACTCAGTCAATTACTGTCTTTGACAGCACTTGAATATTTTCACAGCTTATTCAGTATTTTGATCATTATCATTTTTAAAAAGGACTTTTAATATCTTTATATTTTTTGATGGGCTTATCTGAACTTTTATAATTGAAAACTTAAAAAACTTATATGAAAAAAGTAATCTGTAAGAATTTTTAATAGATCTAAACTGATCCTTTTGACAGAAAATAAATATTGTATAGAAAATGTTCTCTTTGTGAGGACATTTTACAATCACCATGAAAAGCTAATCCCCAGTCAGGAAAAGCTAATGCCTAATCATGAACAACTAATTCATCAATTAGGTTATAGCATATAGTATAAATTAATAAATACATTGTTTTACATTATCCTTTAATGAATTTAAAATGATGCATACTTACCTTTAAAGTGGTATGTACATAAAAACAATAATGAGAGGAAAATATCCTTTAAGGGATCTGAAAGATGTAAATGCTTGCCATTCAAAATTGAGGAACTAAGTGCAGAAGCCGAGAACCTACAAAATATGGTCATATATGACTCTAATTCTGTTCTTGAGTACACCGCAAGTGTCACTGGTTATGCAGTATAACAAAAATATTAAAAGCTAAAATGGAGATCGATTACAGAAAATACAGTTAACTCTTGACTTTCTTGTTTGTCTGGATGTAGAAGTGCATATATCCACAACAAACACACACACACACACACACACACACACACACACACATCACACACACACACACACACACACACACATCACACACACACACACACACACACACACATCACACACACACACACACACACACACACACACACACACTATTCTTATTTCTTTGTTCTTGTTGTCAATGTACAGTTTTTTAAGTTCACATTATAATGGATCTAAATTTTGGTTTCTGGTTAATTTCTTTTTTTCTTCTTCTTCATAGTCTGGTCATTATTGAGTGTTAAAGAATAAAACAAGACTATATCACTTATGTTTTCATAAGGGCATCCATCTTTTGATAGAAATTCAAAGTGTTCATGGCCATCTTTAATCTGACTTGTTGTTCTAAGTATCATCAAATCGGTGTTTTAGCGTGGCTTTTTCTCCAATATTATCACTGTCTTATTTCTATCATGTGTCTTAGCATACTTTACCCAAGCATGCATTGTGCATACTCTGATGGATATAGATATCATGGCTACCAGACCAGTAGCATATGACGTGATACAGTTTCATGTTGATTTCAAGAAAATTGTACCTCTTTTAAAAAGTCAATAAATTAAGTCTGTGCTTTACTTTCTGAGAATTGCTGCTGTCATATCTCAGAAATGATGGCTCTCTGACTTTGGGCCTTTATTGCTCTGTTGAAGTAATGAGTCTGGCCACTTGATACAATCAGATTCATCAATGCCAAGTGTTGTTATGGCAGTTATTGTGCTCAGTGAATATCTCTGTTATTTGCTGGTCTGTAGTCTAAAGACAAGATTGATCTAGAGACAATTATCAGAACCATATAGCAACTGCCAATTAGAGTTAGTGGTAAATGGCCAAGTTTCTTATTTCCTCTGTAGATATACCCTGCCCTGGTACATTTGCTGATTGTGAAAAAAGGAAAAAAAATCAAGTATTTTACCCAATCACTGACTCCTAGCTCCAAAAACAAATAAAACAGTGCATTTAATAAAACAGCAATCTGATAGTGATATAAAAATATCTCAGCTTCTGCTAGCTAAAGCAATGCACTAGTGGTGTGTGCAAGTCCCAGAGTGAAGCGCTTGGCATCACAGCAACAGCAAAGAAAACTGACCAAAGTTACCTCCCCTTCAATCTAGGGGCACTTGCTCTATCTTCTACTTTTATTTATTCATTTTTCTTACCCATTTGTCTTCTTAACAGATTTGAAAGGCAATTGTGAAAAGATGTTGAGGTTCAAGGTGTTCCACTTTATAAGGTTTGTGTGCCATCTGTTGAGAACAAGCAGGTGGGAGTCCGGCATATATTAAAATTACATACTTAGTCACCAGAGCCTTAATGTAATCATTTCAGAAAATACTGTATTCTTCATTTTCACTGTGATGTATTTTAAAGTACCTTCCCTCTCACTATGACCTGCCCGTCATTGAGCAGGTGTATTCTCTGTAATGAACGCAGTCACAACGCATATTCATTGTAGTTCAAATGACTGCCGGAACACTGATTACTGTGAGTAGACATTAAGTTTTAATTACCTGAAAGGGGTAATCAGATATGGCTAAATACCTGGGTAATACTTTGGTAGAAAATAAGAAATTAGTTTCTAGGTAGTCATTTTTACTCTTTTATTCATAATATATCAATATGCTATCCAAAGTGGAAATATAAAATGGAAAGTGCAGATGCAGTAACAGTCACAGTTTCATCTAGATGAAAGTTATGCCTCCTGAAGATGTTGCATTTTATATCAATACCATTATTAAGTCAATTTAAAAAACAGTATAACACACTAGCACATATTCAATTTGTACAGTAAATTGTTTCATGATTTACATTAGTTTTTGTAGCATTTAGAATTTAAAAAATTCACTTTTTGATGTTTCATTTTTCCATAGTCTCTTATAATTGTAATATCTAAACACATATGATTAATCCATTTCAGTTTTATAAAATGTTTTCTACAAATATGGTTAGAAAATCTCTACCATATCACCTAATAGTTAAACAAAGAAATAAACAAAAACCCTAGCTACTGTTTCATTCGAAAAAAAATACTAATCCCCTACAAAATGAAAAATATAACTGCAGAATAGTAAATCTAGATTTTACAATATGTTAGCATTATTTTAATATTTTGAACTCTTGATAAAAATCAAAGAAAATTGAGTGGCAAGTGTAAATTAAAATTTACAATGTATTAAGAGGGCACAGAGAATCATAAGGATTATTACAGGCCTTTTGAGTTTGCTCGCATCTCTCTCCCTCTCTCTCCCTCTCTCCCTCCCTTCCCTCTCTGTGCATGTGTGTTTGTGTGTGTGCATGTGTGTTTGTCTGTGTATATAAATGTATGCATGAGAGAGAGAGAGAGAGAGAAACACTGTGTAGCAAAATAAAGGCTGACTGTTATAGGACCAACTGGCGTTTCTCCGGCTTCCACCTCTCCAGTGCTGGCTCTGGTTCCTTATCAATTAAACTTTATTATGAATTTATTAAACAAATGTATCTCCCTTACAACCCGACTGTTCTAAACAGGAAGGAAAGGAGATTAAGGAGAACAAGAATGAAACCTTTTGAGTATCAGTTCCGCGGGGCGAATTCCAGGGCATAATTCTCCAGGAATTTTGCAGATCCTCTACCTGAGCACCATTTGTGACCTGAACCTACAGCCTTCTTCCTGGTGCTCACCACTAGCTCCTGAGTCCTGCAGCCCAGCCCCTGCACTGTAGGGCTGAAACCACCTGATCTTTTTCTCCAGTTCCCTCATCCCATTGGTGATTGTTTCACAATACAGTAGCCTGGCCAGAATCCCTAGACCCTGTCTTTAATCCTGGGCCCATATGGCTCCTCTCAGTCTATCACAGATGCTTATCTCAGTGGGGTCTCAATGGGGTCAACCCACCCAAGACAACCCTCACCTTGGACCTAAGACCAGGTCACATTCCTTCCACACTCCAGTTCTGGGACGACAGATTTGAACCACAGCATTACGCCCACTTTCTACCTGGGACTTACACTGACTCAGCCTCTGCCCTTCTGAATGACTCTAAGAGTTTTCTAAGTTCAGGAAAATGCAAGGCTTCTTCTTCATCAAGATTTTTAATTCTAGTGTTTTTCGTCATTATATAATTGTTATATAATTGTATTTAATTCTTAAAACTTGTAAATAAATGTCTTTTTTCATCTTAGGATCTAATTAAGAAGTAAACAAAGCTTCTTGCTTGCTAAATGATAAGAGTCAGTTGGTAGAATGTTTGCTTAGCATGCAGGAATCCTCAGGTTTGACCAGCAATACTGTATAAACAAGGTATGGTTTACACCCATAACTTCAGTGCTTAGGTAGAAGAGGTAGGAAGATGAGAATTTCATGTTATTCCTGGATTATATGGAAGTCAAGGCTAGACTGATCTACATGAAACTTACCAAAAACAAAAATAAAACAAAACAAATCAATAAACAAAAACAAAAATTGACCAGCCACCCAACAAAACAAAAAACCCATTGTTTTAAAGACCCAGAAAAAAATAGAAGCTTGTCCTCCACATAACTGTTAATGTATTAACCCATCAATCAAATATTGTCTGCAATTGTACCTTGATAAGTCTCCTGAAAGTTACTTCTGAACTCGACAGTTGGGGATGGAGACACACCCTTGCACCAATCCCATTGCATACCACGGAAGATACTGAAGACACATTTCTTATACATACTTCCAAGTTCCACTCACTTGTTCGACAAAAAGTAACTACTTGGGCACACTTCTTAAATCACATTTTTTCTTATTTATTTATCTACTTTATTACACATGTTGGACACACTTTTTTAGGCAAGAGGACACATCTTAAGAAGTACGTTTTGTGCTGGTAGGAAGGTGTTTGTAGTTTTAAAAACTTGTAAGATGAAGTCAAAATAGAAACATTTTCTCGTCCATCAGGACATTCTATCACAAGTTGAGGGGGTCAGCTTAGGTGAGAGCAGTTCAGGGCCTTCCCTAACTAAGTTTAAGTAGGGAGCACCTCACTAAATAGTTCACTTCATTTTTCTGTCCATCATACACATAGGAGTCACTCCAGTCTTTCCCATCCATGTCAACACTTCATTGGGAGTTGTCCTTTCCAATAGTTCCCTAACTGAAAAGCTCTCCTTATTCTCAACACATAGCAAAACCTGTATTTTCATATCAAATAAAAACTAATAATTTTGGGGAAAACCTTTTTAAATCTAAAGTTTAAATGTTCTAGATGTAATGACAGCCTATTCAGGATCATTAGTTAGAATGAACAATACTCTTGAGATAGAATAGTTTACTACACAAAACGCCTTCTAATTCATAGCTCATGGTGAGATAACAGGCAGAGAAATCAAGTATGCACCATAAGATTCAGAAGCATCAGAGGAAACCATCCATTTAACATTCACATAATGCTCAGGTTGTTTTCTCCACACTGAATTCAGTACAGAACATCTTGACCAGGAAATGATGCTCCGCTCCGTTCCATGAGCTGGTCTTCTCACCTTACCCACTACTTCACCACAGACATGCCCACAGGCTGAATTCATCTAGAGCATCCTTCATTGAGACTCTGGCCCATGTGATTGTAAGCTGCTTTAAGATGAAAATGAAAACTAACCAACAAAGATACATAAAGTGACCAGAGGTAAAGTACTTAAAATGAGGAAGATTTAAAAAATATTGGTGAACCTACACTTAGTCATAATAGCAATTTTATTTCTTGTAATATTCATCCTCAACAAGTTAGAATGCCATGTAAAATGCAGAAAGGGTCAGTTAAGTACAGAAATAAGTCTGTTACAAGCAAACAAAATTCTGATATTCCAGGAGGCAGCCTAGAGAAAGGATGAAGTTGCAGTTGCCTTTGAGGCTCCGGCTTGCAGACCCAGAGCTGACTTTTTTCTCCCAAGATGCTCCTTTGAAGCCAATACCCATGAGGCTCTACTAGCTCTGTGAAGAAGTGATAACTAGGAGCAGATTTCACTGCCAGGCAGAAGAAAACAATGTCCCTGGGGTACTGGGATTTATGTTAAACATGACTTGAATAATTTCCAAACCAGAACAGGAACACTGACTTTCAAAAGGAGATCTCTTTTAAATATAACAAATAATTTTTCCTAATGAAAGTATTAAATAATTTGTAAAAGTTTTATATATATAATTTTTGGTAAAAGTTACATATATATGTATATATATATGTGTGTGTGTGTATATATATATACAGATATATACACATATATGTGTGTGTTCTGGATAATTTTGGGATAATATATATACATATATATATATATATTACAATGTCTAGCAGATCAAATCAAAAAAGTATGCAAAGGCTGAACATTACAGAAGAAACTAATAATTCCAGAAGCCATGAGGATGGAGCAGGATGGGGGCTAACACCAGCTCAGAATACATGATAGAATCTCTGGTTCAAGGAAACAAACAAACAAACAAAACGTAAAATGTATGTGTTCAAAGAAAGTATTGACGATCATATAAGAAACGTCAGAAAATGATTCCAGAGATGAATTTCTGTCTAATAAACCTGACAAAGAGTCATCCAAGAAAGACCTTTTAGTAACAAGTAAGTCATTCTAAAGAAGGCTCAGGGAACAGAAGGGATCATGTAGAAAGAGACTAAAACATATGCACAAATATAAAGTCATATTATATCAAGTACTTGAAAAGTCTCTAGATGTGGATGGAAAAATTACAAGGCAAATATGAACCGGGCAAACAAACATCCTGAAATAGAGCAATGAGTGAGGATACCAATTGTTCTGAGAGTCTCGTTCCATGCTGGGTAACTGGTGCTGTAGATGTGTGCTACACATGCTGCTTTGTTCCAGAGTAAGAAAAATATAAATACATATTCTGTGTCTTAATTTTACCCATTAAAGAAAACTAAGACAATTTCTAGTTCAGGAGGGAAAATGATTTGAGAACTTTGTATGCATGCGTGCAAAAAGATCACAAAAAGCTATTATTTTGTACAATTAATATAAATTAAATAAAATATTCTTAATGCCTCAGGGATTTCACATGTTAACAATAGCACCAGAAATGTGTGATTTTTTTAAAAAGTTGTTATGTAATGCTAAAATAATTTAGGCAGAAAATCTTGAATTTTTAAATATATATATGTTTGTTTCAAAGCATGTCAAAATTTGAAAGTTTGGAAGACCATCCAACCATCTGCATACTTAGTGGGAGATTTTATAGGATTTGAGCTCATAAAAATAAAAATAAGTAGAGATATAGACCCTATAAACAAAATCTACATACTCTTTTGGGTAGAATGATATTAATATCATATATTAAAATAGCAAAATATATACCCACTTTGCTCAGCTAGGTCCATCTGTGTGGCCACTGGACTGAAAACATCCACTGGAGTCTAGCGGTCTTATTAAGAAGGGGAAAGTACACTTAGAGAGGGTTAGAGATAGATGAGGAGAGCAGGGATGTCAGAGACAGTAGTGGGGGTAATAACTAACCAGCACATATCTTATGCATTCAAGAAATTTTCAAATAGCTAAAGTTAAAAGGCAGTTTCAAAAATTATATAGCATACGAAGATACAAATACCATCTCACAAGAATGGTTTACAAACATTGCATATGTATTTTATCTTAACATAAAAATCAACAAATATTATAAACTAATAATAATGAGAAAAATATTATGCCCAAATAACAGTAATGAACATCACCAAGGTCTAACTAAAGATACTAAATTAAAGAAATTAGTTAAAGATCTACTGTACAACATAAATAGTTAAAATATTCAGATCTAAAATTCTGAGCATGTACCAGCAAAAGTTCATGCCTCACATTTTAAAGGTGTTGAACTTCCAACAACATTATCCAACTAACAAGTATCAGATTACATAGACAAAAATCACGATAATTATAATGTTGGTTTCATTAGTTTATGTAAAAATGGGATTCTTGTGTAAAAGTATTTAAAATTCTTATGTGACGAATGACTTGTTATGAGCATTTTATAATTATAAACATTGTTAAGTTCCACTGTTAGGTACTTATATTTTTTATTTTCTACAGTAAATAATGTACATATACCATACTTCTTTCTTCATAAAACTACAGCTTGAGTTTAGGAAGTTTACCAAATAAATACCACTAATTTCTGTGCCAGAATGTTTTGATCAATGTAGCATTATAGGTCTCCTAATAACTGGTACTGAGTAGCTTTCAGATGCTTTGAGTAGAGGAGAAGAAACATTATCAAAATATATCTTATGGACTGCTTTATATTAGAAATAAATATTTAAAAAGAAAATCCAAAAATTGTTTTGGCTGTCTCTACAAACTCAGCATTTCCTAACAATTATTAGTAGCATCTTCTCATTTTTTTTTCACATATTCTGAGAAAATGTTGACAAAAATCTTACAAAAATTTTAGTGAATATTTCCTTATTTAATTTCCAATTTCATTTTAGTAGTTAAAGAATATGAAAGTTTCTTTTATTCATTTATTAGTGATCTTGTGCATATTCTCTAACGTTCTAGACCTTTCCCTCTTGAGAATAGAAACCCCACACTTATCAAAGAGTTCTATCCTCTTCCTTAACCTCCAAACACCATTCCACTTTTTACTCTCTACGTATCTTATTCAAGCAAATTATATAACATTTGTGCTTTGTGACTGGCTTATGTCATTCACTGTTTATCTGTATTGCAACCTGAGATAACTGTGGAGGAGGAGTGAATGATAGTTTATCATATATGTCTATGATATGTTTCTTTATTCCTTCCTCTGTGGTAGACACTTAGGCTCTTATAAGTAATGTTTAGTTGGTAGGAATAGGCAGAAACAGGAGTGTGATCAACTAAATCGGAAGACAATCAGAAATACTTGTGTATCTTAGGCATTGTTGTGAAGTATTTCACGAAAGAAAAGAGGCTAAACTCTCTTCTGTGTTGCTATTGCAAATGCTCACTATAAAACCATTCATCTCCATTTGTTATTTTGAATATTATTTATAATGGTATAGGCTCTAGTTTTTTATTTTCTGTTTAGTGTATGTGAGCATGGTAAGTGTGTAGACACATGCACCAAGGCTGGTGTCTGGGAGTCACAAGACAAGCACATGGACTACTTCTTGTCACTAACTCTAGGAAGCAAACTCAGATTGACAGGTTTTTACAGGAAGCACCTTTACACATGGAAATGTCTCACCTCCCCTATAGGCATAAGTATTTCTGAGATGAGTCCAATATGATGGGAAAAGCCTCTCAAATATAGTTTCGAGTTGTGTTACCAAATGTTCTGTTCTGATAAACCGAGGCTTCTTCTCTACTTCAAATTATCACTTCTCTTTTTGTTCATTTTTATTCTGCTCCCTTATAACACTTATTTTTATGTTTATTTATTTTTTTTAGATTGCTATGTTTTTACATATACATTTATATTATTACACATATATGCAACATACTACCTATAACAAGAAGAACCATGAAACAATCAGGAATTATATAAATGTTATATTCATAGTGTTTTGGCTATTTGTATTTGGCAGCCTTAAAGAAAATATCTTTCCTATTGTGGTGCATCTAAAATTCTGAATGTAAATCCATATCTATCACATCGCATCATTATCAACTTAAACATCTCTCTAGACCTAAAAACATCTTAACCCCTAAGCAACTAAGCTTAATTGTAAAACTAAATTATTTGGTTTTCAACCCCATCAGAGATTTGAAAGGGAATAAAATTAATTATACAGGGATTGCAGGCTAGCAGCTTCCCAAATGAGAAGATAGCAGAGACAGGTTCCTGACTGAACAGTCACCCAAAACTCTCTATAATGTTGGAGCATCATCTTCACCCTTCTGGCCCAATATATCTGACAGACATATTTATGAGGCAGGAACTATTGAAGACCTGCTTACCCAGTCTTGGCAGAGTTTGGTCATCGCCTCTGCCTGCATCCAAGCTTGCCCATTTTTTGACAGAATTCTGTCTGTGGTAGAAATGAGGAAAGTTAATTGTTAGTTGATCAAATCAAGGTCATGTCTATTACTAGAGTATTTTTATTACAAGATATAGATCCTAGTTGTAACAGATAGATAAGATTCTATAGAGAGATAAGGTGAAATAGTTAGATAAGGTCTTGGAAAATCCCACAGATACACAGAATATGGCATTTAAAGATGTTTTTAGAATTTTAAAGATTCATTGACAATAACACAGTTTAACTTCTGGCAAAACCCAGCCTACCTAAAAGAGGATGATGAGCATCAAACAACCTCTTTATGGAGATGGCTTCAAATGTGGCAAATAAGCCACTGGGCTAAATATCCTCATTTTTCCAAAATATAATACCTTTAAAAGAGTGTGTAGATATTTATATTCACCACCCTCATTTGAGTTGGCATATTTATTCATATTCAAAAGGATTAAAATACA
The DNA here is from genome assembly GCF_903995435.1 of Acomys russatus. NCBI lineage: Eukaryota > Metazoa > Chordata > Mammalia > Rodentia > Muridae > Acomys > Acomys russatus. The sequence continues at coordinate 42,928,050 of NC_067167.1, forward strand.
GATTTTAAGCTAAATAATTTTTGAAATATAAGCAAGCTTTATATGATCTGAAGAGAAAGCTCTTATGAATCCCCATCCTTCATCTCAAGCTGTGCTACAGAGCAACAGTAATAAAAACAACATGGTAATGGCATAGAAATAGGCTAGTTGATCAACGGAATCGAATCAAAGACCCAGAAATAAACTCACACACGCATAGACACTTGATTTTTCACAAAGAAGCCAAATCCATACAATGGAAAAAAGATAGCATATTCACCAAAGGGTGCTGGTCTAACTTGATGTCTACATGTAGAAAATGCAAATTGATCCATATTTATCATGCTACACAAAACTAATGTCCAAGTTGATTAATGACGTCAACATAAAACCAAAGACACACTAAATCTGTTGGAAGAAAAAGTGGGGAAAACCCTTGAACTCATTGGCACAGGAGACAGCTTCCTGCACAGAACCACAATTGCTTAGTCTCTAAGATCAACAATTAATTAATGGGACCTCATGAACTGAAAAGCTTTCTCAAGGCAATGGACACGGTCAAGAGAACAAAACGAAAGCCTACGGACTGTGAAAAAAATCTTCTCCAAGCCCATATCTGACAAATAGCTAATACTCAAAAGATATGAAGAATTCAAGAAATTAAAAACAAGAAAACTCTATAACTCAATTAAAAATGAGGTACAGAGCTAAGTAGAGAATTCTCAACAGAGGAACATTGAATAGCTAAGAAACACCTAAAGAAATGCTCAGTGTCCTCAAGTATCAGCGAAATGCAAATCAAAATGACTCTGACCATCTTACACCTACCAGAATGGCTAAGATAAACAATTCAAGTTACAGCACACTCTACCAAGCATGTGGAGAAAGGGGAAAACTCCTCCATTTTTGGCGAGAGTTTGAACTTATACAACCACTTTGGAAATCAATCTGGTGCTTTCTAAGAAAATTGACAATAGTGCTACCTTAAGACCCACTTATACCACCCTGGGCATATACCCAAAAGATGCCCTACCATACAACTGAAGAATAGATAAAGAAACTGTGGTACATTTATGCAATGGAATACTGCTCAGCTATTAAAAAAAAAAAAAAGGAAATCTTGACATTTGCAGGCAAATGGATGAAACTAGAAAAGATCATCCTGAGTGAGATAACCCAGACCCAGAGAGACATGCACGATATATACTCACTGAGAAGTGGATATTAATCCAACATATATGTCCTGTAAGTGACTATACACAGCAGCTGAGTCTCGCTGCTGGACTCTGGGTGGTGTGCAGCCAGTAGCATGGAAGAACTGAGGGATAGAAGGGCCCAGAGGGCTCAGGAGCACATCAAGGCTGTTAGATCTGGACCCAGGAGGGCCTGTAAAAACTGTTGTACCAACCAAAGACAGCATATGCAGTGCTATAAACCTAGAGCCCCTGTACAGATATAGCCAATGGACAACTGTCTCTGACATGCACTGTGGTGCTCCTGATTTGGTCACATTCCTGTGGTAGGGGGGGCCCTGTGGGCACACAGAAGAAGAGGAGGCAGGCTATCTGGATGAGACCTGATAGGCTGTGGTCATATGGTAGAGGATTATGTCCCCTTCTGTCAGAGGTCTAGGGGAGAGGAATTGGTCAGAAGAGAGGGGGGGGGCGGAATGTGAAGATACAAGTGAGGAGATAACAATCCAGATGCGATCAGAATAAATTATAATAAATAAAATAATACATAAATAGGAAAACATGCATGAACAGAGACAAAAGCACACGTCTTTCTCCTTCCCCTCTCCTCCTTCCCACCCCCAATTTTCTTCAGTACCTGTCATTTTCTTTAAAGCAAGACTATTATTCAGAAATGCAAAGTGATTAGGTTTTTAAACCTCATGCAATGATTAGAGAAATGAAAGAAATTTACAAGATAAGGAAACTTCAATAGAGCTCTAGTGAGGATTTGAAAAATAAACTGTAATCAATTCACACTCCATAAACATCCATTAAAATTTCTCTAAGATAATAATTATAGAAACCTAAATATAATCAGCAATGGCTCTCTCACTGAAGTTCCTAAAATTCTTTGAACAGATGACATTGTTCTTCTACTCGCCAGCATGTACCTTTTGGACTTGGAACGCTTCGCCGTCTATTGACAGGTTAACACAAGGAGCACAAAGGGAGAAAAATGAACACCAAACAATACAAAGCATTACACAGCCTGTTAAATTCATTGCTTTAGAAGAGGGCTTTGAAAGCAAGAAGATAGATCTTTAGAATTACCTTTTAAAAGATGTTTCAGAGAAGGCAGAGGGTCAGTGAAGGGAGGATGCTATCAGGAGTATTGTGGACGATAGCCCTTCACAGTTGATAGCCTGAGCAAAGACCCACAGTATGAACTATACAAAGCGTGCTGTGAGAATGATTACCCTGCTTAGAGAACAGTGTGCATCTGGTGAGAAGGAAGGTGCTATACAAGGAACTTTGGGGCATTTATAAGTTATAAATACCAGAGGGACAACATGCCATGTAATAATCAAGCCCTAAAATGCCATTGAATATACAGTTGCAGTTTCATGAAGAGATGACAACTGTGCACTGGTAGGCATATAGATCTTTCCTCACCATGTGTGACAGACTGTACATTGAGTAGATTGTTTCTCAGTGTGTGGACAAGGCAACTTACTAGGCTGCAAAGCATGAGACAGGAATACCCTGTGCTTTCAGTTTCTGATTGCTGAGAGGTAATGATGACAGCTAACAATTTGCCATTAATAATGTATAAAAAGTAATATTGTGAGAAGCATTTATATAAGATCTGGCTGAGGTAGGTATCTTATAGGTATCATATATATGGATAATGTATAGTCAGAGAAAAAAGAAGAGAAATGATTACAGCCTTAAAGATGAATGTACTTTCCGTTCCTTTGGGAAAAGATGTGCTTACTCACAGAAGCCATGCCTGGCGTTTCTCTATCACACTCAAGCACCTGCCAATTAACTTCAAGGACAAAGCTGCAGCCAGGTGTGTGGATGCTGTTTTTACTATTTAGCTTAAGATTTCCATTTGCTTCAGGTGTTTCTTCTGCTAACTACTACCTGCACAAGGATCATTCCGAACACAGAGAATCAAATGTTCATAGTCAGCTAGGCAAAATGCACATACTATTTAGGAAGCTTAAAATAACTTCCAAAGACATAAAGGCACATTGGGGTAAGACTGAGAAGTCAGGTAGAGACTAATACAAAAGCATTTGTTTTATTATGCCTAGGTATTTTTATTTGCTGTATTATGTACATTATTTTAGGTAGTGAATGTTTTTGGAGCAATGATAACCTAGTCAGATAATCTTCTGAAACTATCGTATGGGAGGTTATATGCAAACTAAAAGACCAGGAACATCAATACTAAAGCTTTCACTTGCTTATGAAAAGAGAGGATGAAGAGGAGATGATGTGATATTTTGAGGGCTCACAATCATTCACCAAGGAAAAGAAAAGATGTGGTGCTAGCTGGTCAGCTGTGAGCTTAGCGGCTGACTCAGTGTTAAATCAGGGCTATGCGGGAGAATGAAGGAAACAGCAACTCAGATAACAGCCCTGATGTAACAAATCAAAATAGTCCATGCTCAAAAGCACCTCGCTGAACATGATGGGAGATGTTTCTAGAAGTGTATCCCAAGTCCAACGAACATGTTCATTTATTTAAAAAACAAAATGTTAGGATGATTGGTGCAAGACTTCAAAAAAGAAATATCGTATTTACCTCATCTGGTGATGCAATAATTGCTATTAAAAATAAGAATGAAAATAAAGTGTAGGAGAGTGAGAATGGTGTCTTTTGAGCTTGCTCCCTCAGGATTCGACTGGAGATCAATCGCAGATTTTATTCTCCATTACGAGGACTTCGTTGGATGGAATTTAGCCTCTGTGCTGACCCCATACCCAATTAATAGACTGTGGCTGTAAAGGAATTCCAAGGTATCAAGTTCAGGGTCACCATATTATTTGCGTAAATCTCAAGCAGTACGGTGTGCTGAAGCTCCCAGGCAACTTGGTTTATTTCTGTCTCCACCCTACTGTCGCAGTGCGCTTGAAATGGGAGAGATGCTGTTGATTTCTCTCTCAATGTAAACGTAGATTGAAGGCTTCTTCCTTCTGCCTCAGCTCCCTCGGCTGATATCTGAAGCACTTCATATAATAGCTAATCTTACTGATCATTTTACATGCTACATATGCTTCTCAATACATATGTGACATTTGATAGCTGAATTGTCTCTGTCCTGTAAATGAGGCCATGAGAGTTGTGAAAGTTAAGCGGCTTCAAATGACACATGTAAGGAAATGTGTGACTAGATTTAAAAGGGACACCCCACCCTAAGATTTTCTTTTTTTTTTTTAAGATTTTATTTCTTTTTTAAACATTTTTAAAAATTTTTGTGGGTGGGTGTGTATCGGACTCTTTGCTTTCTGCCTCTCTGTGTCTCTGTCTCTGTCTGTCTCTGTCTCTGTCTCTGTGTCTGTGTCTCTGTCTCTCTCTCTCTCTCTCTCTCTCTCTCTCTCTCTCTCTCTCTCTCTCTCTTCTCTCTCTCTTTCTCCTCTCTCCTCTCTCCTCTCTCCTTTTTCCTCTCTTCTCTCTCCTCTCTCCTGTCTCCTCTCTCCTCTCTCCTCTCTCTCTGGTTAACAAGGACTCTGTGGTTGTGATCCTCTTGATGTGGATCAAAACAAATGTCCTTTGAGAGAATAGAATGTGCTTTTAATGGCTGAGCCCTCTGTCTCTAGTCTAGTTTTATTCTTTAGTATTAAGCGGTGCTGAATCATTTATCTGACCAAACCAGACCATGCCACATAAAATTCTTGATTTGTGTGGCATCTAACAGTTTTTAAGCCAAAAAGCTATTTTTGGCTTTACAATTTAAAATACTGTGGGTTATCTGCCCTTCTGTTTTAGGTAGAAGTATTATTTAGCAGAACATTGCTAACTTCAAGCTAAATTGTGTTTTTTGCCTTTATCCCAGTCAAGTTTAGATAGCTAGAAATGAGCTTTTAAAACTCAACAGCATAAGGCAAAAAGCAATATAAATGAACTAAGATACATCTAAAAAATTGTGAATCACGTCCCCTGGATGGGGAGACCTGGTGGCTCTCAGAGGAAGGATAGCAGGTTACCAAGAAGAGACTTGATACCCTATGAGCATATACAGGGGGAGGAGGTCCCCCTCAGTCACATTCATAGGGGAGGGGAGTAAGGGGAAAATGGGAGGGAGGAAGGGAGGAATGGGAGGATACGAGGGATGGGATAACAATTGAGATGTAATATAAATAAATTAATAAAATATAAAAATTGTGAATCATTTATATATTTTAAAAGTTTGTCAATAGTAGGATAGGAAAGATAAAATACTACCCAAAACAGGAAGCTTTATACTTATGACAGAGCTTATACCTCAGCACGGAGGTAAAGCACATGAAAAACAAATGATAGAATGTCATTAATGTGACATTACAAATGTGGCAGTGCTGTAATCACCTTTACTGCAGCATTGGATCCTGTAGTCTCATATTTCTACAAGCAATTTTAATGTGGAAATTTGAGTTACTTTGGAAGGAAATAAAAATATATGATCCATTTCTACCAACGCCCTACACTGCTTCAAGTTTGGACAAAGCACCTATCTTTAATTTTTTAAATATTTTATTACAAATCATTTCTCCCTGTGGTCCTTATCTTTTTTCTACCTCTCTACATATTGGGCCCCCTTGGGAATCACGTAGCTCTCAGGTAGAGGCTCTTCCTTCTATTTCCATGAAAAAATGAACTCTCCCCATAATCACTCTATTCATTTGAGCTTTCAGATTTAACCACAAATCTGTCTTTAGCTGACAGGGTGCACAGTGCTGGCCAGTGTTTCAGTGCTAGACTGGAAAACACTACCAAACTGCTAACTTTCCTCATTAATCACATCATTATTGTCATTGTTGTTTTTCATGGTATGTATTTGGGGTTGAAGAAACACTGGAGTGAGTATAACCAAAATAAATAATAAAAATGAAAATTGCAAACAGTAAATAAAACTTCATTTAGAAACCTTTAAAAATTACAGATTGGACATTTGTGGTGAGAGAGAAACGTAGGACACATACATCAAAATAATGATAAAACATGGAAAAGTTCATGTCCACCTTTAACACAGAACACTGTAATGGGGAAAATTCACTCCAGCGGGCCCAAGATTGCTTCAAGTACCTGAAAGTATCCCGTTACATACCAACTTTTAAAATTCTTTTTTAATTTTTGAGATTATAAAATAAATGCATTTCTCTCTTTCTTTTCTGCCTACGAATCCTCCCATGTCCTACTTCTTGTTCTCTTTCAAACCTTTGGCCTTTTTCGTTAATTGTTATAACATACATACATACACACTCATATACATACAGACAAATTATGTTTGATTTGGCCTATTTTAGGAATATAGATGCTCAGTCTGTTTAATGTACGTATGTTTTCAGGGATGACTCTTTGATATTGAATAACCAATCAGTGTACTCTTACCTGGGTTAGACTGTTTTGATCACTCTCAGCATGTCTTGGTTGTGTGTAGATCTTAGTGTGGGGTTGGGGACTCATTGACTTTTCCTTTTCCAACTTGGCTCATCTATTGGTGGATTTTTTATCAGCTTATGTTTAGACAGTGATAGAGTATCCCTGCTTTTATCAACCTTATATCTAATAATACTAAGTTTCCCTTACGGACATTCAAACAATGTTACAAATAAACACTCAAAAATAAAATGAAAGCAATCTCAATTTTAAGAATTGCAAAAAATTTTTCTAGTATCTTCATTGTAGTAAAGTATATATGGTATAAAAATTATGTTGCAGAGTTCAATCAGATTTGCTACACTCTTGTTATGCAAACCAAAATCACCATTCAACCTCAGAAGTCTTGTTTTGTTTTGTTTAGAAAAGTCCAAAGTTATTAACTAAATTATAACTTCCCATCCTATACTATCTGAAACACTAGCAGCCAGCCTTTTATGTTCTCCTTCTATTGTTTTCACTAACATATATATATGCACATATATATAAGTAAATATATATAGTGTATGCATTTACACCATTGTCTTTTTACACAGCTTAAAATTATAAGTGTTCACTCATATACAAGAATAGATCAGAATTGCCTTGCTTTATAGTCTGAACAAACATACATTGTATATATTCAACATTTTTGCACCTACTCATCTAGGTTGGTTCCACGTTTGGGCTATTATATATAACACTGATATGAATGTGGAAAAACATCATTTTGGGTCCTTTGTATTTTATAATAATAATAATAATTATTATTATTATTATTATTATAGCTGTTGTTGTTGCTGTTGTTGTGTGTGTGTACTTTTAATTAAGATGATGTCTAAAATAAAACAACTGGGTCATTTGGCAAATGTATTGTATTTATTCTTATGAGTCACGATCATATTGCTTTCCACTACAGGTGCACCTTTTTGCAATTCTGACAATTTTCAAGGGTTCCAATTTATATAAGCCTTTGCCAACACTCATATAATATATTAATTACTTTATATACTGTGCTATTTTCACTGTACTTAGAAACAGAGTCTCACTAGCATCTAAATTGAAATCCTTCACTTACACTTTATATATGCTGGGATTATAAATATGTGCTATTCCCAAGGACACTTCTTATTTTATGCTTTTTAAAGTATAGTCAGATTAAAGTGGATAAGAGAACAGAACATTACAATTTTGATTTTTACTTTTCTAATCTTTAAAAATATTAAGTATTTTTGTGTGCATAGAAACTATTTGTGTTTCTTTGTGTAAGTTTTCTATTGAAGTCACTTATTCATGTTAGAGTCTATATACAGTTGAAAAATCACTTCCCCAGGGAGGATATTAAAGGAAAACCATGAATCTGCACAATGAGCCATTACAAGGAAGAAGGGTTGGGTCTGAGTCAGGTGATACATAAATACAAATATTGACAAAGGAGAAAGGCATTTCTAGAGGGAAGCAGGAGGCAGGAGGAGAGTGAAGGGAAGAAGAAGCCCTTGAGGACACCAAGAAAGAATCTGGAGTCTCAGGAAAGAACACTGGTAAGTAAGGGAGAAAAACGCTAATGATCTCCTCAGTTCCAAGATTCTTTCCTGTGACTCTAGCTCCGCTACAATGGCGCATGTATTATATGGAGAAGAAGGGAGGATAATCAGAAATGGAGCATTTCCTGTAACCACAAACAAAGTCCTGGAAAGGGGAAAGAACTAGAAAAATGAACAGTAAGTTATTTCTTCCACAGTGTTCTTTGAAAGGCATTCCTTTGAGAAAATAGCTTCGTAAAGGAAATAAACACATCTTTCGCATATATGAGTAGAATATTGTCAGAGACCCTTGACTCAATAGCATTAAGGCAGTTTTGTCATATTACAATGGAAATTTCCATGTACTAAAGAATAAAGAATTCTAGAAGTTTTATATTTGATTATATAGCATATATATTTATAGAGAATATTAAAATTAATTTATATGCACTGAATAGTATTAAAGTAGTTAATTGGTATTATACAACTCTTGATTTAAAAATTGGCTCAAATATTATTGGTAATTAAAGACAAGAATATTACATAAAATAGTATTTAAATTAGATTTATTTAAAATTACCATTTTAATGAGCTTTTAATCTTTAAAATTTATATTAGAATAACAAAATATACTGTTAAATAATTTTAACATAGTCTTAATTAGAGAAAACCAAAAATAAAGTCTGAAAACTTCCAGGAGCTACAGAATGAACTGAATTTTAAGTGTGTAGTAAATTATACATAATCCACTTATAAATTTATTTGGTGCCTATAGCATGAAACACACCACAAACACTTCCACATGCAAGAAAACCTGGATATTGAGTAAGCAGAAGATAGCAACAATGTTTGCTGAACAGTAGCTTGGTGCTTCCATTTTGAGCTCCTCTGATTTTTCAATTTTTTTCTACATTCTAGCGTCAATATGTTTGCTAGTCTGTGATCAGCTTGAAATGACTGATATATTAATTACTAATGTGCACAAGTAAATTTTGACAAGTAAAATATGCTATTCGTATAAAATACAAGACTGGAAAACTATACTTATTTTGTCAGTGGCACATTGTTCTTAATCTTTCATATGAAGTGTACTTCTCCTTTGTACTAATAAGCTAAATATGCTTGGCACTGAAATCTACAAAAAGAATAATTTATATGGAATCTGGTATTTATTAGTTTTTTTTCAATATCAATCCTACATCCTCATCCACACTTTATGTATTTCATCTGGTCAGCCTAGAAACAATGCACAAACATGAGAAAAAGCTCACTAATATTTCACTTTCTTGTCGGTCTAGCTACAAACATAAGAGCTTGAATAGGCCCTAAAGCAAATGCAAGAAGAATGATCTACTTAAGGAGATTGGAACCCTGTAGGATATATTATAGTGAATGACAAGTTTTGAATAAGAACTGAATCAATATTTTATACTGTTTTGTTTCAGGAAAACATACAAGTCTTTGATATGCTAAAAAATAGATAAATTTCATGAAATTATGTAATAGATTTTTAAAAATGTATTCTAATTATTTACCCTGGTATGTTAAATCATTCCCAGTAGACTCTGCTATTTGTCTGTATTATGCATGTACATATTGAAATACACTATTTACCTTTCAATTGCTCTGAACAAAAACTTAAAAATCAACAATAATGAAAAATATAAAGAAGCAAATCAATAAAAACCCACACAGGAGAGTAAAGCTTATTTTGATTCAAAGTTGAGGAAAATATAATCCATAATAATGAGGATGTCACTTGGCAGGCGGTGGGTAGTGACATGGCACCCCCAGTCAACAAATAGTTGTGTGTGTTGATGCCTTGCTTGGCCTTTGATTTCCTTGTCTTATTAAGCTGGACACACCAGACCATGCCATAGGGCCACTCACACTCAGGTAGCCAGTACATCCTCAATCAATTAGATAGCCATTTCTTATTTATGCCTTCAAAAACCTGCCCAGAGGTGTATCACGTAGGAGATTCCAAATTCATTCCAGCTTACAATTGAAATTAGCCTTCACAACTTCTCACTTTTAAAGCACTATTTGTAAAAGTTTCTGTATGTGTATAATAAAACATAAAAGAAAGAGCTGACAAGCGGGTGTTCTGCCTGTTTGGTTCACATCTGAATGCTCAGCCTAGAAAATCCTGACTGGCACACAGCAGTGACCAGACACCTTTTGAAAGAATCCATAGTACTTATTTTTCCATTGTAAGTTTTTGCAAAGAGGCAATTGACTGTAGCTTTTATTTTTAAAAATGAACACCATGTGTTATTGCCAAGAACAAGTTTCATTTGGCACTGAGAAAACATTTTTTAAAAGTTGTATCTATTGTTCTTATTGAATTTAGCTGACAAAATCTCAGCTCTACACTAAATTTCAAATCCAGAAGTTTCAATTCATTTAAGCCAACTGTTTCATCAAAACTATAATGAAAGCTTAAAGAACTCCAAAATTAAACACCACCAAACCGAATAACCCAATTGAGAAATGGGGGCTTGGAACTAAACAGAGAATTCTCAACAGAGGAGTATCAAATGGCTGAGAAACACTTAAAGAAATGCTCAACCTCCTTAGTCATCAGCGAAATGCAAATCAAAACAACTCTGAGATTCCATCTTACACCCATCAGAATGGCTAAGATCAAAAACTCAAGTGACACCACATGCTGGGGAGGATGTGAGGAGAGAGGAACACTCCTTCATTGCTGGTGGGAATGCAAACTAGTACAGCCACTTTGGAAATCTATCTGGTGCTATCTCAGAAAAATGGGAATAGGGGCTTCCTCAAGACCCAGCTATTCCACTCCTTGGAATATACCCAGAAGATGCTCCAGCACACAACAAGAAAATTTGCTCAACCATGTTCATAGCAGCCTTATTCATAATAGCCAGAACATGGAAACAGCCTAAGTGTCCCTCAGTAGAAGAGTGGATAAAGAAACTGTGGTACATATACACTATGGAATACTACTCAGCTATTAAAAACAAGGAATTCCCGAAATTCGTGGATAAATGGATTGAGCTAGAAATGATCATAATGAGTGAGTTAACCCAGAAACAGAAAGAGTCAAATGGTTTATACTCACTTATATCTGCATACTAGCCCAAGGGGCATGTCCCACGAAAGCCTTCACTTACCAGGAAACTGGGACAGAGGGGAGGGCATCCTATTGGGACTCTAAATGAGAGACGCATGGGAGAATAGCAAAATAAAAGGATACAGAGGGTCCTAGAAACCTACAAGTAGAACAATATGATAGACAGATTTGGGCCCAGGGGTCCCGCTCAAACTAAGGCACCAGCCAAGGACAATACAGGAGGTAAACTTTAAACCCCTTCCCAGATCTAGCCAATGGTCAGAATATTCTCCACAGTTGAGTGGAGAGTGTGATATGACTTTCTCACGTACTCTGGTGCCTCACATTTGACCATGTCCCCTGGAGGGGGAGACCTGGTGGCACTCAGAGGAAGGACAGCTGGTAGCCAAGAAGAGACTTGATATCCCATGAGAATATACAGGGGGAGGTAATCCCCCTCAGGAACAGTCATAGGGGCGGGAATAATGGGAAAATGGGGGGGGGGGAGGAATGGGAGGATACAAGGGATGGGATAAACATTGAGATGTAACAAAAATAAATTAATAAAAAAATTAAAATAAATTAAAATAAAATAAAAAAATAAAATAAAATAAAATAAAATAAATTATTGTAATATAAAATTTTCTAAAATCATTAGTTTAACTGAATTATAAAAATAATTGTGACTACTTTTTAAAATGAAATATACTCATGAAGTTGAAAAAAGTTAGCATTTTTATCATTCTTAAATCAAATGTCTGTATCTGTCATACAGAAATTTTCTACATGAATATTTTGCAAAAGAACCTAGTCTTATAACAGCTTGTTAATTTTTGTAAGTATGTAGAACAGTAACTTTTCACTTTATTTTTTCTAATCTGATCTGTGGAAACTGTGAATTTTATCTTATCTACTCTATTCATATTTTCTGATCTATTACATACAGACGGTATGTGAGAGATGGGCTCTATCATTTGGAACTATTAGGAAATTAGATAACTAAATTCAATAAAATTACAAAAACCCAAAAACAGTATATAACACATGCTAAGCACCCTGAGATTGCACTTTCCTAATAGACTCCAGACTAGAAACATGGAAATCAACCTACAAAATCCTTTTAATGACATTTTACATACAATGACACTCAACAATCCCAGTATCAAGTCACATTTTTTCACTTCTATCACCATACAAAATATCTAAATAAGTAACGTGAAGAAAATATTTAATTTGGCTCACAGTTTCAGAGTGTGTGACCATGGCTGATGGGGCTGTTTTATGTGGTAAATAAGAATATATTGGCAGAAGAATATAGTAGAAGCAAGGTGCTCCCATCATGGCGGATAGGATACAAGGAAACAGAATAATCTCAGAGAAGCTTACAACTTTTGAAGATATACTTCCCACAAAAGGCCTGATTTCTGCACCCAGATTGTACCTCCAACTTAGCTAGAATAAATGAATGATCTAGTGCATTGATGAAGTCCAAAGCCTCATGATGTAAACTTTTTTAGAAGCCCTTCAGCTGCCAAAAGAAACATAGTTCATGGACCAAAATGGCCATTTTACAATTTAAACTGAAATACAATTCTTTCCTTACATAAGCCTCTTGGAACCTCAGTTATGTTGAAGTCGAAGGAGACTCATCTTAATCTCCCAGTGCTGATGGAAACCAGGAGAGTACACAAAGATATCCTCAAAATATTTCTTTCTAGATAATTAAAACCCTTTCACTGTTTAAGTCAGAGTACCAATATGCTGCTCACCAAGTCAAAATGTCAATCTCTATTCAAAATCAATCTACAATATATTATAAAACATGGTTAATTTGACAGTATTTTCACAATCATTTTTAATTAATTTATTATCTAGTTTTAATTGATTTAAAGCTGAGCCAAGAAATGATGCAATTATCCCTTATACTGTCAGTAAGAGAAACTAATGTTAAATGAAGATATATATATATATATTAAAACTGAATTATTATTGATAATAAAGGGTAAATGCTTAGCCCCATAGTGACAACAATTTGTAATCCTTTGTTTTCATTATTGTTATTTGCTATTATTTGTTATTGTTATTCTGGTGTACTTTAATAATGGGAAAATGCAAATGTGGAACAGGTAGATTTAACTGGAGAAGGGAGAAAAGAACACCATAGTGAGCAAATGAAGGAAAAGGAGTAAATGACATTGAGGAAATTTTAAAAATTCATTCTGAATGATTATCTTATGATTACCAGAAATTATTTATATATGCATATATATTAATAAAATTGCATTGCTTGGGTGATAATTCTCTCTCCAAAAGTCATCACTTCCTACCAACAACAACAAAAAGAGAAACAATCCAAAATAAGGGCTGACATGAGAAAACTTCTTTCGAGTTGTTGGTAAGAGAGTCCAAGAGAATGCCCCCAAATAAAATATGACAGTTTAGGACATTGTCATTACTGTTGATTAACTCCAAAAATTTTAAGGTAACATCTTATAGCTGAAGACACTTCACTAGAGGACTTAAAAGAATCCATGCAACTGAGCAGGATACCTCCCCAATGCTGACTACCACTCCATATGGAAGGATGTATTCAAGCTCCAAAGGAAAAAAGCAATCCATAGCTCATTCAGCTGCGCTGCCCAAATGCCACAGCAATGACTATAAAAGTAAAATATCACTACAGCTGAAATACTGGCATTTTTATACTACTAGTAGCTAACAGACATCTATTTTGACTTAAAGTGCACTCAGTAGGAAGGAGGGCGTTTATGTCTGGTACTGTAAACTACCCATGGCTCACCAGTGAGGTCACAGATTCTAGAAGAGAGCACAGGAATGCCCCTTCCAGTGTAAATTCTGCCTTCATTTTAACATTTACCGATTCCTCCATATCAAAGGAGGTTCCTTTGCAGTAGTCAGAGACTACTAAAGAAAACCGCAACTGGTCAAAATACAGGGAATGACTTACCTTGAGGTGCCCAGTCCAGTTGACACATTCTCTTTATTTTCACTGGTTCTTGAAAATCACCTTAATGACTTGTGTACGATCAAAATATGACAGCCATTGCATCAAAATGAGAAGAGTCAGAAATTTAGTAACTTTTGGGGAAGCATTTCAGAATTCCAGTGATGGCATTTACAACTGGTTGCTATGATTCATTTATTTTGAAAATGATTCTACTAGCAATTTATTCTCATTGACACTTTTCTGTTGTCTTGGCAACTATGTGAATTGTTAATCCATGCCAAGCATTGGTAATTCCTCTCACTGTTAAAATTTTAATACTTTATATTAAATTATCAGCTTATTTTAGATTAAAAATTACTGTTCAAAACCGCATATTTTTCAATCCATGCACAGAACACAGCACGTTTTGTCCCATTGGACATTTCACACTTTTATAACTAATTACCATGTTATAAACATTCAGAGTTTTAGTAGCTTCAGTGATGCAGAAATTATATAATTTAACATTGCCTAATTCATATATCTAAACTCACATATAATTTTGTTTTTTCTAGAGCTAGAAATCAAATCTAGGGTCCTTTTTAGCATGCATTTAGATTTTCCACATACAAAGTCCTGTCATCAGTAAATAGAAATATGTATACATCTCCTTTTATACCTCAATGTCTGTCATATTCCCCTTAGATAATCATCTTGTCTTGAACCTCAAACAACTAAGTATGTGTGATGAGTGTGAGCATCTTACTGGAAAAATTGTCAGTCCTTTGCCATAATGTTTAGATTAGCTATAAAATTTCTAAAATTAAATATTTACATCATTTCCCCTTCCTTTTCTTCCTTACAACCTTTCCTATGTATCCCATGCCCTGTTGCTCTCTGTCAAGTGCATGCATGACTACTGTTTGTTCAATTGTTGTTGGTAATGGTGTATGCATGTTCCTAAATATACAAATACAACGTGCTCAATCTATATGCTCCTTCTACATACATGATTTTAGGGCTGGCCACTTTGTATGTAATAAGCAGGTAGGGAATTCCTCCCTGGGGAAGACTATTTCTACAACTCTCAGCATGCTCGAGCTGCCTGTATTGATTCATCTGTTGCTAGGACCCTACGGGTATACAACCTTCTCAAGATGTCAAGCAGTCCCTAGACAGCCAAGCACTAATCTAGAAGTTACTACAAATGTTCTACGCCTATGAACATGACATTAAAGTGGTTTGTGGCTAGGAACACAATATTAAAATGGTTGGGCATGAAAATGTAAATAAATTGATCCAAGATTTTTAATTGACCCAAATGTTTTAATAGTAGAAGGAAGATTTCTCATAGGAAAAAGTTTTGTCTGTGAACTACTACCTCAGGTTCAGGTGAAGTTTCCAAACATCCCTTCCTGATAAGTCCTGAGAACCACTGTAGTTCTCAACTTGCCAGTCTAGTCCATGTGATCATATAGTCATTTTCTCTCAATAAATACAAATACTCTCAAGAGAAGGGCTATGGTCTGTAATCTAGTTTAATGAAAAGAAGCATTTCCATGACCTGAGCTGTATCCTTGCAGGATAAAAGAGTCCACGTTTCTGTACCTGTGTAATTGAGAAGCTGACAGAAAGAATGGAAACTACATTTACTTCATGAAAGTGGCAATTCTTAATATCTGCTATTTGTGCTTAGTGATGTTTAATCTTTTTGTTTGGGTTGTATAAGGATTGAATTCACAACGCTGTGAATGGGAAGCACCTGTTCAAGCACTGAACTACAGCCTGAGTTGTTGTATTGGATCGCCATGTTGTCATGTAGCTCAGGCTAGACTTGGCATCACTATGGCCCTAGGTTGTGTTCGCAACCCAGGGACAGCAAACAGGCACTATCATTCTGAGCTATGTTTCAATGGGAAGATGCACAAAACTAGAGGTGAACAATTTGCTTTTTCTGCATGTATAATTACAAATAATGAATTAAATTATTCATTGTAAAATGCAAAGAAAACAATTGTTCTTCCACAAAATTACTTAATTGACTTTGATTTTCTCAAATGTTTTTATTTCATTGTCTCCTTTTTTTCTTTCTTTGCTTGCATTTTTGTCACATTAAAATAATTCAAAATAATATTGTCATATTTATCTTTGATGCAGAACCATATGCTTGGATAACAGTGTACTGTTTCCTGGTAAACAAATTATGATGGAAAAAGGAGATTACAGAATTGTAATAAATGTAACTCAGCATACTGTTCTTTAAACACATTTTACCCTTTCCCATCACTGAGTAATTCCTTGGCTTCCAGAAAGGTAGACTATAATAACCATTAACTTTAATTCCACCATAACTATTTAATATTTAGCAAATATTACTATTTAATATTCAATATTTAGCAAATATTCACCTAATTTATTAATAGTTGGTGTCATATCATTATCATGGTTATATAGAATCATCTACTAAGATAAAATTGAATTTAAACAGACATAACTAAAATATGAAACCAAAGATCCTAAGCTAAAACAATAATAAGAGGCAACTATTACTGCATTATTGCTTTAAAAAAGACTGAAAGCATACATACATATGTATGTATATATATGTGTGTGTGTGTATATATATGTATGTATAAATGTTCAAAACAATCCTTTGTGATAATTGCTAAATATAAATCAATAAATAATATGAATTGAATCTCTTATCATTTGATCAACTTATCAATAAGATATTCACCCTATCATGGTAGATACTAACATTTAAGTAGGATAAAAGATAAGTAAAGATTAGGAAGACAAATGATGATATATAATATATAGATAAATTAGAGATAGGTAGACAGACAGACGGAAAGACAGGCAAACAGATAGATGACAGATAGATAATTGATAGATAGATAGATGATAGATATAGATAGCAGATAGATAGATAATAAATAGATGAAGATAGATAGAAGATGGAGAGATAGATAGTTGAAAGGAAGATATTCAAATCAACAGACAATAGTTAACTGCCCAGAACTACTTCTGATTTTGCAAAATGCCAGTCAGCTACAATAAAGACTTTCTGATACCATTTGTTGATGTGTTAAATTGCTTAAAGCTTAGTAACTATTAGTACTCAATTATATTTAGCTATTCAAAGGAGAGTTCTATATTGATTATTGCACCAAACTTGGGTTATAACATATAAAATATTTCCTACTTTAGTTTTTTATCATTTAACTTTTCCCTTGAGCATTAATACTGAGTATCCTATGACTCCCTGTTGATAGAGCAGACATGAGACTTCTGCAGGTCAGCTTTGAGTGCAATATGGGCACAATTAAATTTCTCAAGGCCTGCAGAAGGGCATTCTCCATTTAGTAGACATAAGGATTCACCAAGGTGAGGGTGAATGACTTCATGGTACTTAGACTGAAAGCTAATGAGCAGATGTGTGATAGTCTTGCCTTCCCAGGCTTTCTAAAGGTCTTTTCAATTCATCTCCTACATAAATCAGTATTAATGATTGTGAAAGTGTCTCTTTAAAATCTTGTATGTTGATCATTTCCCCCTGCTGGGGCGGCCTTGATAAGCCACAGAGGGAAAGGATAGGACAGTCCAGATGAGACTTGATAGGCTCAGGTCAGATGTTAGGGGAGGAGGGCTCCCCCTCTCTGAGGACTATGGGAGCGGGGGACGGGGGAGAGAGTAGGACAGAGAGAGTGTGGCATCTGGAAGCCATGAAGGAGGGAGCTACAATCTGGACGTAAAAGGAGCAAATTATAAATTAATTTTTTAAAATCCACTATATATAAAGAAAAAGAGAATTTTCAGTATTTTATGGCAAACATTTTTCATATATATTAAGAATAATTCTACTCATACCTGCATTTTCGCCAAAGGGAATGAGCTATTTAGCATTTTTCCTTGGTGCAAATACATTTAATTTCTGAGACAATTCATGGCAACTTAGAGTAATGTGCAGACTTTAAAAGAGAAAATGAATACAGCTACAAGATGAGTGGACTGTCTCCTTCACAGACAATAATCAGGCCTCAGTGACTCATTTTCATCTATACAAATGAAATAATGTGACAAAAATGGGGAATTTTTCTCCCACAAGGAAAAATATGAGAAGATATGCTAATCATGTTTGTCTGCTGTGACTATTTTTAGCCTAAATTGCCATCCTACAGCAGAATACGCCTCAACATCGCTACTGTGTACGTCAAGGAAGGGATGGAGAATTCTCTGATGAAAGGAATTGTCTCCTGGGCAAGGCAATGTTCTGATTCTTGAGCTAAATTTTTGAAAATAAATGACAAAAATAAAAACAAAAATAAGTTTGTTCTTTGATTTATCCTTCTGTATTGGTGTTTTCACTAGTCTGTTAAAGCTATTTCTAAGTATAAATTATATTAGAAATAGAAAGGTTTATTTTTCACATCATAAATGTATTTAATTTTCATGTCATACTTGTGAATCAAGCTTTTATATTTATTTATTTCATCTTTAATCCATTACCTTAGAATGTTTGCACTGAGAATCAAGAATTAAATACAAAATATTCTTCTCTGTTTCTCTCGGTTCTCTTCTATACAAAGAGGGTTCTTGAGGTGTCTGCTGTCTGATCGTCTTTAACCTTCTCTGTACACTCTGATCAGGCTTTCAACCATCCTTCCAAGCTGACATTACATATGTGTGCACCAGTGCTGACTGAGCTGATGGGATAGAGTGAGGAAGATGTCCATATATTTTTATGTTCTCTGCCTTAGTTTGTCACCATTTCACATTGAAAACTCCCTTTACTTACCCAGTTTTTAGAATGAACTCCATGAATCTCCTCACATAAAACTCAAGCTGCAGAATATATTTAAAAGGTGGCGGGGGATTCTCTCCCGATCCACTTTTGTAGGTTTCGCTGGAAAGGCAAATCAGTCTTAAACAGGCAGGGGCTGCTTTGCACTGAGAGAAAATTAAAGTCCTGCATCTATGTGCATGCCACACGCATGATTTGTTTTCCATATGAGTGTTGCCTGCATGATCATCACTCAGCACTGAAAGAAAAAAAAAATCCCTCAGGAGCAAAGGAAGGTCAGGAGGCATGAGGAGAGCAAAAAAATCAAGATGAACTGAAAGTGACTTAATTTCCAGACACGCTTCATCCTAAGTGAGACATCAGAAGAGAAAAAGGTGCACTTCTCTCCTTTCACAAGGACCTTCCCTGCAGCTGCACTTCATTTAAGCAAGAGTTAAAGAGGCTTTTGCATTGGGCTCCCTTAGCTTCCTAAGACAGTTATCACGGGAATGCCCTCTGCCTATGATAGCCCACTTGTCAGTGGAGGAGTTCAAAGAGTAATGATGAGCTTAAATAAGGGCATTTGCAAATATCCCAGAATCTTACCATATACATGCCATTCAATGCTTTCAAATGTAACCACCAATGATAATTTTTATAATCACTGATGAGTGAACTCTAGTTTGGTAGCCACAGAATTCAAAATAGAATCCTTAAAAGAAGGCTCGAGGACTAAGAAACTTTGTTTTCAGATTCTAGATAGAGATTCTACTTAAAAACTAATTTATTCCTTCATTTGGTTTGGTTCCAGTGTACTGTGCTGTCTTACACATTTACATCATCCTTGACTCATCAAACATACAAGCACTCCTCAGTCTTTCCTTGTCTTTCATGGCTTTTGACACTTTTGGAGAGTCCTGATCACACACTTTAGTTCTGGAGTGTCTGTTGTCTTCTCTTGTTTATTAGATTCTTTTCAAAGGAAACAGGGCAAAATGATGTGTTAGACAGTAGCATCTAGACATACATACGATGTCAAGAGATCTCCTATTGGGCAATTTCTTGATTCACTGGTTAAGTTCATGTCTATAGGCTTCTACACTGTGTCATTACCTTTATAGTGAATTATAATAGGAATATATTCTGAAATTATGCAAATAACTTCATTCAAGTTTGCCTCAGTGTTTTCATGTCCATCAGCACATCTTGCTTCTAATAGTAGTTGTTACCATGTTTCTATTTGATCCATTACTTTGACATCTGATGATTAATAAATTGAGTGTGAAGAGTTGTTCTTTATCCACCATTCATTAAAGCCTTTTTCATCAACATGAACACGATGATATGTAATCATCAATAATATTGAATCCAATATTATTATGACAAGCAGAATAATTGGTCTGTAAAGAACTTCTGGTATCTATAAACATGGTACTCTAACTGGGAAAAGCACCTAGTAATGGAATGGATGGAAGAACACACCTTAAGATGCAGATAAATATCTCTGATATATATTCATATATATGAATCTTTATATATGGATATTTTTATAGATTATCAAGAAGGCCTAATCTAATTACATGGGTCATGGGTCAATGGGCTTTAAGGCTTATAATACTGTTGCCCAGTCATAATCACAGCCTGTCTTCCAGCTTGCTGTCTATAAAATTGTAAACAAGTTCATATGCAACAGCAGTGAGCACTCTCACCACCATGTCTCCTTCACTATAAAAGAGCTACACCCTCAACCTAAAGCCATGAATAAAGAAATATCTTATTCCTTCAAGTTGCTTATTTCAAATATGGAAGTCGAGAAGAGAATAGTAAATCCTAAAAGAGGTTGATCCAACTTATTCATTTTGTTCTGTGTGTGTGTGTGTGTGTGTGTGTGTGTGTTTTGTTTGCTTGTTTTTGTTTTTGGCAGTGGAACAGGTTAGAGAGTGCAATCTGAATATAGGTTGTCTTGTTCTTTCCACTGTTTAAATTGAAGGAACTGGAGCACAAATATAGCAATGAAGTAACCTCTAAGAGCATGAATGGCTCCTGGCGGAAAATCTTTAATAAATTATAAAACAACAAAA
Organism: Acomys russatus; assembly: GCF_903995435.1. Lineage (NCBI taxonomy): Eukaryota > Metazoa > Chordata > Mammalia > Rodentia > Muridae > Acomys > Acomys russatus. Next base: position 42,949,027 of record NC_067167.1, read on the forward strand.
AGAGCAAAGAAAAATATTCTTCCCTAAACTTCTCAGACAGCCAAACAGACCCTCAGTAATATAGACACCCAAACTTAGCCAGATTCAGCTGATGCCATTTTATTGAGGAAAGATAAGGAGAAATGATTTTATTTCCATACACATTTTATCCATGGTGAAGCCTCAGAAGATTTGTGGAGGCATGTAGGACAGTGTGTGTATGCCTGTATATGTGTGTTGTGTGTGTTATATGTGGTGTGTGTGTGTGCATGTGTTAATAACACTGTCTTTTCCTTCTGCCTTCACATCATTTCAGTTTTCCCACCAAGAGCTCCATTAGTACAACTAGATCTTTTGATTGTCATTAGCACTTCCCCACTTAAAACACCTACGCAGTCAACCTCATGAGCAGATCTAAAGTAGAAGTCTGATAATTTTACACATATAGAATCCATTTAAAATTTTTTTCTAATTGTTCAGAGGAAAACAATGGAGGATGCAGATTAGCTGACACTAGTACTGAAACAATTAATTTAAATATTTAAAAATGGAGGCATTGGAAATTGTAGAAGAAGGACAAAATGTAGGTAGAAAGTGATCTAAGGAATGGGTGATGAGGTAGATAGCTTCCCTTGACTCAGTTTACAGAATATAATGCCTTAGCTATAATCTAATGCTTATCAACTTGATTGTAATGATTGTTTGAATGGTGTACTTCTTAGACTTGTACAATTTAAAAACCAACTTTAGAAGTAGAGTTTTAAAGAAAAACATTAAACCTAAATGTAAGTAATATACAATCTGAGGTTATATACATACAGAGATACATGTTTATATACATATATATATGCATATATACAAACTGTTAAAGAAAATTAAAAAGAGAGCAAGAAGAAATATATGGGAGGGCTTAGAGTAAGAAACGGGAAGGGGTGAATGGTATAATTATACTATAATCTCAAATAAACAACAATAATAAGAGTTCTCTAGGAACTGTCCAAATCACAGGGGAAAGCAAGGAACTGATTCACTGAAATCAGTGTAGTCTAAACAGCTAATGATTCAGATAGAAACATTCTGGGGTGACTATGGTCCTCAGGGGATAAAGACCCAACTACCTTGATGACTTGAGTTCTGTCTGACTGGGACTCACATCATTGAAGGAGAAAACTGACACCTCCATGTGGTACCCTCACATCTACATGAACACTGTCCTAGTTAGGGCTACTATTGCTGTGAATGAACACCAGGACCAAAATCAACTTGAGGAGAAAAATGCTTATTTGGTTTACACTTCCACATCATGATTATCATCAAAGAAATCATGACAGGAGCTCAAGCAGGGCAGGAATGTGGAGACAGGAACCGATGCTGAGGCCATGAAGAGGTGCTGCCTACTGTCCTGCTCCTCATAGCTAGCTTACCCTGTTTTATTCCCTACTTCCTTCCTCTTTTTTCTTTATTTTTTTAATGATGCCAACTGAGGACTTATTGGCATAAACACAACCATATTAAAACAGACGTTATGAAACCAGAAGTTAATGTCAGGCCCTCCAACTTGACTGTGTAGACATCTACCTCTGTTATGAGACAGGCATTGGTGGCCAGCTGTTTTGGGGCCATTATGTCCAATAGACATTTCCTTATAGATATTGGGACCACCATCCCAGGGTGGCCCTACCAACAGTGAGCTACGCTGAGCCCTTGTCAGCAATCACCAGTTAGCATATTCTCTATAGGCTTGCTTACAACCCCATCTTATGGAGGCATTTTTTTTTTTTTTTTTTTTAGTGAAGGTGCTCTTCTCTCTATAGCTTGTATCAAATCGACATAGAACTATCCAGAACAAACACTATGGCATGTGCACATACACACACACACACACACACACACACACACACACACAAATACATGCATAAATAAATAAACAACAAATAACTAGACATTCTGAAAGATTAAATTTTAAGGAAGACAGTGTCAACACTTTCTGATTCTGGGCATTCAAATAGGAAGAGATACTAAACAGTGCACAGAAGAAAACTTGGAACAGGAAAGTTCAGGCATGAGTATCAGAAATGGTGTACAGTCTTCCCAGTCTCGTCAAGATATCACATCTCCAAACTATTAAAGTAAAACTTGTTTTTTTATTATTTTTTGGGTTTTGGGGGGTTATTTTCATTGCAATGTGTTGCTTAGGTTTTTTGATGACAAAGACAGTGTCCTATTTTCCTGTGATTTACTAACTCATCCATAGCACACTCAACCATTCAACATTTGACTTCTACATGCTCGCATAGGATAAAAATGGGCAATGTGAATGATGATTTTAAGTAAGAGAATATATGTGAAAGCTCTGCTAGGAAATTTTCTCTGTAGTGCCTCTAGCACCTGATAGTGATGGAGCAATGTTTTATAAATTCCAATGTTCTATGTAGCATAAGCCACATAAGCAAAATTTTTAACATAGTTTTACATTTTTCTTAAATTGTGTTGTTGAGGACTTAAATAAAATTGTGTGCATGTGTGTGTGTGTGTGTGTGTGTGTGTGTGTGTGTGTGTGTGTGTATCTATGATAAATTTTATATATACAGACAGGATATTTTAAGTAATGTGGCATACAATAAATATACTTATTCATTCACAATGTGTGTATATCCAAGAGGACAATATGAAGGAATACATGAAACCAAAAAGAATAAGAAAAAATGGATTAAAAAAACACATATTTCCTTTTCCACTGAGAGAATAATGTGAGGCTGTGGTTGACATATGGTTGATGCTAGGACTACTGGTCAGTACAGCGCTAAGGCACAATGCTATATATGGCATCTGGGCATAGGCTTAAAGGAAGTCAAATCTGAACATCTCACTGGATTAAACAGATTGTTTATTATTTTAAATTTTATATTTACTTAATGTCTTTCTCAGCCAATGTTATTTTTCCTTTTTCTTTTTTATTAAATATTTTTTATTTTTTACATTTACATTTATATTATTTTAATATATTTTATTAATTTATTCATATTACATTTCAATTGTCATCCCATCCTGTGTATCCTCCCATTCTTCCCTCCCTCTCATTTTCCCCATACTCCCCTCTACTATGACTGTGATTGAGGGGGACCCCCTCCCCCTGTATGTGCTCATAGGGTATCAAGTCTCTTCTTGGTAGCCTGCTATCCTTCCTCTGAGTGCCACCAGTCCTCCGCATCCAGGAAACGTGGTCAAATATGGGGCACCAGAGTTCATGTGAAAGTCAGTCCCCACTCTCCACTCAACTGTGGAGAATGTCCAGTCCATTGGCTAGATCTGGGAAGGGGTTTGAAGTTTACTGCACGTATTGTCCTTGGCTGGTGCCATAGTTTGAGTAGGACCCCCATCATATATGCACATTTATATCTGGGCACTAGACCAAGCGGCATGCCCCATGAAAGTCTTCACTTACCAGAAAAGTGAGACAGAGGGGAAGACTTCCTATTGGGACTCTAGGTGAGAGAAGCAAGGGAGAATGGGAAAATAGAAGGATGCAGATGGTCCTAGAAACTTAAATGTACATTTGTATTATTAAACATTTATACAATAAATGACCTACAGCAAGGAGAACCATGAAACAATCAGGAATATATATGTATATATATATTATTCATAGTGTTTTGGTATTTGTATTTGACAGCCTTGGAGAAAAAAATCTTTCCTCTCTTGATGTGTCTAAAATTCTAAATGTAATTCAATAGCTATCATATCTCACCATTATCAAAGTAAAACATCTCTCTAGACCTAAAAGCATCTTAACCCCTAAACAACTAAGTTTAATTGCAAAACTAAACTACCTTAGCTTCAACTCCATCAGAGACTTGAGAAGGAACAAAATCAATTACCTGAGTATACAAGAAGTGCAGATTAGCTGCTTCCCAAATGACAAGATTACAGCTTGCTACCTTATCAGTCACCCAAAACTCTCTATAATGTTGGAGCATTCTCTTCAGCCTTCTGGCCCAGTATATCTAACCCACATATTTGTGAGGCAGGAACTATTAAAGACTTGCTTACCTGTCTTGGCAGAGTTTGGTCATCAATTCTGCCTGCATCCAAGCTTGCCTTTTTAAGGCAGAATTCTGTCTGTGGTAGAAAACAGGGAATGTGTGTTCTTTGCCACATTTGAAGCCATCTTCACAAGGAAGTTCTTTGATGATCATCATCCTCTTTGAGGTAGGCCGGGTGTTGCCAGGAGTTAACCTATCTCATTGTCAAATGAATATTTAAAAAGATGGCAGCTAGTTTGCATTCTCACCAGCAATGAAAGAGTGTTTCTCTCTCCCCACATCCTCGCCAGCATGTGGTGTCACTTGAGTTTTTGATCTTAGCCATTCTGATGGGTGTAAGATGGAATCTCAGAGTTGCTTTGATTTGCATTTCCCTGATGACTAAGGAGGTTGAGCATTTCTTTAAGTGTTTCTCAGCCATTTGATATTCCTCTGTTGAGAATTCTCTGTTTAGTTCCAAGCCCCATTTCTCAATTGGGTTATCCAGAAGATACTCCAGCACACAACAAGAAAATTTACTCAACCATGTTCATAGCAGCCTTATTCATAATAGCCAGATCATGGAAACAGCCTAAGTGTCCCTCAGTAGAAGAATGGATAAAGAAACTGTGGTACATATACACTATGGAATACTACTCAGCTATTAAAAACAAGGAATTCCCGGAATTTGTGGATAAATGGATTGAGCTAGAAATGATCATAATGAGTGAGTTAACCCAGAAGCAGAAAGACTTAAATGGTATATACTCACTTATATCTGCATACTAGCCCAAGAGGCATGTCCCACGAAAGCCTTCACTTACCAGGAAACTGGGACAGAGGGGAGGACATCCTATTGGGACTCTAGATGAGAGACGCATGGGAGAATGGCAAAGTAGAAGGATCCAGAGGATCCTAGAAACCTACAAGTAGAACATTATGATAGGCAGATTTGGGCCCAGGGGTCCTGCTCAAACTAAGGCACCAGCCAAGGACAATACAGGCGGTAAACTTTAAACCCCTACCCAGATCTAGCCAATGGTCAGAACATTCTTCACAGTTGAGTGGAGAGTGTGATATGACTTTCTCACGTACTCTGGTGCCTCACATTTGACCATGTCCCTTGGAGGGGGAGACCTGGTGGCACTCAGAGGAAGGACAGCAGGTTACCGAGAAGAGACTTGATACCCTATGAGCATATACAGGAGGAGGTAATCCCCCTCAGGAACAGTCATAGGGTAGGGGAATAAGGGGAAATGGGGAGGGAGGGAAGAATGGGAGGACACAAGGGATGGGATAACCATTGAGATGTAACAAGAATAAATTAATAATAAAAATTTTTTAAAAAACAAACAAAAAAAAAAGATGGCAGCTAATATGGGTTGTATTCTTGGATTTCTCTGTGAGTTAGCTGGGTGGCCAGTGGTCAGACATACCTGTGCTCCACACAATGTGTATCCCTCTCACCTGGGAATTAGCAGCACTGGTGTTTTGTAGATCCTAGTTTGGTCTTTCAGTCACTATGCAGTCCTGGTTGTCCTGCTAAAGAGAAGCAGTGTATAATCAGTGCTGCTATCTTGAATCTCTCTCTCCTTTTTCTTTGTATGAATGTACTTTCTTGCCAAAAAATCCTCAGAAGGCATATAAGAGAACTTATAAGAACTTAGCCTCTGCTCAGATCTTTACACATTTTAGTAATTTGAATAAGTCAAAATTATCACTTTAAGGGAAAAGTAAAAACTGGGAAATATTGTATCATTGTCAATAATTAGTCAATGGTTACTGTACTTGTATTTTGTTCTCAAAGCAAGACTAATACTAAAAATGTTTGACCACAAAGGAAATTCCAATAATTAATATTTAATCTCAAATAATTGTGTTTGAATAAAAATAATTATTTTATTTCAGATTAGTAGTTATCTGTAGAGGATACTGTCTTAGACCTAAGAGTGAGTGCTTGAAATTTTGTTACTAGAAAGCATTGACCACCCTGTGTGCTGTTCCTGTGCACACCATCTTATGGTAAAGTTCAATTCATACATTTTTACAGAAAGAGATTAATACAAACAACATTAAAATAAACAAAAATTATTAAGTCATAATAAAAATCTGTAAATATGATCTTCCTTTCTAAGTGTAGAATTTTTCATGAACTATTTTTGGAACTCAGTTGATCTCAGATACTAAAAGAGAAGCTGAAGAATTATGGCAGTGTACATACTCTTCACTGTAAAATACGTTCTTTCAGCAAGGTACAGCATCTTCTGCCTTCAGCTCGTGAGATGTGAAAACACAAGAATAGAAAGGCTCTGGGTAACCTTGGCTACATAGTGCATTCCTAGTCACCAGGACTCTGTTTGTAAATAATATAATTATTAAAAATTTTTCTTCCTTTTTTAATTCTTCACTATTATCTTCACTTCAATTCTGCTTGTGAGGCTTACTGTCTCTTGTTCAAATTATAGTAATAATGACTATGCAATGGCTTTTTTTTCTCTGTAACTACAGAGCATACAACATTATTTATGAATCTTCTCCCATATGTTAATATTTTAGCCTGATGACAAACAAAACTACCTTCATTAACTTTAAGGTTCTCCAATTCACTTCCTAAATCATAACTCTTCAGAATTAGTTAACCTAAATTTCATAAGGGGTATTTTTTATAGTAATTATTAATGTGCAGAACAAAACACAACTTTAAATAAACACACAACATTTATGGAGAACAATAAAATATAATTTATATGATATTAAATCCCATATTTTTCTACTAATTAAATAATTGGAATTGAATGTCTCTGACAGCTTTAATGATAAATGGTAGCCTATCTTAGAAGTGTACACTACACTGCTCCATTCTTCATTTCTAACTGAGTAAAGTGATCAAAGAGGAAACTGGAGGTGGGGTACATGTGGCAAACAAAGACTCTAATCCCTTAAGAATAGGCGAATGGGTATAAAAATAATAGTAATGGTGCAATGTACACTCTTCCACTGCTTGTTGCTTTCATGCATGAAACAATGGCAATTGTAACCATCTTTAGAAGTCTCTTGTCAACAATCCATCTTCCATTTCAGAAATAAATTTCTTAATAAAGACTTCCTCAAATTTCAAACAGAGCATATGGCATGTAGTCTGAAAAAGACAGTGCATGATTATTGACCTCTTGGTTCTACTATCAATGCTTATGAGTCAAAGTGATGAAAAGGGATGTTGAGACATCATTTCTACTGTTAAACACTTTTTTTCTTCTTTTATTAATTTATTCATATTACATCTCGATTGTTAGCCCTTCCCCTGTTTCCTCCCATTCTTCCCTCCCTCCCACTTCCCCCCTTCTCCCCTCCCCTATGTCTGTGATTGAGGGAACCTCCTCCCCCTATATATGCTCTTAGAATATCGAGTCTCTTCTTGGTAACTTGCTATCCTTCCTCTGAGTGCCGCCAGGCCTCCCCATCCAGGGGACGTGGGCAGAAAAGGGGCACCAGAGTTCCTGTGAGAGTCAGATCTCACTCTCCACTCAACGATGGAGAATATCCTGTTCGTCAGCTAGGTCTTGGTAGGGGTTCGAAGCTTACTGCCTATATTTTCCTTGGCTGGTTAAACACACGTTTATCCTGCATACGCACATCTACACTTAGAAGCCAACAGGAGGACTACCAAAGACATGATAAATTTAAATCTGAGCTCTTTAGTCTTTGACTCATCATTCATTTTCATCTTTACCTCACAAATAAAAGGCTTGTTATCTTCTCCAAAATTTACAACTTTGAAAGTTAAAAGTGTACATTCGAGTGTTTTTAAGGTCACTGACATTCTCGCTTTCTTTGTTATGAACTAGTGGCCATAACCAGTCCCTAAGTCCTGAATCATTCGTGAATTCATCTCAAAGACCAATAACAATACGGATCCAATGTTCCATTTCATCACACATTCTCTTTAGGTAAGCCTTTACATTTTGTCCTGTTCAAATGTGCTTGGACTTTTACCCTGAAATTTGTTTTAGAAAAATTTCACCCTCAACACCATCTCTAAGTAAAAACCATGAAATGTGTTCTGAGAAGTGTCTATGCTCCCAAACTGCTCTTCATGGCTCTGACTCCAGTCCTTCTCGTGTCAGTGCTGATTAGTGCTATGAATACACTAACTTCTAATGAGGATCAGAATCAACCTTCCCCTAAGTTGTGTCCTCTGTAACAGTAAATTCTTGTGTGTGTGAGGCAAATATGAAGCCATTGGTAAACTAACAAAGGGGACACTTTTATTTGATAGTTGCAACCAGGATTGCTTCTCGTTTATTCTTCTTAAAAAGTAAAACAGTTATAAGTGAGTATATACCATTTAACTCTTTTTGCTTCTGGAAAGTGGGACATAGGGAAAGACTTCCTATTGGGACTCTACGTGGGAGAAGCATGGGAGAATGGGGAAATAGAGGGATCCAGAGGGTCCTAGAAACCTACAAGAAGAACATTATGACGAGAGGATCTGGGCCCAGGGGTTCTGCTCAAACTATGGCACCAGCCATGGACAATATGTGCAGTAAACTTTGAACCCCTACCCAGATCTAGCCAAGGGACAGGACATTCTCCACAGTGAGTGGAGAGTGGGGACTGACTTTCACATGAACCTTGGTGCCTCATATTTGACCACGCCCCCTGGATTGGGAGACCTGGTGGCACTCAGAGGAAGGATAGCAGGCTACCAAGAAGAGACTTGATACCCTATGAGCATATGCAGGGAGAGGAAATCCCCCTCACTCACAGTCATATAGGAGGGGAGTAAGGGGAAAATGGGAGGGAGGGAGGAATGGGAGGATACAAGGAATGGGATAACAATTGAGGTGTAAAATGAATAAATTAATAAAATATTTTTTAAGTAAAGCAGTTTAGTTTATGTATCTGTAATTCCCATCTGTAAGTCTAATCCAGCGAGGATCTCTATGTCCGCTCTACCAGGAGAGTTGTTGACTGAGAAACTCCCAGGGCTTGTTCACTGCAATTACCATGTACAAAACCACATTGAAGCTGTAGACTTAGATCACAGAATGAGTGAGGTGCTAACGAAAACAGGAAAGCCAAATCTGAAACTTTTTCTTTCCCTGTGTCTCAGAAGCATGTTTCTTTGCCAAAGAAGAGCTATGGCTGAAACTTTTAGCAGAAATCTGAATCGCAGCTGTGAAACTTCATAATGGATTATCTTATAAAATTAATCATGGACCCTTAAGCCCGAGGATTCTAAAGCTAAATTCTTCTGAACAATTTTGAATCTGAAATTATCTAAAGAGAGTAACAGAGAATACTGATTTTATAATTTTTGAGTATAATGAGTACTAATATTGTAAAAGTGGTGTGCTACAATTTGAGAGAAATAATAAAATTAAAATAATAGACTTTTTACTAAAACCATAAGATTAATGGTACTATTGCTTTATAAAGGGAAAAATTAAAAGATTAAAATACTTTCTTCAAAAAGCAAAGGCTAATTGAGACTTCCTAACACTAGGAAGAAAAGCCAGAACTAGAGAGTGTGAATTCACACAACACGCCAATAGATATTGTCTCTTCATTAAAGAAACTAATTAAAGAAGCCACATCTTCTCCATTTCCTTCTAGTTGTTATTTCTACCCTCATATACATCAGCTCTGATGAGTACAGTTGCAGAACATGTCACATAGAATTCTGGGAGTCGAGTTGCTAGCCTATCAGAAGCCTCAAAGGGTAAAAGTATGCAGAAGTTGAGTTTCAGAAAAGGAGAGGAAAATAGAGGAATTACCTCAAGTTTTAGACAGAGAAGAGTCAGTAATCCCAATATTCTTCCAAAATTTGGAGTAAAAAGCACTACAATGCAAGACACAGACATTTAAGTCACTGCTAAAAAGTTGATAATTAGCTTCTGAAATGAAAAAAACAAAACAAAACATAACAACATAGCAAGACTAGAAGAAATCCCCTGAGGTGAGCTAGAGCAATCTTAGCACTCCACACTGAGGTCCTCGATCCTTGCACATAATAGCCTAAAACATCATGCTTAGTGCAAGGCATAAGAAACATATTATGCTTTAGCCCCAACCGCTACTGGCTCTGTGCTGCCACTGGCCCCAGTATCAAGATCTGGGACTTGGAGGGCAAGATCATTGTAGATGGACTGAAACAAGAAGTTATCAGCACCAGCAGCAAAGCAGAGCCACCCCAGTGTACCTCTCTTGCCTGGTCTGCTGATGGTCAGACTCTGTGTGCTGGCTATACAGACAACCTGGTGCGAGTGTGGCAGGTGACTATTGGTACCCAGTAAAAGTTTATGACAGAATCTTAGAAATAAAACTGGCTTTCTGAAAAAAAAAAAAAAAAGAAACATATTACAAATTATATCCATACACTAGACTACGGATATAGAGATTTTTATGTGTTAACTTATTTGCTCCACAGAAATGACCCTAAAAAGGGCATGTTATTTCTATAACTGTTTTTGAGGTAAAAAATGTACAATTCTAAAACCAGGAAGTAGTGACATATGGTTTTGAATTATAGCAGTCTGAATCAAACAAACTTATAAAAATTTTGAGGAGAAGAAACAAAACCTGAATTTACAGAAGGCTGTATCCCTACAGCAAATAGTTTCTTGGCCATAGCGTATTAGCAATTAACTTTAGTTCTATATGCATTTTGAGGAAGGCTTTGCAGACTTCTAATACTTGTCCTGGAAGGTAATTTGAATAAGAGTGACCCCTATAGGGCTCATTTGTTTGATTCCCCAGGTGATGAAAGCTATTGAGGAAGAATTAGGAAATATGGCCTCACTGAAGGGGGTGAAGCCTTGATTGAAGAAGTGGTTCCACCATTCCAATTGGCTTTCTACCTTGTGGTTGTTGTCTCAAAATGTAAACTCTCACCTACTGCTCCAAGGCCATGCTTGCCCACTGCTGCCCTGCTCCACGCCATGATGATTATAAACTCTAGTTCCCTCTGTAACTGGACCCCCACATTAAATTCTTTCCTTTTTTCTTCCTTCCTTCCTTCCTTTCCTTCCTTCCTTTTTTTTCTCTCAATATTAGGACAAAACACAAGGCCTTGTGCTTGCTAGGCAAGTGCTCTTTCACTGAGCTAAACCCCCACACCCGAAATACTTTGTTTCGTAAGTTATCTGTTGCTGTGCCAGTACCATGCTGTTTTAATTACTATTGCTTTATAGTACAGTTTGAGATCAGGTATGGAGATTCCTCCAGAGGATCTTTTATTGTACAAGATAGTTTTAGCTATTCTGGGTTTTTGTTTGTTTGTTTTTCCATATGAAGTTCAGAATTGAACTTTCAATTCTCCACAGTTGAGTGGAGAGGGGGGTATGACTTTCACACAAACTCTGGTGTCTCACATTTGACCATGTCCCCTGGAGGGGGAGACCTGGTAGCACTCAGAGGAAGGCAACAGGTTACCAAGAAGAGACTTGATACCTTATTAGCATATACAGGGGGAGGTAATCCCCCTCAGGACCAGTCATAGAGGAGGGGAATAAGGGGAAAATGGAAGAGAGGGAAGAATGGGAGGATACAAGGTATGAGATAAACATTGAGATGTAACAAGAATAAATTAATAAAAAATTAAAAAAATGTTTTTGATGATAAATAAAACTATGGAAGGAAGAAAACTGGCGGGGAGTAACTAAGATGGAAAGAAATTCCCTTTGGATTTTTCTAGAGCTCAAAAGAAATGAGGAACATCCCATTATTCTCTGCCATTTCCACTCAGCTCTGCAAGGCTCACTGGTCTAGGCACACTAAGTTGATTGTTTTCTCTTTTCCTTTCCCTCTCTGACATTTCATCAGAAGATATACCACAGTCTGTTCTCCTTCTGTCTCTCTTTCCAGCTTTCTATTGTCAGGACCTCTGACCCTCCAGACCTATTCAGACAGTATCTGCTCAGAAATGAATCAATTAACATTGCCATAAAGTTTCCATTCAGCTTTTAGAAGGGTAAACATACTTTATCTTCCTCTGTGTGCCTGTCTTGGTCACTGTCTCTTTAGTTCTCCTTTCATTCCATTTTTAAATGATAGAGTTTTAAGTATCCAAGATCACCAATATGCATGTCACACTATAATATAAAACTAAAAATTCAAGGTCAAATATAAAAGTGAGGACATAAGATGTGCAGATTATGGGAAAGGAAAGGCTGATAATATGCCTATTGCCAAAGCCAGGGAGCCAAGGGACACTGTAGGCAATGACATGAAAAGCTGAAGGGTGCATTAACCATACTCCTCTTTTCTGATCTCCACATAGCCCTGATTTTAGAACTACTTTGTGTATGAATATTTCAGATCTCTTTGGAGTACTGACTAAGCCTGATTCAGTGCTGGCCTTGGGCTGACATAATTAATCTGCAGAGGTCTTCCAAGGCCTTTACTACTTAATCTGTTTTCCAAATATTGCTGCTCACCTCTCCTCTTCGGTTCTTTTTGCTCTTCCAGAATTATGCCTTTATAAAAATCCTTGTGGCTGCTTTTTTCCTGGTGACTCAAAGAGAATAAATGTAAACAAATGTATTTGTACTGCCATGTTCAATTTGAAGTCCTGCCATTTGTTTCAAAATTGTCTGGATCTGCAATTTAGATACTGTCTGTGCTGCAAAATTTAATTATGTTCTCTCTTTAATTTTCTTCCTACATAGTTTAGATGATCTGATATATCTTACATCCTTTCAAACATTCATATCAAATTTATGTTACTATTTTACCGTATAAGCATCCACAGAGCCAAAAACCATTATTCCCTTTGAGCACATTTGAGCTGAGGAGCAATGCTGCCACAGTACATGTAAACAAGTTATCGTTGTGAGACTTTTGACATTGGTCTCATTGGCTACTTCTGAGATATTGACTGGCCAAATGCATTCCACCAAATTCCCCTTTACTTTTATCCCCCACAACAGCAAAATATCTGCCATTTATGAAACTCAAATCTCATATAAAATTGTACACACACACGCGCGCGCGCGTGTGCGCTCATGCATGCATACATGCACACTGTCTCAGATGGCAAATTTAAATTAGCCTTGTTTTCCAAAGAAAAGTACCCCCAAAACACCAGCTTCTCAAAACTGAAACATTTTGTTTCTTTGATCAACTACCTAATTGGCTGTTTTAAGATGAAGTATTCAGTACTAAATTCTCTTGTCATTCCAGCAGCACTTAGGACACACTCCCCATTTCAGCTTTTGCAAGCTGTACTGTCCTTCGAATGAAGCCCCATATGCCTTCAACTGCTCCCTTGTCTCAATAGTTAGTTGGATATCTTTCTTTTACTATACAATGGATGTCATGATACCATACAGTATTTTTTTCCTAGAATCTTTGCACTCTTTGATTTGGGTGCTTTGGTTTCAGAGAGACTTTCTAGCTCAATCTGGTATCAAACCAGAGCTCATCCCGCCTCATCACCAAGTGCCACATGACAAGCACATATGGCTTCCTGCAGCCTCAAGTCTCCACCTGTTCCCTCCTCACTTCCGTCCTTTTCCCTAGTCTCTATAAAAGTAATCAACTCCAGATTCATCATCTCCCACCAATGTTTTACTTCCAGAAAACCCTGTCTCCTCCTAGATCACTCTTATCTCCTAATTACTGCTGTCTTGCTCAGGTTTGTCCCACTCAAGCTGCTGAAACGATGTTACAGTTCAAACATACCCACGTCCTTCATCCTCCTTGATTTTGTTTTGAACTTGACACACCTAGGAAGAGGATATTTTGACTGAAGAATTGCCTCAATCAGGTTGGCCTGTGGACATATCTGTTGGTGTATCTTTTGTATACTTTTAATTAGTGTCTGGGATTGGTTGGTTTTCTTAGAAATTTATATATCTCAACTTCCCTGGGTATGATTCTGCTTTCCTATCCTGTTGTTACCAAGCTCATCTTACTATGGCCAGCGATACTTGAGAAGAACTTTCAAGACTCAATATTTGGTTTCTTCAATTTGCTTTTTTCCTGGTTTAATATACTCAGAGGATTCTTACATTTCACATACTGGGATTTTGTTTGTGATTTAATATTAAAAATATATGAAATATAAACATAGTTTATGTTTCTACATTTGTATATATAGATATATATGCATATAAATCTGCACCTATATTGTCTAAAAAATTATAACACAAAGAAACATGCATAAATATGATAATTTTCATATGTTATATTTAAAAATATCCTGTAAAAATGATGCAAGACAGCCTATTATCATTTGTTAACATTTCGGTATTTTGTCACGGAGTTTAATATTGAAATTGTTTTTCTGATTGACTACATGAATGATTATTCCCCTTCATAGGCTTACAGAAGATGAGTATTCGCCAGGCTGCTTTAAAGGAGTCCATTTGGGATAATGCATTCTGTGGGTGACCTCTCACTGTCACCCTGCTCCACTCCGTGAGAATGGCCTCAAATCCCTTTCTCAGTCCTTTCTGATTATCTCTTAGGCTGCTGTCATTTTTCTTTTCCAAACGACAATATTAAAAATGCAGAGGAAAAGATGATACATTTTGAAATGTGTATGCCTAGACATCAGTCATCGATTTTGCCTTCTGAAGTACAAATTGCATGAAAAATATTAACAAGGGTTTTGAATCTATGTGAGTACAACTCTGTGCAGCATCAGTCTTGTTAGCAATTGTGGTTAAACAAAGGATCAGGTCAAGTTCAATTTCTACTTTCTGTGACATTATTGAATAAACCTCGTAAGAGTAAGTTCAATATTAGACAAATGTATTCTGAAACTTATTGAACCATTTCCCACCTGAGAGGCAGCCTGCTGTTTCATCCCCTCTCCTTGAAGAAGTTGCATTCGCTTGAGATAATACCGTGTGGTGTTTGTTCTGTGATACAGCCCCTGAAAACTCCCTGGTGTTCTTGAAGTCGTAGCTTCTTAGGCCTCAACTTTGGAATCAGAACTTAAGTTCTTGTCTCAGCTCTGTACCCACTCTCCTCATTAAACTCCTCCACTAAAGAACAGAAAGACTTCCACAGGCTTCATATCCAAGACTGAAAACAAGGCCTGTAGCAGAACTGAGAATATTTCATCTGGTTGAATGAATGCTTAGACAGGACATTCTCAAATCATACTTTCCCCAGTAGGGCAGGAATAAAATTAAAATATAATCTCATCAGCCATAGAAAACCCAAGGAATCTGTGGTTTATTATTTTATCTTCTAGTTAGGCATAAAGAAAGGTAACTAAGGCTTTGGAAAGATACTTCTACTTAGCCAAAGTTAATAAGCAACTTCCAATAGTAAAATATACCATTTTCAGTGCATATCATATAACTCATTGAAATATATTGGAAAAATATGTTGTCAATGGTAGAAGGACTCTATTAAATACACATACATACATACATACACACACATGCATGCACACACACACACACACGCACACACACACACTTAACCAACATTTCTAATAATTGTCCATGATTTGAAATAATGAGTTTCAGTTCTCTCTTGTTTATACAAATTATGAAAATGATTTTTAAAAAATCCTGGATGGTCAGCATGGGGTTTTTAAACTGAGCCATTCTAATTGGGAAAGTACAGGGGCCTTGGAAGAAGAAGCCACATCTTAGCTTTGTTGATGTCTCCATTTGTTACTGTGAACAATTTGCCTTATAATTCTGAACTTCAATTTAATCATCTGGAAAAATGTGAGATTAAAATAATCTCTGAGAGCTACTGAAACTTCAAAAACTGTGATAATAAAAAAAAAAACTGTGATAATTTCTTCCAAGACTTGTTAGAAATCTTATGATTATCATAGATAGGAAATTTTTTTGCTCTGATTTTATTTTTGTTCTATTTGTTGCTTATTATTGTTAAGGACTATGAAAGTGTGTGGCTTACGTTAGTGCAAAACAACAGAAAACAGTATCTGAAATGATTCTGACAAGAAATCACTCTTTCTCAGTGTCAGCTTTTCAGCCAACTTGTCTGTTGGACCTGGGATCTGAGGACCTGAAGGAATGGGGCAGACTACAGTCTAATGTTGCAGACAAAAATCATTTCAGTTTTAATGTGCTTTTATACACAAATGAAACAAAGAAAATAATGGTCCAAGAAAGGTTGTTTGAGTTCAGAAAAATATGGTCAGAAAAACAAGTAAATAAATGCTAGCAAGCACATACTAAATGTTAACAGGGCGGCCTTTCCCAGAATTGTCTCAGGAAAGATGGATTTAAACAAAATTTCCTGGCATGTACTGTAGATTATATCTGGGGAAGTGTGAAAGCAAGGCTGTAGGCCATATCCAGATTCAGGGTACACTGACCAGATCGGACATTATAGCTATATTCTGATATCCAACAGGAATAAACATGTCTTGTAAATGGAATATAAATATTAGTGACAGAGGACACGAAATTGTGTCCAAGAACAACCGGGGAACAAAATTTACTTGAAATAAAAGACCCTTTGTCTGTTTCCTGGAGCCCTTCTCACAGTTCCCAAAGGCGTTGTTCACATGGGTCATTCTGATCGTGTGCAGACACTCACTGCACATTGTTATGATACTCAGGTTTCAGTTCATTTTAACCTTAAATTTATTCCTATGTTCAACTGTGAAATTATCTTTCCATTTAGAAATAAAGTCTGAAACCTTATATTTTAATTTTTAGTATTTAAAATCTTATTTTTTAACTTAAAATGTCTGTCTGTTTTCTAAGCTGCTAGAAAGGGTTAAATAATAAAACAAGATTTACTTTTACACACAGTCTTTAAAAATACAAGCAGTTTTATGCTTCTGGGTTAAAAGACAGGCATAGCCAACTTAGATTGTGTACACACATCTTTTATGTGATTGGTTCATAAAACTGTAACTTTTCTACAAAGAAACTGATATCTAAACATAGCATAAAATTTGCCAAAAAAAGATAACTTGCTTATTTTGATATATAGAAATGAATGTACTTTCTTTTCCAATCTGTTTTATAAGTCATAATCTAAGCATTTCAATGAATTGGTTATCATCCTGCTCCCAACTGCCAGTCAGTCTAAAAGATTAGTGCACAAGCCTCGTCATGCAGAATGCGACGAAATGGGAAGTTCTTCATCACTTCCAAGTAGGCGATTGCAGAGATAGCCTCTGGAAATGCATAACTGAAATACTGTTGTGCATTACTTCAAGCTGGCTCACTTTTAGATGGGTGAAAATAAAAACCCTTTTAAATAGAAATATGTTTTTTCCCAGTCTCTTCTCTTGCAGTAGTCATAGAACATAACTATGATTATTATCATTTATAGATTAAAGAACTTTTAAAGTGCATAAACCAAAAACTATTGCCACCACTATAGTCTGAATTAAGAAAAAATCACAAATATTACATCATTGAAATCTCTCAGGTACCTTGGCTTCTGTTAATCTTAAAACTAGGAGAAGAAAAGGTCAATGCTAGCCTTGATACATACTGAGTAGCTGTTCTCACTGCAAGGGTACTGTTATGCCTGGATACCAATACTACAACCTACAAATTCCATTGTGCTGGTAATGTAGAAACAAATCTTCCCAGATTCAGTTAAAATTGTATGTGAGGATTCTAAGGACAATAGGTCAGAGACTAGAAGAGCCTCCACAGGATGCTTGTATGTGGGTGATAATGGAAAGGTATCTCTAGAAAAGGATACCTAGTTCATAAGAAAATGCTGGAAAACAAGCTCACACTGAGTAAAAATGAGATGCCTTCCTGACTTTTGCTGAATTCCTTTTTACCAGGATTGGAATATATGTATCTTAAGTGCTATTTTTTTCATTCAAGTTCATGTTTTTTGAATGCTTTTTATGGCAGGCAACTGAAGATGCTTATAATCCAGGACTTTTGAGAGTAATAAAATTTTAATGCATATTTAACAACTTCTTTCTCCAGGCCTTTGCAATGGAGAATGGTCATGGCTTGCTATTTATACCTTTTATGGAAGCGCTTTCTTAAAAGAGCATTTCCCAATAAACCAACAATAGCTGTGGTTACAATTATTTTGAGGACTAAAAGACAAATGTTTTAAATTTATGATTATGAGATATGATAGATATTGATTTACATTCAGAATTATAGACACACCAAGATAGGAAAGATGTTCTCTTCATGGCTGCCAAATACAAGTAGCCAAAACACTAAAAATATAACATTTATGTAATCCTGACTGTGTCATGGTTCTTCTGGCTGTAGGTAGTTTATTGTATATATGTGTACTAATGTAAATGTATATAAATAACAATAATAATAACAACAACAACAAAATAATAATAATAATAAAGCACAGTAAAATGTAATTCCCTGCTGGTGTGTGTGTGTGTGTGTGTGTGTGTTTCTGTGTGTGGTCAGAGGTTATAAGAGATATGGAAAACATTTTTTTTAATATCATTCTCTTGATAAGTTATTACCTTCATAATTTTTCAAAACATAAGTATATTGAAAATATATAACAATGGCTTGTCAGCTCAGCCACTGAGTAACAGAGGGACTGATACAGTAGCACTAGTTATTTTGAGGATGTCAAAATCTTGGGACTTTGAGCATTTTCTGCCTTAGAGACATAGAGATTAGAACTCCATAATGAGAGCACTGGCTCGCAAGAACAGTGATAAATGATCTGGCCCAAGTCTCCCACCCGGACTTGTGAAGGCCCATCCTTATATTCACAGAGTGCCCTCCTTGCATGTGTCTTTATCACCACAGTCTTTGTTAGTAAAGGTAGATAAGTCTTGTTGATCTAGGCCCTAGACTAATGACCCATTGTCACTTCATTAACTCAAAAGAATCTGTCCATTAATGAAGTCATGTTCTGAGGGCAGGAGCTTTATATTTCAACATACAATTTTGGACACTGTAAGTTTTGAACCTTAGCAATGGTGTTCCCTCTTTTGCTTTTAATGGCTTCACAATCTTGAGAAAGAACATGAGAATGTCTCTAGATAATTACTATTTAGCTGTCTTGGACGCATATCAAGTCAATAGTATCCTTTGATTCCTGTTTACCTTATTTCGCAGACTCTTACATCCATTTGGAATAGTCTGGAGTGAGCTCTATATTTTATCTGCTGTATAATTGTATCTACATAGGATCTTACTGTATACATAGACTGGTTTTAACTTCCTTTTTGTCTTAATCTCCATATTGTAGGGATTACTAGAATGGGCCACCAAACAAACCAGCATACCCTATACTGTCCCTTCATATTATTTTCATACCAAAGTATCAAAAACTCTGTGAATTTAGAGTTCAAGAACATTAAGCATGATAAATATTTTGATAAAGCAGGGAATTTCAGAAATATGTACTAACTAGGACTAGCGGGATGTGCCAATGGATAAAATATCTGCCATCAAGCATGAGGCCATGAATTTGATCCAAGAGTCCCATGTCATGGAAGACGATCACCAACTCCCATAAGTTATCCTCTGACCTTAGTGGGCTCACTGTATGTGTTTATACACACAAATACAGATAATATTTATTTTTAAAGAAGAAAGAAATAAACACTAGCCAGAGATAATTCTACATAATGAAGAAACTTACTCTTTACTCTTACATCATGTTTTCTTTAAAAGAAGAGCGTATAACAACACAAACTTATAATGACTGTGAAAATTATCCCTGGACATTTGTAAAAGAAAAAATCCGACCATAATGAGGGGCACACATTAATAGAAAAACAAAACAGAACAGTGCTTCACTCTTGGAGCAGAGATCTCACCACATTGCCAAATGAGGAGTTGCAGATAGAAAGAGAAGATTTGAGACTGGGGGTGTGATTCAGGTGGAAAAGTGCTTGCTATGCAAGCTTGGGCATCTGATGTAAAACCTGGGTGTGGAAGAGCATGTCTGTGATCCTATTTCTGGGTAGGCAGAGAAAGGTAGATCCATGGGCACTGTAAAACAATGAGGTGGAAATTCAACATGCATCAAACTCTGAATCTACCCACATACACACACATGCACACATACGCACAGTGTATCCATACAACTACAGAGAATGGGGGAGACAGAGGTAGACATAGAGACAGTGAGAACGTGAGAGATATAGACAGAGAGAGACCAAGAGAGATGTCAGGCATAGACAGTAGTACATTGCTCCTATCCCAATATTTTGAATGTAAAGGCATGGGGATAGTAGTTCACAGTTATCATTGGTTATACTGTACATTCAAGGACACCTTGTGCTACATGAAGGCCTGTCTCTTCAAAGCAAAACAAACAAACAAAATCAACCAAAAATAAGTTCAGGGTGATATTAAGCCAACCTGAATTAGATCTTGAATTCTTTCTGAAGAAAAACCTGGGATCAGAGAATACCAGATAGTCTGAGGCAAGTAGAGAACAGGAAGCTTGGTTTAATTTCCAGATGTGACAGACATGAAAAAGAAAGGTTCAGAAGAGTTATCAGGTATAATTTAGTTTCAGAAAGATATATAAAAATGGGCCTAGAACAAATTTAGGAACCTAATGAAAGTTTGAGAGTGCATAGAATCTTTTCCCAATTGATGACAGATGATTGGGAAAAAATGATATAAACTTACAAGCTGTTAAAATTCTTTTGATTTTTATTTGAGGGCTAATTTTTTTATTTTTTATTAAAATGTTGACTCTTATTTCAAATATATTTTAATTAAAATATATTTAAATTTTAATTTAATATATTTAATTTAACTTTCCCTCTTGATTTTCTTTCCTCCAACACCTCTCATACCCCACTTAAGTCTCCCTCAAGCTGTTTCCTCTTTTTATTTAATTAAATTCTTTACAATAATTGGAAACTGACAGTTAAATCACTATTTCAAAGCAATGTACCATAGTCCTTACAGTTTCAGAATCTGTGAGTACAGAAATATATTTAATTTCTGATACCTAACCCAGAAAGACAGGGGGTAATAATTTAACTTCTTAAAGCTTTAGTTTTCTCTTGTGTCAACTTGAAAAATAAAGTTTCAGAAGAGTGTATGCTTCATAAGAGCTGGGTACTATAGTTGTTTCTTTTTTCAGTAAGAGTAAAATATCTAGATAGTTAGTCTGTTCCTTTGTTTCTTATCTGCACTGCAAAGAAACTACAAAGTTGTCCCATAGCTTTAGGGAGCTAAAGGACTAAAACATAAATTTAACTTGAAGATGGCCTTGAGAATAAATTTTCCAACAATACCAAAAATAGTAATAATAAGAATAGAAGACATAAGGGATATGGTTCTTTAAATTAGATATAATTTGTTGAAAGAAACAGCTATAAATCAGAAATAGAAAACTTTATTACAGCTTACATGGTAACAATATGTGACATGGGCCAAGGTCAAGTTTTCTTTTAAAGAAAAATCATAGACTATAAATTGTGCAGCTTGTTGAAAAGATAGGAACCTTGCCAGAGAGAGATTTTATACCTTTCATATAAGTATTACTTGTTTTATTTTAAGATTTTTCCTTTGTTCCTGCTGTGAATGTCAAAAACCTGACATGAATTTAAAGACTTTTAACATTTTAGAAACATAAGATAGGATCTGAGAACCAGATCAGCTTTTGACACTGCGACGTTTGGCAGAAATGGTATTTGGTTGTAGACTACGAGGTGGAATGCGAAGTGAAAGCAAAAGCAGTCAACAAACACCAATTAACATTCCCAGTACATAAGTCAAGGAGAGCGGTGAGCAATGATGTCTGTCTTGAGGTAAAGGCAAAATCAAACAAAAGAAATTTCAAAACATTGCACTCTAAATTTGCACATACTGAGCATAAAATAGCAGCAAAATGAAGGGTCTCGTGTTTTGTTTTTTATCGCACTTACTTCTCTTGTCTGAAATCACGACATTAATATCCTCTTTGATAACAGAAAATGCAGTCTCCCTCATCTTTACTGTCAGCACTGCTATTTTATTTCCCTGGAGGTTCCTAGTTTGTTTATGAAAGCCTTCAGATTTTCCTTCCTATTGCATCATTAAATATAAATGACCACGGACTTTTTATAGGTAACCTCACTGTATATATTTTCTTTCTTTTTTTAATTAAGAAAAGAAGCCTTCGTCTTTGCTGATTTATCTCACCCTCAAGGATGCATAGAGGTTAGATGCTGCCTTTTCCAGTATAATGATCCTTTTAGTTTCCAAGTCAAGTCTTTGCAGAAGTCTATAAATCTACAGATTGTTATGAGGGATCACAGACATCTTGAGATGCCTGGCATCCTTTTGTCATGTATTACCATGTATGATTTTCATTAATTAATGCTCTGTCTCAAAGAGTAATAAATCACAGATTTATTATTTTCAAACTATTTTAATGACCTCCTCCCATGGACTACCTCCTAAAGGCGCTAGGATCTGCCAGTGTTCCACCATAAAGACTTCCGGGGAACAATACAAATTCAAACTATGGCAGTGACTAGCTATAGACCAGGTAACATATCTTCTGCCCCAGCACTAAGGAGACTAATGAGGAAGCCAATTTGCTTTAAAGTCAGCCTAATCATTATTAGACCTGTTTTACAATCAAACAGGACTGGTCTTGTCAACATTCAGGTGCATTCAGTTTTTAGATGGGACATGCCTCTTGTTTGTTGAACCTACCCCTCTCATCAACAAAAAGAAGATGATAGACATCAAAGAAACAAATGTGGCAAGACAACCACTGGAGAATGCTGATAGCAGGCTGCCTGAGCAAACTGTGAACAAGGAGGACACTGGAAAATTGACTGACCAAATTTACAGAGACTAAGTGGTCAGTCCTTCAAAATTCCTGCTTCACAGAAAAGCCTGTCAGATATTCTGGGCCAGTAGGCTGAAGATTAGATGCCCCAATGACACAGAGAAACCTCTGGTGACTGTCTAAGCAATCAACTCTTCTGTCAGTTCTATAGTTCTGGAAGCTATTTGCTCTATGCTTCCTATATATTATTTCCTTCTAAAGTCTCTGATGGGGTTGAAGACTAGATAGTCATATTCTTTCTATGATTAGATATAGTTGTTCAGGAATGAAGACAATGTTTTTAGGTCTAAAAATGGCTTAAAGTCTAGATAAATATCAGGTTTTTAGGTTAATAGATATAAGAAAATGATTTACGTGTAGAACTTAGGACTCACCAGGATAGAATAGATAGTAGAATACTTTTTCAAAACATGACAAATATGAATGGACTGGACATTGTAAATGTAATTCTTACCTGATAACTCTAACAGTTGATCTTACTATATATAGTTTATTAATGTTAAAGAAAGCCATTTTTTTAAAACAAAAAGAGGCATATGTACTGGAAGTTTTGGTTTCTTTGTAAACTCAATTGTGTGTAAGTATGTTTCTGTTCTAATTTCAAGTGTGGGGTTTTAGTTTGGGCTTTAGCTTGTCCACATCTGTTAATTGTCTCAAGAGGGGCATGGCTTTTGCCAGCTAGTAAGGCCTTCCTCCTGCAGCACAGAGAGCGGCATGGTCTAGATAGCATGGTGGGGGTTCAGGGGAGGGGTGTGATGTTGGCATATGATGCGCAGCAGTTGGAAGAGACCAGAGACAGATGGTGGTGCGGTTTGGAGCAGACTCACAGAGAGAAACACTTGGGGACCAGCATCTTGGAAGAGACTCCTGGCTGCATCTGCTGGTAGTGGAGATGGGTATAGCTCAAAAGAACCGAATTGACCCTAAACAGCCAGGAGGAGAAAAGGGATGCCTTTCCCCACCAACCATCTCTCTCCTATATAAGGATGGGATGTTGGAAGGGAGGTTAAGGCCTAAACACTCCAAATAAGTAGAGTTTACAAGAAAGAGCACTATGACTCTCCCACACAGTATCAGTATTGGTCCAGATTTTCAGTATCTTGTGAGTTGGGCTATAGGAATTGTGATGGGTTTGACTTTTAAACTTGATACAATCTAGAATCCCTGGGAAGGAAATTTAAATGAGGGACTGCCTAGATCAGTCTAGTCTGTTGTCACATCTGTAGGGGATTGATTTAGTTATGCTAAATGTATGGGAAAACCCAGCCTGAAATTGGGTGGCATTACTCCCTAGGTTTTGGTCTTAGATTATATTTTTTAAAGTAAGAAATGAGTTAAGCAAAGACATGCGTGCATACAATCATTCAGTCTTCCTTTGACTATAATGTGTACAGATTCTTCAAGTTCCTGCTACCTTCACTTACTTCTTATAATAGACTGTCACCTGGAATTGTGACTTAAAATAGATCATTTTACCCTTAGCTTTGTCTGGTACTTTGTCATAGCAACAGTATAATAAACTACTATAGCTATATGCATAAGGGTTTACTACACAACGGGTATGTTATGTCACAGACAGAAACCTCCTCCAGTGCCACACTTTACTCAGCCAAATGATTTTCCCACTGATAAATCATGTTTCTGCCACTCTCATTCCCCTGGCATACAAAGCAATAGTTCTCTTACGCTTCTCTGAGTAAAGAGGGTCCCTTTTCTGTAGCTATCCAAAAATCCCAACGGTGTGGCCCAACCATGTTTAAGAGACTTAATAAAACTTACTTCTGAGCCCTGCAGGTCTCACTTCCATTGGCTGTGTGTTTGCTTTCAGTTACTGTCATTTAACTTGCTGCTGTCTTATGCCTTTTGTCTGGTTACTTTTTATGAATTTTTTTTCTTTTCTCAGCTCCCAGAACAAAATAACTAATTTGCACAGGAAAGCTAGTCCATTTACCCAAGGAAAACACAGGTACCCTCCCAGTATATCATTTGACTCATTTTTAAAACTTTGAATAAAGTTTTTTATAAATATCAACATGAATTATTGATATTAATATATTATATATGAAATTATCTTACAATACAAAGCTCTATCAGGCCTTCATTCCTGATCTACTTATGTTTTCTAGAAACAAGTGTAAGATCTTCAGTGTGTTATCAGTAAAAAATAAGAATCAAATAAAACATTTTCAACATTATAGTTGGTGGCTTTTTACAGGCTATATCAAGTTACACATATTGTTTGCTTCATTTTACAGAAACACAACGCAGAGGAAATGACTTATGGAGTTCAATATCTTAAAAGCATTATTGTTGACTAAAATACAAGCAATTTGTTACCAAAGGGATGAAGCCATTGAAGTAATCTTTAAAAAACATCTTTGTGCCTAATAAGTGAGAGGTGTCATTGTAAGTTTCACATCCAGCACCCACAAGAGTTTAGTGTTAATCCAAATAAATTACCACATTTCCCTTAAGAGTTTGTAATAAGGCTGAGTAATAAATAACAACATGTAGGGCAAATATAAATGAACATGAAATGCAGGTCTCTATTTTCTCAGGCTCAATCCCAAGAGCTAAGTGGATCTGTGCTGATTGCTTTTGTCTGTATATTTTGTTTATGCAGATAATAACAGAAACTCAGCCTTGCCCCCAACATTAAGACCTTAGTTAACTTCCCTGTTTACATTGCCTATTATTAGACAACAGAAAGAAAAACTCTATAATTGCCACTTCTTCAGCCTATGGTATAATCACAGTCTAAGAGTAAAGCAACTCATATATATATATATATATATAATATATATATATATATATATATATATATCTGTCTGTCATAATACCTACATGGAAAGGCACAAAAGCTCTATGTGGGAAGAGTATGTGTTAGTCAAATAGTTGAAGTGCTCCATCTGTTGAATGTTGAGATTTTTTATTTATCTTAATTAAAATTTAAATAGAAATGTTATAAGTGACATTTTGGAGCTAATTATATCAGGAGAACCAGGAAGATCTCCATCAGGACTTTATATTTAATGCACAGATACTGTCTAACACATAAATGTAGAAGTCTACCAGCAAGGACACGGGAAGATCAGCAACTCACCAACTTTCCCTTTCCCTGGACTCTATGATCATTCCAGAGTTTTGTCCAGAGAAGAGAAATAAACCGAAGCAGAGATCGAGACTGCTGCTCTGTTCTGATGCACCACACTCATGAGCACAATGAGATGGAAAGCCTGCTAGCCATTAGTGCGCTTAATGGAAATACATGAAATGTAGGAAAGGAAAATGAATGCTAATGTCTAAAACAATCAGAAAACACATTTTGAAAAGATTTCCTATGACCAAATTAAATGTTCACTATAATTTTTTGCTATTCTTTTGACACCACAAAAATTACTTATTACTTATGAGAGACTTATGATGCATAATAAGAAAATTATCTCATTTGAGGAGCAATTACGCTTTCTGATAGCATATATTAAATAACCACATTTTCCATTTATTGTAACTAGCAGCTCTAGCTCAGATGCAATATTTTCTACTTTGAACACATACTACTTACATTTCAAATTCAAGTTTGTTCCATATGCTCTATTTCTTTATTATTTTCATATAGTGATCATTTCTACTCATGATAGACTTTGCTTCAAATTATTTTAAAGCAACTTAGTTATTCAGTTTGGGATACAGCAGAAATTTTTTGAATTCTGAAGATAAAACTATGTCTTCTGTTCATAGGATTATTTAACAAGGAAGTTCTTGAGAAAGAATCTCTGCCACAGCATTTCAGCTGTGATGACTAATTCTCCTGTTTTCTCTGGCTTGCAATAATCTTCATTTTTATTATGCAGCACAAATGCTACAGCATTGATGAGGCTAGATAAATGTTCTTTTGTCCTTTCCTAGATCCAGCTTCAATTCAGCCTTTCTTGGAAAATGATACTTTCATTTTAATCTTATAGAGTTTGTTCATTTGCACATAAAGCGTCAGTGAGAACTGTTACGAAACCCCAACAAGGACATTCATTCATTCCAACACAGCAGCTAGCTCACTCTAGTTGCTCAAAGACTCTGAGGCTCTGAAGAATAAACCTGTGGCCTGGCCTGAAAAGTACATGATTAAACCAAGCTTGACGCCCTCAGGAAGTGATGATGAGCTTGCTCAGCTACTGCACAGCAGTCCTCTGAGAGGCAGTCTCCATAACAACAGGGCAGTGTTCTGAGGATGCTCCAGTTTTAAGTCTTACCCATTGCTTTTCAGCAGCTAGTATATCCTCCTCAGAAATACAGGAACTGTATAAAACATGAAAGTCCTATGCACTTTCCAGAGTCAGTTATATTTATGAATTTGTATTATATATGCATTTAAGAACAATAATGAAAATGAAGCCATGAATTTAAAAGAGAATTAAAAAGAGAACTATGAGAAAGTTTGGTGGGAGGGAGAATAATGTAATTTACTATAATATCAGAGAGAAAAAATAAATAAAATTGTAATTTAAGTTTCAAATACCAGCTTAAGAACCACACACAAGACTCTATCTTCCAAATCATGTCCCACTATAACAGATATATATATTCATATTACATCTCAATTGTTTTCCCATCCTTTATATCCTCCCATTCTTCCCTCCCTCCCATTTTCTCCTTACTCCCCTCCCCTATGACTGTGACTGAGGGGGACTTCCTCCCCCTGTATATGCTCATAGGGTATCAAGTCTCTTCTTGTTAACCTGCTATCCTTCCTCTGAGTGCCGCCAGGCCTCCCCATCCAGGGACGTGGTCAAATATGGGGCACCAGAGTTCACGGGAAAGTCAGACCCTACTCTCCACTCAACTGTGAAGAATGTCCTGTCCATTGGCTAGATCTGGGTAAGGGTTCGAAGTTTGCTGCACGTATTGTCCTTGGCTGGTGCCATAGTTTGAGCAGTACTCTTGGGCCCAGATCTGCCCATCATAATGTTATTCTTGTAGATTTCTAGGACCCTCTGGTTTCGTCTATTTCCACATTCTCCCATGCTTCTCTCACCTAGAGTGCCAGTAGGGTGTCCTCCCTCTGTCCCACTTTCCTGGTAAGTGAAGACTTTCATGGAACATATCCCTTGGGCTAGTGTTCAGATATAAGTGAGTATATACCATTTGACTCTTTCTGCTTCTGGGTTAACTCACTCATTATGATAATTTCTAATTCAATCCATTTGTCCACAAATTTTGAGAATTCCTAGCTGAGTAGCATTCCATAGTATAAATGTACCACAGTTTCTTCTACTGAGCGATACTTAGGCTGTTTCCAGGTTCTGGACATTATGAATAAGGCTGCTATGAACATGGTTGAGCAAATCTTCTTGTTGTGTGCTGGAGCATCTTCTGGGTATATTCCAAGTAGTGGAATAGCTGGATCTTGAGGAAACCCTACTCCCAGTTTTCTGAGAAAGCGCCAGATAGATTTCCAAAGTGGCTGTACTAGTTTGCATTCCCACCAGCAATGAAGGAGTGTTCCTCTCTTTCCACGTCCTCGCCAGCATGTGGTGTCACTTGAATTTTTGATCTTAGCCATTCTGATGGGTGTAAGATGGAATCTCAGAATTGTTTTTATTTGCATTTCCCTGATAACTAAGGAGGTTGGCATTTCTTTAAGTGTTTCTCAGCCACTTGATATTCCTCTGTTGAGAATTTGTAACTGTTTTTCTAAATTAAAAAAAGCTCCATAAACTCTATCATAACTAAGCTGATCAATAACTTAAGCAAAAGAACAGAAGTGGCATCATTTCTCACCACCTTAAATACTTTTTCTCAAAATCTTTCAAAAGAATGAATTCAGTCTCACCTTGATCCTCCTCTCCATTTGTAATAACCTGGGAGACACTCAAGTCACAGTGATAACACAACTGCACAGTAGCACCATGATGGCTATTTGAACAAATAGCCCAGTCTGCACACCAAACTGACCCTCGAACATTCAAAATGGAGTAAGTAGGCTCATTAATTAGCAAATGAAAACCCATTTGCTTGCTAGCATACCTTCCACATTATAAACTACAAGTAATTGTAACAGGAAATAGGAAAGAACATGGAAACTAAGAATTATCAATTTAGCCACACTCAAGCACCATAAGCTTTCTTCCACATATAATCTTCTGCTATCCTCAAACAAATGAACCATTGTCTCCCTTGTTTGGCCTGTGTATTATCCAGGCAGAATTTCACTCAGGGCCACATCAAACTAGAGTGGTCATTTGTATCATGAAATATAATCTATAGCTTTCTCTGGTATGTCAAATTGAGTGCCTCTTGCTGGGTGAGGTTTGCTGGTGTGGATATAGGCCATAGACCTCCATGGATTCCTTGGAAATTTACTCCACTCATCTCTAGATTAAACTGATTAAGCTATAAATTTGATATACATGCATGCAATTTTATATTCTCTAGATGAACACAGGGGTCAAAAACTATCCTGTCTACCTTTATTCTTTTTTGGGAAAAAAAAGTTTCATATCATGCCCATTTTAGCATTGCAACCATCACGGTGAATGAGTAAGCAGAAATGCCCATTCTATAAGGAGGATGACCTGTTCATTCATTCCAAATTGCCCAATGTGCCTGACTCGTGGTGTGCAAGTGAATCTACTCGGTAAGTTCCTTTTTTTTCCTTCTTCCTCATCTCACTGTCCATGACCAACCCTCTCAAGAGCTATTCTATTACCTCTGGATTATCAGCAACTTCTACTCAGCTTTCTAAGCTTTGTTTCATTGCCTGACATTATGCTCCGTCTTGATAGCATGGTGTGTCTATAGTCCTGTCATCTCAGATTCTGTAGAGAGTCTCCAGGAGCCATTCTTGAATCTTACAAGTTTGTCTGGAGCTATTTTCAAGTACAAAAATGAGCAACAAATCCCTAAAGTCATTGCAAGCAGCAACTGTGTTACAATTTAAAATTTTTTGTTTTTGTCAGTTTCATGTAACATTGTTCACAGTTAAAGTACTATGGATTCAAGCACGTTAAAGCAAGAACATGTTGTCTCAATTTTGCTGCTTCAGCTATAATATAATACCTTTAACAGTTTATTAGAAAGCCTAGACTCTCAATTATAATAAAGTTGTACTACAATGTTCAACTCTGAATCATTTGTCCAGAACCCAGAATGGCATTTCCTGTATTTATTAATGTCAATTTCCTGGAATAAGCTAAAACAATATTCTAAGTGCACTTAATTTAGGAATTAGGTTCAGCATATTATAAATAAAATGTCTATCAGCACATTTCACCAAAAACATGATGAACATATAAAATACAATATTAGACACCAAGAATTTTTTTTACCCAAGCAGGGAAAGTAGACATTTGAAGATTTTTTGTGTAATTCTAAATTTCACCCACTATTCATTTATATGAAGTATTTCTACAACACATGTATTTGCCAAATGGATAACCACATACATGAATGAATATCCTTTTTCTATGTACCATGGCAAAAGGACATGTTAATGTTTTCCTCTTTTGGTATCAAGCAAAAAGAACCACAGGGAACAACAGATAACACTCTCTTATTGGCCATTTATTTTGTTAAAATAAACTCTAAGAAACACCCTAACCTTTCTTTGACATTGTGTGAATAAACTCACTAAGAATTCCTTCAATTAGAGATAGGGTATTTGTATAAAGGAAACAGACTATATTTAAGTTTTGTGTTCATATACAGGGGGAGGTAATCCCCCTCAGGAACAGTCATAGGGGAGGGGAATAATGGGAAAATGGGGGGGGGGGGATAGGAGGATACAAGGGATGGGATAAACATTGAGATGTAACAAGAATAAATTAATTTAAAAAAAAAGTTTTGTGTTCAAATGTGGACTCGCATTGAAGATTCTACCAACAGAGCTGACCCAGTCTGTCCTTCCAAAAATCTAAGATCTCTTTCCACTCTCATTTAGAAGACTTGAATAATAATACAAAACACTTAAAATGGCAAGTTCTCCTAGAAAGAGAAACTAGAGAATATAAGGGAAAGTTCTGCTTGCCTGCTACAAAGGAAGGGCAATGCTTCCCTTCTGTGATAAATCTTTGAATGAAATTTCATTTTAGGGTTTGCTTAGTTACATTACTAGATATTTTTTTCCAGGATACTTATGAGTAATTTTAATATATATCTTTTAACCTGTACCTCATGTTCCATTATGCATAATTATTCTGCTTGCTTATTAAACCCTTTAAATTAGAATGATTAATCACACACATTGTGAAATTAAATTGTGAAAAATGATTAATCATCATTGTATCATTGTTTAATTACACTACATATTTCATTTTAACTAGAAAACAGAAAGTGTTTTAACTCACAGGACAGCTACATCTGAATAATTGCCCTAGGTTTTATTACAGGTAAAGAAAATAAAGCCGGGTTAAATGACTGATCAGAGGTGAAACCAGAAAAGTCCTTGCCATTAATCTGAATCATGAATGGCTCAGAAGGTTGAACTTAATGGAGAAAAACAGAACATTTTTTCTTGACAACTCAATATGACAATTGCTCATAAATAATGTGATCTTTTCTTTTCTAAAATCCTAAGCTTTATAAATATTTCAGGAAATACAAATCACCAACTCTGTCAGTTAATGAAACACTTCTCATCAAAATGTATGCCACACTGAAGACTTTAGGGCACAGACAGGCCCAAAGCATCTTAAAAAGCTCAGTGTCCCCTCCTGTCCCCATCATGATGGCCTCCATGCAGATATCACATTCACATGGTACTGTGAGTAACCATGGATCCTACTGGGACATTTACCACTTTCCTTTTCTATTTACAATAAAAAGAAAGAAACCAGTAGAAAATACAGCTAATGATGGCTTTTTCTGCTCCCAGGGTCTGGAGAGGTGTCCTTCCCAGAGGAACACCACACCAATTGGTCGTCCAGTGCCAAACTGTCAGCCTTGAAAGCATTCATACATGTAGCACTAAACAGTCTGAACAGGTTATATTTATGAATATGTTTGTGTAAATATATGCATATATGAGTGCGGGAATAATTAGCTTAAAAAGGAGCCATGAATTTGAAGGAAAGCATGGAGGAATTTATAAGTGGGCTTGAGGGGAGGAAGGTAACGAAGAAATGTCGTAATTATGTTATAATCTAAAGAAATAAAAAGAGTTAAATTTCTTCTTAACAAACCACACTAGGCTTTGTTTTATTTACTCATTAACAACTTTGAATTGCTGAAATAAGTAAGCCTTGTGCCAGAAAGAATAAAAGAACAACAGACAAATATGTCAATCAAACAATCAAAATACACCTCTGTTCATCTCTTATAGAAGAAATATTTATAACTCCTAAGAAAAATCTGCTTGTGCTATTTCTGTTCATCTCAGTTTACCTTGAGGGACAATGTGCTTAATAGAAAACAGTAGGATGGAGATATTTGAAGGAGTCCTCCAGTTTTATCTGGCTGTAAGCAAAGAACTTAGATTAACTCACTTACCGATTTTCCATGAAAGCATGGGAAAGTGCCCATAAAAGTAGACCAGAAAGCTATTAATAATGAGGGAGTAAATGTTAAATACTAAAAACTAGGTGTATAGAATGTACACTGTGGAGTACAGTTAGTATAATCTGATTCTTTTCCAAGATTTTTGGAATCTGGAAATGCTTAAATGCTTAGTGTTAATATATACTCCATTTTCATAAGCATTTTAACTATTGTTATGGTAAGAACTTTAAATCCTATTAAATAAGTTAAATCTTATTTCAAAATATATACATATTTTTAATACATGTGGTTCTCTCATATGCTTTAACAATGTGTCTCTTCTGAATCTTTGCCTGTAAAGCAGATCTAAGAAATGATGCTCTTTCTGATTCTCAGAGTCCATTTCTAGCTGTAAGTGCCATGGTTACAATGCCACGTGTTAGGCATGAAATTTCAGGCTGTAAAATGCAGCAGGTTTGATATATTGCTTCTTAGAATACTCAGCTGCAGCAACATTAGATTACATATTTGTTCATGAGGAAGTGGTTGTCTGTAAGATAAGGTGATGTAGACCATTAATTATAGATGGAAGCCATGAGATAAGGAAGAAATGATTATCTATATAGCCTGGTACCTTACCAGAATGCTTTATAGTGCAAGGGCTAATAAAACTACTATAATAACTTTGAACCCAAGAGGTAATTTACATTTTATTAGGTGGAAGAGATTTGAAATTGTTTGTTGCAGAAGATTAAAAGAATGGAAGTAAAGAGAGAGAAAGAGATTGAAGCTTGAATCAGAAATGAGATTCATGATTTTCCTTTTGATCCACAGAACAGCAACTGTCTGTACTGCATTATAACTTCATATGATTTCCCATCAGCCTGGCTGAAAGTGATACTGTAAATGTGACGATACTGAACCAAAAAGAGTAAAGCGTTCCTTTTTCAGCATTACTGTTTCCTATAGCCGTTTAGTAATGAGACGGGATACAAAAAGTTATATCGTTCGTGCATTATTTATTACCATACCCCCTATATGTTAACATCCTGACTTCACACAACTTACATTTTTGAAAACAGTATAGTCCTAAACATCTTATATTTTGAATATAAATCACCTATATGCAGTTTATTGAATGCTATTTTGAACAAAACACTAAATAGTCTGTCCTTAATTATGTATGAACATGAATAGGCATTTTTACATAATTAAAACATAATTTGCATTTTGTAGTATATAATTTGCTCATTGAGTTAATTTTTATTGAATACTCACTGGTACAGGGTCCCATGTTAGAAATGTTGTATATTGTTTACTTTAATTAAAAAATCTTTACATAATCAAGCATGTTACATTCCCCTCATGCACACACATAACAGAACACTTGATAACCTGATAGCATAAGTTAAAATAGTTATACAAATAAATTATCTATTTAATATGTTTGTTTTCCCAGGCCTTTCACATTTGTGTGAAAGAGTGAAATGTGCACTCATAGATCTGAACCTGGTAATGAAATAAGAAAATTAACATAGTGGTATGCTAAATCTAGTCAATATGGAATTGGAACAAGTGTCTCTTCAAATCTATAGCCAATGAAAGCATTGTTAGTGGTAACTCTGTTTATGATTTTTGTTGTCCAGGTTCTACTTGAGAATGCATATACATGTACTGTAGACACCGCAGGAGACGCCTACCTGCACTTCTTCCTTCCTCAAATCCTGCATTGGTCATATCCTAATGAGTTAATGTTTATATTCTGCAATCCTGTAGAAGCATTAGATTAAAAATGTATCACCCAAACCGGACGTGGAAGCACATGCCTTTAATCCCAGCTCTTGGGAGGCAGAGGCAGGCAGATCGCTGTGAGTTCAAAGCTACCCTGGTCTACAAAGCAAGTCAGGACAGCCAAGGCTACACAGAGAGACTCTGTCTCAAAAGCAAAAACAAAAACCAAAACAAAAAAATGGGTCACCTATATGTATAGCCTTAATCCATAGTGATGATGATGGTGGTAATAAATAAGGTACCTGAATCCTGAAGGGCAGAAAGGGAAACACATAAGTCATGATTAATATACTGTTTCAGAAGAACTGAAAATGCTCTACTATTGACATCAATAGACCTTTTTTATTGGGAGAAAGAGCACATGTGGGTTGCTTATGATATCAATAGCAACTGAGCATTTGGTGCAGATAGGTTTTATGGTGTTGCAGACAGAAAAAGTTGCCAAGAGTTAAAACAATTACCCTACACTAAACTTAATTGAGAAATAATTTATAGAAGCCAAGAAATGTTAATTGAACAATGAATCACTTAGACTGAAATATAAAATATATATGGGTTGATCACTAAAAAGAAAACAAAAGATTTAAAGGAATTAGGAGGACTTGAATACCTTATAAGTTAAATAAATAACTGCATGGCTATCAGATACCATATTGCTGCAAAAGGTTGGAAACTCCCAGTGCATGGCCTGGTTGGGGAAAAGATGTTTATTTTTGTGCTCAGTCCTCCAAGTAAATGCAAACATGGATTAAAAACTCTAACATTTGTTAGAAATAATATTTAAATGTAGCCAAGAAGAGACTTGATACCCTATGAGAATATACAAGGGGAGGTAATCCCCCTCAGGAACAGTCATAGGGGAGGGGAATAATGGGAAAAGGGGGGGGGGAGGGAGGAATGGGAGGATACAAAGGATGGGATAAACATTGAGATGTAACAAGAATAAATTAATAAAAAAAATTTTTTTAAATAAAAAAAATTAAAAAATTTAAAAAAAAAGAAAGGAGAAAAGCAATGTCAGAACAGTTCAAAAAGATATATATATATATATATATATATATATATATATATATATATATGAAAATGCATTTTGACTCATTTTCTGAAAGTGTCAAAATATTAATTAAATAAATTGAGAGTTAAAAAAGAAAAAAAATATTTAAATGTTGCTTTTCCTCTAGACTTGCAAACTCAAGACATTAAAACAGCTGTCATTTGGATGTTTGAAACACAGTGGTCTAGTGGGAATTACATAATTTCTTACAGAGTTTATAAAATAGCTTTATTCCAAGACAAAAGTGAATATGTTGTGTACCTTCATTAAATTTTTAAAAAATCAGAAAAACAAATCTAAGGAAAAACATCATTTTGAATAAACAAAGGCAAAGATGTTCAAGGGCAATTTTTAATTGTGTGATATTCTTTAATGCTCAAAGTATGGTCTTTTTCCCACTTTATTTGTTGATAAGCTTGACATCAATTTAGTGACAGTTTGTACTATGAGATGTGATGACATTATTCTCCATGGAACATTGCTCTGAATCTTTTTAAAAAGGTAACAGACATTTTAGTGTAAACAGACATAGCAATTTGGTTTTTCGGTTTTGTTTTGCTAAGAGTGCTTGTGAATGCTTTCAGAACACACCTTTCATTTCCAATGCTTGTTTTTCCCAAGATGTCAGACTGGCTCTGTTATTTTATCGGCAACTTTACGCTTTGTGGATTCTGTATGATTGACTTCTACCACTTAAACTAAAGCCATTTACCAATGTTAACTGAAATTGTTTCATTCCTCTTAAAGCTAAGGCAAGGAGGTAAAGCTGAGATTACAAAGGTGCTTTGTATTCTGCACTTTGTCAGGACATGAATACAGTTTACCATCACTGGTTTGGAAAATGAAAAAAAAAAAGTTAAATCGATACATATTTGTTAACATCCTAACTCAGTTCACTGTTAATTCCCAAAGTTTGATAAAAATATGCCCTAGACACCTCAGGTGGGTAATAACTGACCAGTTTCCTATGAGCTACAACTGACTTATGTTTATATATAGACACACACTTTTAGGTGCTTCATATGCCTCAAGTATTTTGAATCTTTCTTGTCCTGTTCAAATTTTTCATATATATGATTTGTTTGTATATAAACCTTCAAACAAATATATAAATAATATATATTATGTATATATATATATATATGTTTACGTACATATATATATATATATATATTCACACATATAAAGAATACATACAATATGCTGAAAAGATTAAGAAAGAGCAAGAAAATTGAGAGATACTTCCCATGGAATACTATGTTAAAATTATTAACGTTTTATTTTTAATTCTTTAATCTGTGATTAAGTAGCATTTATGGAGTGCTTACACAAAAGAAGGTAGGAGGAAAGAAATTTTCCTTGGTAAACTGGGGGAGTGCACTGGGATTATTATGTTGAGGCTAACTAATTCATATTGCAAAAACATATCGCGCGAATGAGAGTCAAGTATCTGGCCCTTGGTCAAAACAAAGCTCCTGGCATGACTGTTGCTAGAATCTTTGTAACCCTAAAATTAGAATGAATAAGAAGACTGATAACAAGCAAGACAAACCTAAGAGAACACACTCCAGTTCTTATGTACAATGCACACATAGACACCTGCACACATACATCTACAGTTGAGTTACAATAGTTGCATAACCATCTCTGGGTTTCATGATTTCAAAGTTTTATGCTTAGAGAAGCCATGGTGATTGTTGATTGAAATGACATATTTTAAAGAGAAAGATAGTGGAAGTTACAAATAACCTCATTCATCCTGAGGTTCGCTCATAAAGAGGACTAGGAACACAGAAATGGAATGACAACTTTCCTTCATAGTTCCTGAATGGCACCTTCAGCAGAAATGTGGCTGAACTCTCTGTTCTGAAACTTCTATTTTATGTTTATTTCAAACGTTGGCTGGTGTTCCCTTAGTAGGCAATCAAGCATCTACTTGATATACAACATACCAAACAGCCAAACTGCTCTTTTTCTTTTTAGGGGGCAGCCCTGTGACTCTGACTGTGTTATTTCGGGAAGATGCATAATATGCTATTCCTTCAAGCCCCATTTCAGATAATCAAAAGAAGAAAGCTCTTGTTATGGGGCAGTAAAGCCCTAAAGTGAAGTTTTTAAGAGAGTAATTGTTCCCACACTTAGAGACAAAAGCAAGATCTGTTGCAGCTGATGAAGTGAGGTGCTGAAACCAGGTAAACTTTGATATTCAAACTTTTTCACAGTAAGAAAAATATTCATATTTTTAACAGATTCATATGGCTGCAAAGACAAAAGTAGCCTGGATTTTTATATTGGTTTTGCATACACTCCAACAATGAGACCTACGCTGTAGCATAGGGTCAAAATGTATTCTAAGATGTTTATAGGGAGATACCCACAAAGAGTAGCTTTTGCTATTACATATGCCTAAAAATAATATTCAGACTTGATATGATGGTTTGTGACTAGTCTTAACGCATCTTATTATCCCATGTTTGGTTGATATCCCTGGAAGGCCTGCCTTTTTCTGAAGGGAAACAGAGGAGCTGTAAATGGGGGTGGGGGAGGGGTACTCATGGAAGCATGGTGGAACTCAAGTGGCCAGCCCCTTAAGAAAACTGAGACCTTCCCCACCCACAACCCTTGCAGGGCCATCAATCTGGAGAGCTACACCTTAGCATTCCTATCACAGTTGTTAAAAGTTCTCTTACAATACATACCTCCATTCTACTGACACTTCCCCCTTAAAAAGTAACATTTTGTCCTTTTCAGCCGGTTCCTTTTTTTGTTTGGTTTTTGATTTTTCGAGGTAGGGTTTCTTTGTGTAGCCTTGGTTGGCCTGGACTCTCTTTGTAGACCAGGCTGGCCTTGAATTCACAGAGATCCGCCTCCCTCTGGTTTGTAGTGCTGGGATTAAAGGTGTATGCCACCATCCATGGCAGTTTCCTTATGCGGCTTGAGCTGGCTTCAAACTCTTAGACATAGGTGACCTTCCATTTCTACCTCCAGAAAGGTGGTAACCGGGCCTGACTAGAAACTTTCCTTTTCTACTCAATTAGAATATCAAGTTTGCTTTTCAACCTGTAGTTAGTGGTTGAAGCAAAATTAGTTGGAAGACTGAAAAACATTTAAAGAAATATGCATGTATTACTAGACTTTGAGATGACTTGAAGCTCATTAGCATGTAGGACAGACACACCCAGAGGGACACATTCACACAGACACACACACACACACACATACACACACACACCAAAACACATGCACACATACACACACATCCCAACACACACACACACATACATACATACACACACAAACACACAAACACACACACACATACATATACAGAGGTACACATACACTCCTGCATGTACATGCTCCTGTCATGAAACTATAGCTCTGGTTTCTCTGGCATAGATGATGTGCTTGCCTGTTTTCATGGAATAAAGTGCTATCTGAGTGGAGGATATAATGTATGATTTTTGTCTATGGCCTTCCGCTGCACATTTGTGAGGTTATCCAAACTATGCGCTGTGGATTCTCTGTGCATGTTCTCTCTACTGTATGTTATTTCAGCAATGATAGTTTTTCAACCATGGGGGTTGAATTCAATCCCTCCTGCATTCTACGCAAACCTTCTGCTCCTCAGAAGCACCCCCAGCTCCCACTGTGCATTTTAAACTACAAGTAGTAGTTGAATATAATTTCAGATAATCTATAATATTATCAGAAACACCAAAAGCATTTTAAGTGTCAATTACCCGTGCAAGTCCTCACCACAACACCAAAGTATGAACACTTTGGATATCCTTCATGTTATTTTAGTTTCATTTCTGACTGTGTCATACTGAAAAGACACTCAACCAATAAGAAAACATTTAGGTCACCTGAGCTGTGTTGATTGACCTCTCACTAAATTAGGGTTAGAGAGAAAGTGAGTGGTGAGGATGCTAGAATGTAGTGGACTTGTGTGTCTATAGCGGCCCTAGTTAATCAGAGGGGAACACTGAGCCTATTGCCTATTTGTTTTGTTAATATGCTTTCTCAATCAAGAATTCAAATTATATATATTTTCAGATGCATGTAACTCATGTTGCAAAATAAAAATATTTACTGTTTTTAAAGTTTGCTTTGTCAGAGGACTTTCATATTACAGTTCTTTGAAGGTATTTAGTGGCAATGGTGTATGACTCTGCATTATGCGGTAAAGCTGAATAAAAGTCAATGGATGCACAGGAAACAGTACCACCTCATGGATGGGATGCCATCAGATATCACATTCTCCTGGCACTTCATCTCAGGGAGGGCGCAGAGCTGCTGGGTGTGAGCACCTGGAGGTGCTCTGTCATAATCAGATCAGTCAGAGGGAAGGTATATTGATTAATACATATGTCACACTGTTTTAACCAGCAAAACTCATTTCCTTCAAATTGTTTATAATCTTTGTCAAGCAGGTATTTGTAAGGTTAGATGTGACTTTAAAAGCAATCTCAGTGGCATTCGACACTGAACCAGTGTTTAGAAGAGAAAGATGGCCTGCAATTATAGGCAATGGAAAGACTATGATTCTGGGACATTTCAACTGATCAATTCTTAAAAGACACAGCTGTGGAGAACATGTCCTGAGAAATAAGCCCCATTAGCTACAACATGACCTCAACAGAGACCTGTGCTGCCTCCTCCACTTGTTTTCTAGGGCTTCACCTCACAGAGCTCCAGAAGCTGAGGTTTAAACAGTAGAAGATCGTTGTGGTGGTTGGAGGTCTGATTACAAAAGCCTGGTTTCCCTCCATAGCCTGGTGGAAGGGGTGTGTTTCCAGCTTCCCACCCATCACCTGAAAAACCTCAGCTGCAGTAACAGCTGTGCGGCCACCTGATTTCACATGGTGTTTGCCATGTGTGTTGACGCACCCAAATTTCCCTCTCTTATAACTAGAAACGTTGTAACTGTGTTCTTTAAGTGACTTTGTCCTAAACAACCACTCTTTAAACACCCCTACTTCATATAAGGCTGAGTTTGAAGATTCTAGGATCCGGAGCTTCACTGTAGGGACTTTACAGGAATATAAATCACCTCATAGCACCAAAATGAAGGACCACTGTGTGATTTACAATAAAACATCAGTACTGTCATAAATCTGGCAAGCAATGGCTTAAAACTGAAATTTTAAACATTTTCCCTCAGACATGATGGTACCTAAAGCATTAATTCAAAATGTTTTACCATAAGTAAAGAAAATGTGTTCAATATATTTTATGTTCTAGAAAGAGATGAAAAAATTTCTAGATTTGTTTACGTTAGCTCCATAGCTTGAATCCACGAGAGGAACTCTCTCTCTCTCTCTTTCTCTCTCTCTCTCTCTCTCTCTCTCTCTCTCTCTCCCTCCCTCCCTCCAATATATAATATATTTCATTTTTATAAATATAGTTTATATAAACATTATATATGTTCACACATATGTATATGTGCTAGATCAACTTACTGTTTCATAAAGGGAGGCTATAAATGCCAGGGCGAAGGTGGCAATAGCAGCTGAAAGGGGAAGCTGCAAGATCAGATTTTCAACCACAAACAAAAGCAGAAAGGATGAACAGGAAGTGGAGCAAGGCTGTTCTAACAAAGCCGGCCCAACTCCAGCCCTCATCTTCCACCCCAGATGGCCAGTGACAATGGTCTACTCCCTCCAACAAAGCTCCACCTTCCCTAGAGGCCATTCCCAACCAAGGGTCAAGTGTTCAAATATCTGAGCCAATAGGGAATATTTCTTCTTCAAGTCACCACAGACAATTTGACTCAACACCTGACTACTTACTTTCTCAACATTAACTTCCAGAGTTCCCGAGTTCCCTGCTCTGAGATAGCCCTCTAAGTATATCCTTAACATTGCTTATACCAAAATCCTGTCTTGCTCCTTTCAGACTCACTGCATGTGTTACCATAGTGAATTTTTCATGTTAATATGGGACAGCATATTCTGTAAATACATGAAGCAGGTAAACCAAAATCCTTTGTAATACTGCACTCTTCTACCCAGAAGTGAAATTTCTAATGAGTCACATCTTGGAAAATGGTAGACGGACAGAAGGCCTTCAGAGAAAAGAGAAACGGTGAATGGGGTGTACAATCTGTACACCTAAGTCAACACAGGCATCTGGGAGAATGTGAGGGGACTTATAGCCGAGAATCCTAGAAGCAGGGACCTTGGAAACTGAAGAGGCCACTCTTTATTTAGATAAGACTCCTAGTGGAACTGGGAGAAAACCATCCCACCTACAAAAACCTTGATCCAAAACTCACCCTGCCTACAAGATATGCAGGGATAAAGATAGAACAGATAGAGCAGATATTGGGGGAAAGTCTAAACAACGCCTGGCCCAACCCAAGACACGGCCATGGAAGAGAGCCAACCCCTGACACTATTCAGGTCTCTCAGCTATGCTTACAGATGGGAGCCTAGCAGAGTTGTCCTCTGAGATGCTCCACCCAGCAGTGGTCTGAAAGAGATGCTGAGACTCACAGCCAAACACTGGGCCGGCGAAGCATAGGGAGTCAATTGTAAAAGTGGGGAGGGGAACGATAGATAAAAAGACCTAGAGGTGACAAGAGTTCCATAAGAAGCCAACAGAGCCAGCCAACTAGGGCCCACAGAGCCTGTGGATTCTGAAGAACCAACCAAGGACCATGCATGGACTGGACCTAGGTCCTCTACATAGATGTAGCCGATGGACAGTTAAGGTTTCATGTGGGTACATTAGAAAATGGAGCAGGGGTGGGTAGGTGCAGCCTCTGGCATGGACTCTGTTAGCTGTTTTTAGATCGCTCTCCCCTGACGGAACTGCCTTGCCAGGCCACAGGGGATGAGGAGGAACTTGGTCCTGATGCGAACTTTATGAGCTGGGGTGGGTTGGTAGGGAGGGTTCCCATTTTCCGAGGAATAGGTTGGGGGGATGGGAGAGGAAGGATAAAACTGGGAGGAGAGGAGAGAGGGAGCTATGACTGCCATGTAAACTAGCTAACTACATTTATTTATTTAAAAAAATAAAACCTGACATGAAAGTCTGTTTTCCATTGCAGATTCTCACTTCCTAATCTAGCTTTAACTGAAGCTTAAGCAGGTGCCATGTTCATTCCAAACCTCGGGAAAGGAAGTGAACACAAGAGACTGAGCTCAAGTTGATCAATTCAGTCATAATTGCTTCCACAGAGCAGAATGGAGCCCCATGTAAATAGTAGACACAGACACTTCTAATTCAACAGCAATATTCTTGCAGATATAATATTGATAAAACCCATTTCACTGCAGCCCTTTATAAACTATTAGGATTTACTGAGTGGCTTTGTGGAAGCTCATTCTCTTGTGGTTTTTATTTGTTTTTTTGTTTGTTTCATTTATTATTTTTGTTTTTTGTTTGTTTGTTGTTTTGGTTTTTGTTTGTTTTTTATTTTGATTTTGCTTTTCCAGTCTTCAGCTTTCTCAAAGTTTAGCTTTCAGTTATGTAAGCACAGTTGCTGCAACTTTGGCAATTTTTTTTCTTTCCCAAGCAAACTAGACTCAGGAAGTCTAAGGCCTTATCTCTCCTGCTCTAGGAGGAACTCTGATTTCTGGGCTAGGCACCAGTGTTCTGCTTCCCCCTACTGGCTATAGACCATACTCTACATTGAAGTGCCACCTAAGAAAAATCAGAGGCTTCCAATCAATAGAGACTATTGCCATTGTTCTTCGATGCCAATTAGCATGAAAGGATGAGATCTTACCGCTGAAAACACCACACAGGTTGGATATGAAACACAGTTAAATCATGCTAGAACTGAGCTGGCATCCCTCCTGCTTAGCAGTCATAGTGTCAGAAGGTCCCATACAGGGTGCAGAGAAAGCACAGGTATGAAGAGCGTCACTCTGATGTAAGCTCTGATTGTCATTCCAGTTACTGTCCATTAATGCAATGACAGTGAGAGTGTCTGGGTGGTAAGCAACTACTTTCTTCTTAAATTTTAGGATGGCTACACAGAGGAAACACTTCTGCTGTATTGTAAATCTGGTGACAAAGCTGATTGGCACCACAGGACCTAAGGGAAAGTCTACTACTGATGTTCTGTTGAACAGATCTGTAATCAAACCGCCTTCTGAGGACTGATGTTTTATGCCCTCAGACTAGCATTGTTCTCTCTAAGCCTTGGAAAGAGAGGCTTTTGTTTGTTTATTTGTTTGCAAGGAGCTATGGTTAATGAAGAATCATACCTGATAAAAGCCCAGAAAATGAGTCTTGAGGACACAACCTTAAATAAGACATCTATATCACCCCTTTTAAGGTACAAAGAAATCACAAAACATGTGGAAGAAATACTGTAAAAAGCCATAATATGGAAAAGAGCTCTATGAAATGCTAAATACTGTGCATGGCATGGTGTTGGAATAATGAACACCTTGAGCTACCTGATGCAACCATATATGTTGTTTTTATTTCCTCAGAGGAGGGGATGAGATGAGGGCAGTTCCCAAGATGGTCTAGATCTTTCTGAACTCTGGCTGCCTGGGTCATCTCAGCTCTTCTGGCCCAAACTCCTCTGCAAGCTGACTGACTCAAACTAGGTTCTCTCGTCTTCTGACTGAGATGCTTTGCCTGTCTTCAAACTAATTTTGGCGATACGTTTTATTCTTCTGGTTCCTTCTCTTTCTAGCTCTGTAGCCTCTCTTTCCTGTGCTGCATTGTGAGAGTTGGTCACATCTTATCTCTGACTCATTCTGTCACATCTTTCTCTTATTTTTTACTTCGTCTGCCTCTCAATTAGAGGTCACATTCAAACATGGTTGTTTCCTTCTATAAGCTAACCTTACCCTCATTGTTTCAGATTAAAGATGTGTACTAAAAGAGTGTCTTCATTTCTGCCAGATCTCATAGACATAGAAAATCTCTGGATGTGAGCCCCTGCCAGAGCAGCCATGCTCCTGGATTAAATTACTCTACACACAACCTTCCCATAAATGAGACATAGAAGTAGGACATGGATCAGGAAGGGAAGGTCAGCAAAGATGGGAATAGTCTGAGAAAAAAGGCCAATAATGAGTGAACAGGATCCTAAAATAAATGTAATATTGTCAAAAAATTAAAAGGAAAAATGGCAAAAGTAGTAAGGCAATCAAAAAAGAAAATGTCTTCAAATTATAATTATACATTTTTGAAAAAATAATCCAATTAAAGATCTGTATAGTTGACCAGTAAAGAGAATGGGGAATGTGTTTATTCAGAAGTTAATTTTCCAAGCATCATACTTGGCCTTTGACTATAGGCATCCTTTAATTCTCTGACTTTCTGAGATAGTAGCTGAAACTCACCAGATAGACCATTTCAAGAAAGAACTGAAGAGATGAAACAGTGATGCTCAGAAAATAAGTAGATGACATGCAGGTTGTGTGTGACAGTTTTGCCACTTCTGTTGTTTCTCTCTAACTTAGGACATGTGTTCACTGACACCTGAACTTACAGGAAA
Source organism: Acomys russatus (assembly GCF_903995435.1). NCBI lineage: Eukaryota > Metazoa > Chordata > Mammalia > Rodentia > Muridae > Acomys > Acomys russatus. Next base: position 42,993,536 of record NC_067167.1, read on the forward strand.
TTCTTTAATGCCTCAAAGTATAATTTTATCATTCTTAGGAACAGTACTTAAACGCAGCTATCACTGTGTACTATAGCTATAATTAAACTCTCTATTCTTCTCTCAGAATGTAAACAGATATTATGGAGGAATATCTTCCATAAACACAAACTCAAAAGCATTCAACTCAGGGGTGCCTCAGTGCCAAGCAGACATTAAATGATGTGCGTGAAAGTGGAAGTGTGCTCCAAGCAGGACTTGGACCTTTTGTCTATCTCATTCGAGCTTCCCCAGGACACATGTACACTGTGAGTTTAATAAGGATCACATGATAGACATAAAATAAAAGCAGTTTTATATTAAATATAATATGTTTATATCATACGATTTAAAGAGAAAGAATGGAACATTGTTTAATGAGCAATTTATGGTAGGAGGAGGGGGGAAAAGTTCATCCGCAATGTAGCAGCTTACTCAAATGGAAAAGCATGAGCTTAGAAACTTCTAAAGTTTATTATTTTAACATTTATTTAACCCAGTTTTCTTAGCCACATAAATTGTGATGTAATACCATTACTACAGCTGCTAATGTTAGTAGTGCTTTCATTATGAAATAATCATGACATTAAATCTACATTTATATAAATATCATAGCAGAGGATGTTAATATGCTTTTTCCAAAACCATATCAAAATTGCTGTAACGGTTATGTTATAGGCAAGACTTTTTCTGGAAATAATATCAGGAATTCTTATTAATTTTTCATTTGCATTTATGATTTTCCCTGAGAGGTGTTTTTCCTGGGACTTTATTTTTCTTGATCTCTGAAATGTTAATACATAAAATAAATAGGAAAAACAATATTTCAAAATTAGTATCCCTGTAAATTATTTCCTAATAACTACAGAATTACATCAGCTATATTACTCATTGCTGTTTCCCATAGCATTTTTTATCCTATTTTCATTAGCTCATGCTATGTTGTCAAGCTATTTGTCACAGAGATCTATGCAAAATTAAATCTGGCCAATTCACTTACTTTAAAAAAATATTTTTAATTTATATTTTACACTTACAAGATAAAGTCAAATTGCCCTTTGAAAGACACGCACTTTTTCTGCTTATCTCCTCAGGTGCCCTTCCCACTCCCACCTCACACTTTACAATGCAGTAGTATAGAACTTATGACATTTACAGATTATAACACCACACCCATTTGTCTGTGTCAGCTGTCTATGCCTCCCCCATGCTGGCTTTCTCTACACCCCTACTTTGTTCAGAGGTTTTCTCCCATCAGCCTCCAAGGTCCTGACTCACCTCTGCAAAAGCACATTCTAAGAAACAGTACCTAACCCTTTTTAACAATCCAAGCTCTACTAGTCACAGTGACAAATAATATAAATAAATAATATAGTGCTAGCATTATTTAAAGCATGTTACTTCCACTAACTTTGCAATTCAAATGAACACAACATAGCTAGTATTGTCATCCTATTATACATAGTAAAATAGATTGCAGAAGAGTTAATTCCTTTGACAAAGACTAAAGAAATCCTCAGGTGCAAAGCTAAGAATTTGCTTTCACTTAGTCTTCTCCCAGATCTTTTAGTTATGACCCCTTAAGATGACACTTTTAATGCACTGCACTGCACTAAAATAAGTCTTTCAGATATTTATGCACCCATCAAAATTCATCAGAGGGAAAATCAACCCATTCTTATTTCTATATACAGCACAGTACAGGGCATAGTGTGCAGTAAATGTTGGCTGAACGTAACCATACTCCACTTTCTGAATGAAATTATTTTTAAATTAACTAAAATTGTTCAAGAAAAAATTACACAAGCTCTTGGAGCAAATAATATACAACAAAAATTATCTTTGAGAGAATTTCAGCTTAATGAAAAAAAGTCATATACGTAAAAAGCTATTACATTTTTAGGTGATAAAATAAAACATACATCTTGCTCAAATATTTTTATAAATGCCAGAAGTAATCTGTTGAAAAGAGTCGTGGACGAAGTCATTCTGTAAGTCTTCCTGTGCTTTACTCCCCTCTTCACAACCAATGATGTGAAACAGGTGGCTATGACAACATAACTATTGTGTATTAAATCTAACCCTGAATTTTTCAGCATCAGAAGCAAACACATATAATATAACATGTGAGGTTTCTTCTAAGGGTGAAAACTTCAGCAGTCTTAACATTTAAGAAGCTGGGGGCTGGTGTTCAGATGTGACTCAGTATGTACAAGGCTCTGGCACAAAGAAAAGGGGTTTTAAAGCCAAAATAAGGACAGGAAGATTAGGAAAAAGGGAGGAATGGAGGAAGGAGAGAGTGAGAGAGAGTAAAAACATTTTAATAGTATTCTCATTAATTTGTTTAAGTTATATGTTCATATATTACTAAAAATTTGGAGAAAAGAAATAAAAGTATATTAATGTTTTAGAATATTTTTATTTCTCATTAAAGGTACATGTATTTACTTTAAAGTATTATATGTATAGACTTCTTTATGTACAGGTATGAAATCATATAGGCCCTTAGTTATATATACAAATACAGTAAAATAGAAATATATAAAGCTTTTTTCTCATATACTGAATTACAAACATATATTATACATCTACCTATACCTAGAATATACATGTGTGTTTATTTTGTATATATATATACATGTATATTATATATACATAAAGAAATAAAAGTTATATATATGTATATATATGTGCATGACAGACAACTACTAAAGACAACTTTTTTGTTGATAATATATTAAAATTATTTGTTTGGTTTTTCTGTTTTTGTTTTGTTTTGTTTTTACTGTTTTGACTAGGCATACAATGTTTACTACTGGGAACTTACAAATGACAAAGACTATTTTCCTATGGATTGCCAAAACTTTTTGCTGCTAGCTAAATAAATGAATAGATAAATAGATGATAGATAGATAGATGGATAGATAGATAGATAGATAGATAGATAGATAGATAGATGGATAGATAGATAGATGATAGATAGATAGATAGATGGATAGATAGATAGATGATAGATAACTATGTGAAGGGGCAGAGAGAAAGATAAGAGAGATTTTTGAGATCGGTGTGGTGAATGACAAGAATTTTTATTTTCTTTCTGCCTTGATTGACTTCAAACAAGTTTCTGACAGTGTGCTCCCAACTTCCCTTTACGTAAGATATTGGCAAAAAACAAAACAAAACAAAACAACAAAAACAAAAAACCTTCCTGTTGCAGTTTGTCTTTACAATACCACTGTTGCCTTAACATTTGGGGAATTCACAGTGCAGCAACTTCTCTTTCAAGGACCAGAGAGTCACTCTCATGAAACGTAAGCAAACCATGAGCATAGACTCCCTGTCCAGTGGGAGGAGAGGAATTTTGCCCAACAGGTGCAGGAATAGCAAGCGCAGACACAAGGTTGGCTCCAGCTCCACTCATTGCTCTCCACTGACTTCTCCCAGCACCTTAGCTGTTCTTCTCTCGCCTCAGAGGAGTCAGTTATTTTTCTCTCCCCTATGGCAGTCATCAAGGTCCTCTGTGCCTGCTTAGTCTTCCAGTGCCACTTTTCTGATATATCCAGTATTGTCCTTAAAGATAAAAAGGCTCCCATGCTCATTTAGTCTCTATTATAGTTACAAAATGTGGGCTATTTACTTGTTTATAAACGAGATGTTGATATGTAGCCACAGTGAGCATCAAACTCAAAATCTACCTGCCCCAACCTACAAATTTACACCACACTAATTTTCAGAGGTGTTGGTTGGCAATAAATAATGTGGTGGTGGGATATTCGACATGTATATTATGTTCATAACATCCATTTTAAGCATATGTTTTATAAAGCAATGAATAGGATTTGCAGATAAATCTCTCTTTGCCTCCCACCCATTAAGTTTTTCCAGCTTAAACAATGTGTATGCTTTGTTAATTAGATGTTCTGATTTTAATCACCTGCCTGTATTAATTTACACGGATAATTTTTGCTCTTTTGTCTCATTCTTTGTTCTATTGTAAAGTTCCCAATTTTTTTGCTCTTAAAAACAAGTATAAAATGTGTTCAGTGACAATTTAAAGTGTTCATACAGTCTATTTAATTTTGCTATGGTATCTAAAAGATGCATGCCACAGCCATAAAGGAAGCAAATAAAAATTAACATAATACATATGTAAAGCTACTACTATCTTATAAGATTTTAAGTACAATGTTTCTTTTTCTTAAATGACAAAATAGGTGAGAGAGAAACAGAGATACAGATACATATTTGCCTGTAATTTTTGTTTTTTAGTATGTGGAGCTACTGGCTCCCACTATTTTTCCCTTAAAGAATTCGTAATAGTTCACATTTAAGATGAAGAGTAATATGTTTTAAACTAGAACCACACAAAATGGATGATTTGTTATTCAAAACCTTTGAACTGCTTATAAAAATAATTGATGAACTATTTAGTCACAGTGCAACTAGATTGGCATTTATTAAAGGAACAGTCCAAATGTCTGATGAGACGTGATATTGAATCAATACAATGAACCACATGCCTTTTCATTCAAAAAAAAAAAAAAAAAAAAGAAGTTAAGTGAAATGACTGTGTAGATAAAAGTGGGTTTTTTTTTATTTTTTTTTAATTGAAAAATAGCATCATTCATATTACATCTCAATTGCTATCCCATCCCGTGCATCCTCCCATTCCTCCCTCCCTCCCGCTTTCACCCCATTCCCCTTCCCTATGACTGTGACTGATGGGGACCTCCTCCCCCTGAGTATGATGCTAGGGTATCAAGTTTCTTCTTGGTAGTTTGATAAAAGTGTTTTTAAAGCGTCGTAGAAGTCAGTTCACAGAATAATGTAAAGTCAGTGAAGGAGAATTCTGTGATTTGACTTTGATAATTTTAATACCATTTTATCAATTCTTTGATATGTACATACAATATAGTTTGATCATGCTCACCCACAAATACTCTCCTTAAGTCCATCTAGATCTACCACTACTCTAGCTCCCAATACTCCATGGCCTCCTTTTAAAAAAAAAAAATAATAACCAATCAACTCTAGTGTGTGCTCTGAGTGAGGATCAGGGAGGACATTCAAATAGGCAAACGAACCCCACTAAAACTCCCGAGATACTAGTGGCGTATGGGGCTCTCTGTTAGCCTGTGATCATCTCAGTTTATTTTTCTTTGAAAGTTATTTTTAGATTTTTGCAATTGCTTTACAAAAAGGTTTTAATGTTATCAAAATAAATTATGAATAGGTGATCCATTACTTTCAAATCATGTAATTTCTGTGGTGCTTTGTAATATGCAAAGTTACTAGATATTGTTAGATCACACAAAAAAATTCACAGTTAAATGTATGGTATTTAGAATAGACCTAGGTGCCAGAAAACCCCTATCCTTTCAAAAAAAAATCAGAATCCATTATATCCAGAACTTTCAAATAAAATTTTCTGGAGAGTCATGTAAGCACACAGCACAGAGACAACTCTGCAATCACAGTGATCATATTCACATGAACAGAGAAAAAATATCTACATTTACAGACCTTTAAGAGAAATGAAAAACATGAAGGCGTGTGGAGATATTTCTTCCCAGTTTTGTATTTTGCCCACACAGCACTAGTTCAAACTTTATCAAGAGGGTCATATCTTTCCTTTTGTCACAAGGAAAGCAATGAAAACAGCAAGACTAAAGCAGTGTATTACCACTTCCCTGAACTGATAGGGTCAATCAGTGTCAACAGTGACAAGAGAGGACACCAAGGCAATATAACTTATCCGAGCTCATCTTTGGGTACCTCAAATAAAAAGAGTCTTGTGAAAGCCATGGAAAGAGTAAAAAACAGAATAAAGACAAGATGAGCGAATCACATTGATTCAATGATGCTCTGAGCAAACAAACTGCCTGTGATATAATCCAGTGGAAATACAAGGCACACTATTTTTACCTCCTGATCTTAGTTTCTACAAGTCTAAATTATGTGATTATCTAAAATTATTGTCTTTGCCTGTATGTGAGTGAAAGGCACAGCTGTGTCTTTAGGTGGTAAAGTAACAAGGCCAAAGATTCTTTCTTATTAATATTTATATACATAAATATAAAATCAAAGAAATAAAAGGAACATTAAAAGAAATACACAATTGTGAGTTTCATAAACAAAATGAAATTCAAAAATGGATAGAAAATATTTGATATTTGGACAAATACAGTATTTTCTATTACTAATGAATAAATAGATAAATAATGATTAAACTAGTAGTACTGGTGATGATTTGAAAATTTTAAATAGGATATAATAAGATAATTAGTAAATCTTCCCAACATACAAGAAGGAGAGAAAGACAGAAATGATTACATGTGTATGTTGTGCTTTTTCCTAGACTATTAGGTAGTGTGCATGATTTGAATGATAAATGTTTCAGTAAAGAATTTAGGTATAAGGGAAATTATTAAATAAATTGACACACACATATTCATAGCCAAATGATTTTTGACAAAGCTGTCATAGACACCCACTGAAGGCAGAGAATTCTCATCAGGACAGAGCTTTGGAAAACTTGTCTGTCACATGCAAAACAGTAAAACCAGGATCCTCCACCTACCAAATACGCAAGTCACCTCAAATAAATAATAGAGAAATTTAAGAACCAAATCTTTTTAACTGCTAGAAGAAAGTTCAGTAGAAATACTGGCAAAATTTATTTTTGGACAAGATACCAAACACAAAAGTAAGGGCAGACAAATGGGATTATATAAAACTTGTGTCTAGCAGCTAAAACAAATAACAAAGGGAAGAAACAGGCCACAGATTAGGACAAATTATTTCCGAACTGTGTCTGACAAGCAGTTGGTACCCATAAGGCACACAGCAGAATAGCCTCCAAAACCCAGCAGAATAAAGACAGATAGCATGATTAGGGAATGGCAATCGACTTAAATTGATATCTATCAAAAGTATTCCCAGAAATGACCAGCAGGACCATGAAAAATTACTACCACCAGTAATCATCAAGAGAATGAAATTAAAATCATAATGGATATCTCATCACATCATGTAGAGTTGCTATTAGCAAAGAGATAAATGATAATGTTCTGTCAAGTAGAGGGAAAAAGGAACATTTGCACACTGCTGATGGGAATTGAAAACTAACACTGTTTTTCTGCAATATTTTCCTTCACATTCCTTTTTACAGACTACTGTGTGGTGCTTTGCTGGCAGTTACGTCCTTTCAGCACGATGAAGTTGTCAGAATCTTCTCTGACTTAGAGCATTGTTAAAAGGGTCTACCTACTTCAAATGCAATTTAATGTGACTTTTAAGCAGTTTCATTAAGACATTCTCCAATGTGTTTATAAAATGTATTAGCATACATTCATTGCCTGAAGGGAGAGGATTCACAGTGACACTTGTATTCAAGTATATCACACACTGTGAACATATCCACCCATTGTCTTGCCTGCATGCGGTAGCCTCCTTCCTGTCCGTAAATAGTCACTCTTAATCGTTTAACATAGAATTTATATATGAGGTAAACGGACAGCATTTGGTTTGTTGTTGTTGTTGTTGTTTTTAATTGATTTTTTTTTATTTACTTAGCACAGTGGTCTTCCATTCCCCTCTACTGTCCTGAAAATGTTATGATTTCATTCTTCTTTGTAGATGAACAGCTTTATTCTACATGGCACAGTTTCATTATCTATTCATCGCTTGATGGACACCTGCAATGTCAAACAAGAAAGAAGTTCAGTAAAATTTCTGTACCCTTCTGTAGACTTGAGAACAACACAATCGCAACAGCAACTACTCCAATACACATGGGTACCATTTATAAAGTAGTATTTAAGTGTAGTACATAGCTCATGAATCCAGGCACTCCTGTGAATGTAAGCTTGACTTTTTACGGTTAGCCTCAGTAAAACTTTGTTTCTTTACCTATAAAATCCCTTCATCTGAGCAGGGAATGTGAAAACTTACTGAGGATCTACATGCAGTCAACATAGTAGTTACTGTTTGTGATAATTACTATAACAGATTTGTATTAGTAGAAATTAATAAATCACAATTCACTGGGAAATAGTTCTTGTAACAATGGAGGTGCCTAGCTATGTATAGATATAGAAAGATCCTCATAGCTCCTAAACTCAGGGCATTTTCACCAGTCCCAACGTGGAAAAAAATAAACCAGCATCCCTACTTATAATTTTTTCCTTGTAAAATTTTGTGGATTTGTATTAATAATTCATAATGCCATTATGAGTTTATTTTTATTGATATCTTAGAGAAAGATAAACCCATGTTGTAAATATCACATAGAAAATTTTTAGCTACCACAAACATCTTTCCAGTTCTATAAACTTTCATTATCATTGCTTTCCACTACAAATACTGAATCATCAAATATTGAAAAGTTTTTTTTTCAAACTATTTGTTTCTTTATTTTTCTTCTCCTAATTTCATCCAATTACCAGATCTTAACTGCTATAAATGCTCTGTATCCTTAGTGTAAACATTCTTTTTCACTCACTAAAGATATTATATGGCCATTCTACTGTATCTCTGAAATTTAGAGTCTAAATACACCCTTCGCCTTGGGGAATTTATATCGAGAACAAACTGATAATCACATCCTTATCAAGCTCATCTCTACTGTATTACCTCTTTGCCTAAATACTTTTTTTTTTTTTTTTTTGAGAGAGTCTCATTCTGCATCCCATGCTTGTCTGGAGCCCAGTTAGCTGAGGCTGGCCTTGATCTTACTTTAAGTGATTTGTTTATTAATTTCATATATGAGCACTCTATAATATTTATTTTATTTCTATCACTTCTCCCCCCACACACCTACAAATCACACTTTAGACCCACTTTTTATTTTTATGAGCTCTTTCTCTACAATTATTATTATGTATATACGTGTGTGTGTGTGTGTGTGTGTGTGTGTGTGTGTGTGTACATATACAAGCCCTGGGGAAACTGAATCTTCCTCCTTCAGGCTATTGATTATTATAGTATTTCATCTAGAGGTCAACTTTGGGAACTTTATTTTATCTTCACTGGTTTTGACTGGTATTGTCATTTTTAGCTTTTAGTCAGACAACCAGACATTTTTAATATCATGGGTACCAAACTCCTAGAAGACACTATGCCACTGGCCCCTAAAGTTCTTCAAAGCCCTCCTGGGAAGTTCCTGGAGCATTAGGTGTGAGGTTGTTTTGTTGATAAACTAAATAGATCTGAACATATCACATTCATGTTTTCTCCACATAATGGCCATTGTGGATCCCTGTAGTAACTTTCCTCAGATGTAAAAAGAAGCTTTTTTGTGATGAGGAGTGAAAGATACATTTACTGTGGGTACTACTTTAATTGTTTAGAATATAAATAGATGATTTTTAATGGCATTGGCTATTGCCATAGCTCTTGGTTTCCATAAAAAATTTGAAGACAAGGTTCTATCCACAAAGACATCATCTGGAGACACAGGACCATGAAGAATAAAGCTGGTACTAACAGAAATCTCCTTCCTATGACTTTCATAGTATAAGAGCATTTTTTGAGAGCTGTTAAAGAAGAGAATAAGCAATAGTCCTATGCAAGTGTTAAACCTGTCAAGTATAAGATAAAATCTCAGGGTTGATTTTGATTTGCATTTCCCTGATGGCTTAAGGGTGTTGAACTTTTATTTAAGTGTTTCTCAGCTGTTTCTGATTCCTCTTTGGAGAATTCTCTGTTTAGATCTGTACCCTATTATTTTATTGTGTTATTTGGTTTGTTGATGTCAAGTTTCTTGAATTCATATATTTTAGATATCAGTCCTCTGTCAGATGTGGGGTTGGTGAAGATCTTCTCTCATTCTGTAGGCTGCTGGTTTGTCCTTTTGACAGTGTTCTTTGCCTTACAGAAGCTTTTCAGTTTCATGAGGTCCCATTTATTAATTATTGATTTTAATATCTGGGTCAAGAATGCAAGAAGCAAACCAACAGAATCAACTAACCTGGACTAATAGGGGCTCACAGAGACTAAGTGGCCATCCAGGAAGCCTGTATGGGACTGACCTAGGCCCTCTGCATGTATGTTATAAATGTGTAGCTTGGTCTTCAAGTGGGAGAAGGGGCTTCTCTGAATCTGTTGCCTGTCTTTGGGACCCTTTCCTCATCCTGGGCTGCCTCATCTAGCCTCAGTAGGAGAGGATGCTTCTACTCTTCCTGCCACTTGGTATGCCAGGGCTTGTTGCGATCCATGGTAGTCCTTCCTTCTGAAGAGAAATGGAGGAGTAGATGAGGCAGGGAGGTGGGGGGAAATTACTGGGAGGAAAGGAAGTAGAAAAAATGCAGGCAGGATGTAAAGTAAATTAATTAATTAAAAAATAGTTTGATCCCTGGTAGGTCAACAGTGCTCTTGTGGACAGTCATCCATCAAAACGTATATGGACAGTAAAAATTGAACTTAGCTTAGGTGAGTAAATATGGGATTTGGAGCTGGGGGTATTTTGGAGAAGGGATGAATATGATAAAAAAAAAAAAACATTGTTTGAAATTATCTAAGAGCTAATTTAAAAACAATCAATTCACTAATGAGGGCTACTGGTACTTTCTTAGTGAAAAACAGGTATAATACAATGAATATGTTCACTTTTTCCATAAAAGAAGTTCCAAATGTAGGCAAAAACATTCTCAAAATATGCATGTAATTCAAACATTGACAGGATGGAATAATAGAGAATAGAAGTCAAAAAACCCAATCTTTGATTATTTTTAAACCAGTTAATAAATATATTAATATGAGTTATTTATCATATATTTAATGAGAGTAAAATGAGAAATAGGGAATACTTAGAAAAGCATAAGATATTAAAATATTCATGTATTATATTAGAAATAATGGTTAATTTGAAATCAATAATTTCAATGTAATGAGAACACATATATGCACTGAGTATACCTGGGGCTATGTAGAATACAGGAAAAAATGTATCTTATTCTTCAATGCTTCAGTCTGGCCCAGCTGCCCTATGGTGATGCCCTTCCTACCACTTTCCCACTTCCTGAAGACATACAAAATTTGGTCAGGAGGGTGTTCATGATCTCACAGCTAACTTGAGCTATGCTTACTCACCTACCAACCGGTCTCTACCATAGGTTTCTGACTTCAGTGACATATTTCGTAAGCTACACAGAGTGAAAATATTCCCAAGCTTCAGAAGAATTAAAAAGAAGACACTTCAAAGAGAAAATGTAATCATCTGAAAAAGTGTGATAAAGCATGCTCATGGAATTGAAATAGTCCTTGGTTAAAAAGTTTTAAAGTAAATTAAAATGCCAAGCACAAGGAGTAACTTTCCAATAAAGAATGTTGTACTCTCACACACACTGTAAAAGGAAAAGAAATCAGTCCAATTAAATATTCATGAAACAAAAGATCAAGGCTTTATGTCTTAGATCAAGGTCAAGCCTGGGCATGAACTAATGATTCCATAGTCCTTACGAATACTAAGTGTTAAGTAAAGGAATAGCTCAGAACTACATTTTGGAATAGATTCCACTTGAATTTAATTGGCCAATAGTATTTTTTGCCAATTTTGAATAAGAAGCTGATTGACATCTAGAGTAGTGTAGCCGCAGACTACGTGCACACTAGCAGCCAGCAAATGACGAGTGGTTTCACAGGTCAGACATTACCGTGAGAGTGCGGAAGGTGGGTTGATTCTTTTATGACTTCAGGATAGTATTTGCTGCTCTTTTCTCAAATCTTTCAGTTTCACATGTGTATGGACATTATAACTGTTATTTGACCCGGAATTGTTACACACTTATGTTGAAGAAGTATCACTGAGGCATTTTTGGTTTTTACTTAGTAATGAAGATAGCAATATGTGCATTAATCATTTGAAGTGAAAATTCCTGTCAAGACCTCCCCTCGAAAACCAATTTCATTTCAAAAAACTGACTGCATAGAGACACAGGCAAAGAAGCTTTGAACAATTTGACATCCTCTTTAGGAAGATCTAGGGAAAGGGAAGGTTAATCCAGCCCCAGGCAGAAGGCCTCTTCTGAGTGTGTATCAGCTGGTGAAATGTGCAGGAGGTTTGGGAAGCAGCAGAGAGGTGCAGTGAAAATAATCACCAACTCTTGATCCCTACAGGTAACAAGCACCGCAGGTCAGATAAAGGGCCAGACTCAATCCATCCTCAGTGCAGCAGGCCTGTGGCCATAGTGCCAGGGAGAATGCACATTGTCCATCACTACAATTGGTCCAGCTGAAGCATTTTATCTATTTATTTATTTTCAAGTTGACAACAGTGTTTGAGAAAGCCAAGGCAGACAAAGCTTCTTCTAAAAAGCCTAAGGCATCTGGTATTCTTTTTGAATCAAATGACTTGCAGACATTTTTTGCAAAACCACTAATAAAAAAACTCTTGAGTACCACTGTGTGGACTAGAGCAGAATAAAGCTTGCAGAGTCTGTAACATGATGGAGAACAGCAAAACCTAGAGACAGGGATACAGGGGCAGAATAAAGCTTGCAGAGTCTGTAACATGATGGAGAACAGCAAAACCTAGAGACAGGGATACAGGGGCAGAGTAAAATGTGCAGTCAAATGGGCCCATCCTCATTTGGTTGACCTAGTGTTTGCTCACAGAAGCTGAAATTGTGATATAATTAAAAACTGGAATTTTAATTAAACTCTAAGCACTTACTGAAACATTGACAGAAATAAGTCACTGATGTAAGAACTACCAGGTTCTGTTGAGGACTTCATTGATTATAATTAACATTTGCTTGCCCTGTGTTTTACACTATGAATATTTGTGCTATTAGGTTCCAATGTGCTCCTTCATTTGCACAACATGTGTTTATTGTTGTTGTTATAAAAAGCATGTGAAATTTTTATACATACACTAATAATAACTTTTTGAAGCAAATATTTTCTTCTAATGGTCAGTATAATCATTTAACATGTCTATGAGAACCTAAAATTGTTAATTCAGTAATTATATTAATGTGCAAACTATTTTTATGAATAAGGATGATACTGCATATTTTAAAGATTCTCAAAGAACACCATATCTCAGAAATGTTTGACTATTTCTTTAAAATTGAAATATAAAGACAATTTTGAAAGCAGCAAGGTATAAGAGAAACTCTAGGGCTTGACAAGGAAAAAAAAAACATGGTCAAGTGCTGATTAGAAGAAATTCTGTTATATTAAGAACAAAAGCAATGCTATTGGTTATGAGCACTGGCTTTCACATTGTGCTATGGTCTCTGCCTTATTGGTTGGAGGAAAATTGTGGCACAAAGGTGTGCACTTTAATAGCATTTTGAAGAGGAATGATGTTATGTTCAGCCATCAGGTGGTATCTCTGCAGCAAACATGAGACCACACACATTCAGACACCACAATTCATATGATTCCATCAAGATTACTCCATGACAAGATCAATGTGCCAGTGCAAGGACAGTCTTAATAAACTGAGAAGAAGAGAACAAGTAACTTAAAAGATTATGTTAACTAAGCATAAATGATGATAAAATATAGCCCCAAGTGTAGAGTATAGGAAATAAAGGCATAAAACTGTTAAAAAAAAAAAAAAAAAAAGAAGAAGAAGATAAGATTTAAATATGTGAACGAATAGAAAGCTCCAATCACTTCCTTTTAAAAAGAATAACATACTACTAGAAAACAATTGCATTATGGTTGTATTGATTAAGTTGATTATATTGAAATGAAAGTATCAGTTGTTTATGAACAGATGGCAGATAATTTTGATTCTGTTCTGGGTAGTTGTTTTCAATTTAGTACAAACTAGAGTCTGTAGGCTCAATTTTCTTAGCAAATATATTTTATCATGAACTTATTAACCGAGAGTATGTCACTTATAACCCGACTAACCAAAACAGTAGAAGAGGATCAAAGAATACAATAACAATACCATAAGGATATCAGCTCCGAGGAATGACTCTCCTGGTGTAATCAGCAGGATTTCTTCTGCTGCAACCTAGAGCAATTAGAACCCAGAACCTCAGTCAGAGCCAGGAGCCATGAAGCCTTCCCTCGAGTGGTTCTCTCTAGGAGCATCTCGAAGTGGAGCGATGAACAGCCAAAACTATCACAAGTCTCCACAAAAAGCCCCACCACTAGTTTGGGGCTCATTTATGTATCTCCTCCCAGAGTCTGTTCATGGATCTTTTCAGCTGGCAACAATCAAGGTGGTTAGTCTTCTAGTGGATTAGCATCACCTGTTCTCTCACAAGACAGTTCCCCATCCCACACTTGTGATCGTAACAAAAACAGGTTTATCTCTCCTTCATCTCCCCCTTTCTATCTAATACAATAAGCTATATAGAACAAAATAATTATCCATTAGGTCAACATTTACAAGGACCAGTCCATTTATAGTTAACAATTTTTAAGAAATTATTCCACTATTCTATGCTACTGATTCTTATCCTTATGTCTAAAGGTTTTTTCTTTTTCATTTTTTAACTAACCTTATATTAATACTGTGGCTAGCTAGTCTTCAACCCCATCAGAGACCCCAAAAGGAAAAACTATCTAATACAAAGGAAGTGCAGGAAAGCAACTTCCAAAAGTATTACCAGGACAGAGAGCCAACTGTCTGGGTATTCACAAGTTCCTCTCCATTGTGAGGCATCCAATCTTCAGCCTGCTGGCCCAAGGCACCTGACAGACTGCTGCTGGACTGTCACATGTTTCTCTTCATCATAGGTGCATCCCACCTTCAGCCAGCCAGCCCAAAGCGTCCCACGGACTGCTCTGAAGCAAGAGTCTGAAGGACTGGCCCACCTAATCTCTGCAAGGCAGGGCAGCCAGTTTCTCAGTATCAGGCTTGATCATAGTGGATCGTCATTCTTTCATCAGCAGTAGAGATAAGCAAAGTTCTTCAGTCCAGTGGCTATTTGCCACTATCGTTTCTTGACGACCCCAAAATTAGACTGGAGGTACTGCCAGGAACAGATGTGTCTCTGTGTCACAAAAGCCTTTTGTTATTAAATGCCACTTTCTGTGGATCTCTGAAGTGTTTGAAGACCATCTATCTATCCTACTTATCATCTATCGATTCCTTTGAAAAACGTATACAAAAAAATTAGCTTATTCTATAATTAAGTAATTTAGTAACTGGTAAGATTTATAAGTGATCAATTAACCATTTCTATCTCCTACCATCCTGAACAAGTTATAACAGTTATTTTTCACTTTTTAAAATAAGTTATACATGTATAATACATTAAATAAATGTCAAACAAAATGATCTTAGGTTTCTACCAACAAGAGTCATTCTGGAAGAATGGACAGAAGATCTTTCATTAAACTGACCTATAAGAAAGTCTATAGGGCATTTTCTTGACTAGTGACCAATATGAAAAGACTCAGCCTAGCATAGATGGTACAAAACCTGGGCAGGTCGTTCTTGGTTGTTACAAATGCAGGCTGAGAAAGAAATAGGTAGCAAGTCAGTAAATAGAGTTTCTCCATGACCTATGCTTTAGTTCCTGCTTCAAAATTCCTTCTTGAGTTTCTGCCAAGAATTCCCTGAATTAGATGGGAGTATAAGATGGGAGTATAAAAGCCATTTCCTACCAAAATTGTTTTTGTTTTTAGTCATAGTATTTACCAAGGCAATAGAGAGAAAACTAGCACAGATATGTGTGTGTGTTATATTATACGTGAGATACACATATATTGTATATGGTATACAGTGATATAGCATACAGAGGCTGGAGGATGTGTGTGTGTTATGTTATATGTGAGATACACGTACAGTATATATAGTATATAGTGATATATAGAGGCTGGAGGAATTGCTGAGTGGTTAGGTCCACTTGCTGCTCTTACAGAAGACCAAAGTTTAGTTCCCAGTACCCAGAGTCAGTGATCATGACTTTCTGTAACTCTACTTCTAGGAAGTCCAGCACCCACTTTGGCCTTAACATACAATAGCCTGCATGTGCGTGTAACATAAACATAAATAAAAAATAAAATAAATGTATACAATAAACTATATGATATCTAGGATATTGTTAATATTTTTTAAATGATGTTAAACTTGAAAGAAAAACATAGGAACTTTGTCCATGGTAGCTCAGAAATAGCCATAGGAGTGACACTAGAGGAGTGTAGTTACAAAGTGACCACCATTTTCATTATCATCGTGACTCTGAAGACTAACAGATGCCAAACCTGGGGCTGTTAGTCATGAACAAAGATTACAAAACTAAACCCCAAATCTAATATTTATTCCATTTCTATAACATACTTCTATTGGCTCTCTTGACTCCAATTATTAGAGAAATAAATATCCTTATGAAACAAAATAATTAAGACTTGACCACATTGTAACAAAATAATGGCAAATACTTTAGCAAATTAGAAGGAGAATCAGAATAAAAAGGAAAGGACATTTTCATTTCAAGCAGTGCATATAATAAGTTGTGTACAGACACTGGAGCGAGCACATAGCAAAGAACAAATTCAAAAGCTGGGGGAAGTTATTGTTCTAATAAAATTGGTACCAGCCAATTTTCTGACTGCTATCCATAAATAACAAATCTTAGAAAACTCAGCAATTTTAAATTATTCCCCTAATGATAATTTTAGTGGCATTTTTCATAAGCTTCTGAATGTACTTAATAATTTCAAAACATAAGTATGATATACTAAACATCTGTTTTTCACTTGAATAAATTGGACTGTACTCATTGTACAAATAGTTTTTAAGTCTTATTATATTTTGGTTCTTGTTGCATTTTATTATTATTCCTTAGAAGCCTGATTTTTTCCTAATAAAAAACAGAAAGGGAGTGGACATAGATGAGAGGAGATGTGGGGTAGAACTGGAAGAGTAGAATGGGGGAAATCATAATCAGGATATAGCATGTGAGAAAAATAGTATTTTCAATAAAAATGGGTGTGAACCCAGAGTTTAGTAAGGTTGTCTCATTCAAATTGCTTAAATAGCTATCTCCAAATAGTAATCTCTGGGACATATACTCAATATCATGTGAAGTATCAGAAAAAAATGGCATCGTGTAGGCAGAAATTCAAGCAGAGCAATTCTAAAGTGCAGTGTCCAGTTTATTCAGCTTTCTCATGTAGAGAAGTTCCTCAAATATAAAACTCAGGAGAGTGTTCTAGATAGGTATAGATGGTAACAGTTTTCATTATTTGTAGTCTCAAGATATGTTTGTTTCTGGATTTTATCTAAAATCAACAGTCTTACCCAGCCATGAAGTCTATGAGCTAGATTAATAACTGGCCTTGAACGATATGCCCATGGGTACAATATGTGTGTCCAATATAGCCTGTATGTCATGAGCATAACAAATGCTCTGTGGTTGTACTTAAGCACAACTCTGCAGAAGGAAAAACGCCTCGTACTGTAAGTCTGGCCAAGAACTCACGGTTGGTGAGCTCCCAGACTCAAGGGTGAACCTATGCTATGGTATCAACTGCCCTCTAAATTCAGATCTCTCTATCTAGGGTAGTGCAGGCCTCTGACATTATTAGAAAATTTTATTTGTAAAATAGGTGATGGTAATGCATAAACTTGAAACAGGTCAAAGTACAGAAAAGAAGTGCTGGGGAAGTGTGTATCCACTGGTGGCACATCTATATCAACCTCACCTCAAGCCTCAGATACCATTGCCAAAGAAGAGTAGAAAGACTGCAAGAGCTAGAAGTCTGTGCCAAACAAAATCAGTATCACTTGGACATGACTTAACTTCTGCATTTATGACCTCATTGCAGCAGTGGTCACCTTCACAAAAACTGCACAAGTCGGAGCATTCTACCATGTAGGGAGGGGCCTGGGGCTCAGGAGACCTACTCCTGTTGAAGCAGCTATTTGCAGTTAGCGACTGACTTCTGGGAAAGGAAGAGTCGGCTTTCTTTAATATGTGTTTCCTAGTAAGCCAAGCATGCTCCAGTAGTAAGACCAAAACCTGTGAGATTATGGTCAATACAAATTGGACTCAGTGAGGCTTTAATAAAAGAAAGAAAAGTTTAGGGAGATGGACTGGAGAAGTGGGGGTGGAGCTGTAAGCAGTTAGGGACACGAACATGAGATGAATATCAAATACATTGTATAAAATTGTCAAATAATAAAATATTATATTTAAATATTTAAAAATAACAATTTGTGTATATTTCTAAATTTTTGAATACTTCATTTCTATTATGTGACCTTCTAGGTTGATAAACTAATTTCTACTTAAGTTAATTTTGTAATTTTATTTATATCATAGAATGCTGCACTATTTTCATACTTTTAAGTTCAAACTTTAAACTCCTGAACTCATTAATAGCTTTTCTATTTCTATGATAACATACCATGACCAAGGCACCTTATGGGAGAAGGAGGTGATTTGGGCATACAGTGCCAGAGAACTGAGAGTCCTTTGTGATGGAGGGGGCATGGCAGAAGTTGGCTGGTTGGCAGCAGGAGCTGAAAGCTGAAAGGTTACACCTGTTTAACACAAGCATGAAGTAGAAAGAACAAACTCTACCTCCAGGTAGAGTAAGGCTAGCTAACATCACAGCCTTCCCCCAGCAACATCCTTCCTCCAGGGCAGCTCCAGTGCCGTGACCTCCTACACAATGCCACCAGGAACCAAATGCTCAATTACTAGAGCATAGGGGCATATTTTTCATTCAAATCACCACAGCCCACTCTCTAGGTTGCATGAAATGCTCTTCAATCTTTTCTCTGAGCTGCTAAATTACAATAGACATATGCAGCCTGTCAGTACTAAAAATCAAATACCACATGAATCTTCCTTTGGTGAATGCAAGTACACCAGTCACTGCCCCAGTCACCACTTACTGCCGTTTATTTCCTTCAACCTCAATCTTGATTTCATATGGTTAAATATAGTTATGGGTATATCACCAATTTTAATAATGAGTTCTCTTCATGGTCCTCATTGTTTCCCTTGGAAACATTTCACTTCTTTGAGTTATGCTTCCTTTTTCATTATTTTCTATAATATCAAACAGTGTAATTGGTTTCATTACAGCACTTTCATACATATGTGTGACTAATACTTGGCTCTTATTTGTACTTCTTTGTGTCCTCTACCCTCTCTTGTTGGTCCTCTTCCTTCCTCTAAATTGTCCTTTCTAAATTCAGGTCACATGTGTTCATTGTCCTCTCATTCTTCTCTTCCCTTCTGCATCCTTCCCATTGACCACTTTCTGTCTTCACACACACACACACACACACATACACACACACACACACACACACCACACCACACACACCACACACAGAGACAGACACAGACACAGAGACACACAGAGAAACATAGAGACACAGAGACAGACAGACAGACAGACAACTCTAGTTTCTGTGTATGAGAGAAAACAAGTGATTTGGAAGTGGATTGTCTCGGTGAACATGGTTTCTACTTACTCCATTTTCCTACAAATGTGAAAATATCTTTTCTCGGAGCCCAATAAAACTTCATGTGTAAAACACACCTTTTAGGTATTTTGATAGGGATTGCGTTGAATCTGTAAATTGCTTTTGGTAGGATGGCCATTTTTACTATGTTGATTCTCCCGATCCACGAACAAGGTAAATCCCTCCATCTTCTCATGTCATCTTCAATCTCTTTCTTCAGAGGTTTGAAGTTTTTTTCGAATAAGTCCTTCACTTGCTTGGTTAGAGTTACTCCTAGATATTTTATATTGTTTGTGGCTATCGTGAAGGGAGTAGTTTTCCTAATTTCTTCCTCTGCCTGTTTGTCATTTGTATACAGGAAAGCTGCTGACTTTTTTGAGTTTATTTTGTATCCTGCCAATTTGCTGAAGGTGTTTATCAGCTGTAGGAGTTCTCTAGTGGAATTTTGCGGGTCACTTATATACACTATCATATCATCTGCAAATAAGGATAATTTGACTTCATCCTTTGCCATTTGTATCCCCTTGATCTCCTTTTGTGTCTTATTGCTCTGGCTAGAACTTCAAGAACTATATTGAAGAGATAAGGAGACAGAGGACAGCCTTGTCTGGTTCCCGATTTTAGAGGGATTTCCTTGAGTATCTCTCCATTTAATTTAATGTTGACTGTTGGTTTGCTGTATATAGCCTTTATTATGTTTAGATAAGTGCCTTGTATTCCCGATCTCTCCAGAACTTTGAACATAAATGGGTGTTGGATTTTGTCAAATGCTTTTTCTGCATCTAAAGAGATGATCATGTGGTTTTTCTCTTTCAGTTTGTTTATATGGTGGATTACATTGATTGATTTCTGTATGTTAAACCATCCCTGCATGCCTGAAATGAATCCTACCTGGTCATGGTGAATGATGTCTTTGATATGCTGTTGTATTCGCTTTGCGAGAATTTTGTTGAGTATTTTTGCATCAATGTTCATAAGAGAAATTGGTCTGAAATTCTCTTTTTTTGTTGGATCTTTGTGAGGTTTAGGTATCAATGTGACTGTGGCCTCATAGAAGGAATTTGGTAATATTCCGTCTATTTCTATCTTTCGGAATAGCTTGAATAGTATCGGTATTAGCTCCTCTTTGAAGGTCTGGTAGAATTCTGCACTGAAACCATCTGGCCCTGGGCTTTTTTTTTTTTTTTTTTTTTTTTTTTTTTTTTTTTTTTGGTTGGGAGACTCTCAATGGTTGCTTCTATTTCTATAGGCGAAATAGGGCTATTTAATTTGTTTATCTGGTCTTGGTTCAATTTCGGCAAATGGAATCGGTACAACCACTTTGGAAAGCTATCTGGCGCTTTCTCAGAAAAATGGGAATAGGGCTTCCTCAAGACCCAGCCATCCCACTCCTTGGAATATACCCAGAAAATGCCTTACCACATAACAGGGACATATGTTCAACCATGTTCATAGCTGCTTTATACATAATAGCCAGAACATGGAAACAGCCTAAGTGTCCCTCAGTAGAAGAATGGACTAAGAAACTGTGGTATATTTACACGATGGAATACTACTCAGCTATTAAAAACGAGGAATTCCCGAAATTTGTGGACAAATGGATTGATCTAGAAATTATCATAATGAGTGAGTTCACCCAGAAGCAAAAAGAGACAAACGGTATATACTCACTTATATCAAAACACTAGTCCAAGGGATACGTACCATGAAAATCTTTACTTACCAAGAAAGTGGGTCAGAGGAGAGGATATCCGATTGAGACTTTAGGCAAGAGTAGCATGGAAGAAAGGGGGAATAGTAGGACCCACAGAGTCCTGGAAACCTACAAGAAGAACTTTATGACAAGCAGATCTGGATCCTGGGGTCCTCCTTAAACTAAGGCACCAGCCAAGGAGAATATAGGCAGTAAGCTTCGAACCCCTACTAAGACCTAGCCGACGAACAGGATATTCTCCACCATTGAGTGGAGAGTGAGATCTGACTCTCAC
The DNA here is from genome assembly GCF_903995435.1 of Acomys russatus. Classification (NCBI taxonomy): domain Eukaryota; kingdom Metazoa; phylum Chordata; class Mammalia; order Rodentia; family Muridae; genus Acomys; species Acomys russatus. The sequence continues at coordinate 43,014,941 of NC_067167.1, forward strand.
ATGAACTCTGGTGCCCCTTTTCTGATCATGTCCCCTGGATGGGGAGACCTGGTGGCACTCAGAGGAAGGATAGCAAGTTACCAAGAAGAGACTTGATATTCTAAGAGCATATATAGGGGGAGGAGGTCTCCTTCAGTCACAGACATAGGGGAAGAGAGAAGGAGAGAAATGGGAGGGAGGGAAGAATGGGAGGAAACAGGGGAAGGGCTAACAATCGGGATGTAATATGAATAAATTAATAAAATAAAAAAAACTATTAAAAAACTCACCGTTTAGCTTTCCCTTTGACGATCTGATGATGGGAATTTTCCCCTCTGGATTTACTTAAGATGTCTTTGTTGTGTCGTGATATTCTTGGCAATTGTTTTTATACATTGTAAAGTTCTATGCTGGCTATTCTTTCTACTCAGCACACCAACGCTATGACTTCATGTCTGGTGCTGCTGGTGTCAGTGCTAAGCAGGAAGCACTACCAATGCCTATGAACTCCTCTCCTTATTCTAGATATTTCTCCAAGAATTATTTATTCCAAAGTCCCTTACTCTCATTTTCTTTATTTGTCCTCCTTCTGGAATTCCAATTAAGCATATGTTGGACATTTGTATGATCCTATTCTACCATTTTTATCTCTGTTTTATATCTTCCTTCTAATCCTACCCCTGTATTGCCTATTGGATATTTTCTTCTATTAAATCTTTTAATTCACAAATGTTCTCATTTTTTCATTCAATTAGTTGCCAAATACACTCATTATCCCATTAAATTTTACTTTCAATTATTTTATCTTTTCTTCAATAGGCTGTTTTGTTAATTTCTAATTCTGTTTGGTTCCTTTTATTCTTACCCACAACCTAAGGATCTCAAGCCTGTTTTTCATCAAATGTATTTAAGTACCACAGAGTAGGCTGATATATTTGCAGCTCAGGCTTTACAGCTCTTGTTTCTGCAGATAATGTTCTCTTTCTAGTGATTGTGTTTGCTTGTTTGTTTAATTTAGTTTATGTTCTTTAACTCTACTCCTTATCAACTGCACTTTGACCATGGTCTTTATTTGTATGAATCCTTTGAGGTCACATTGTCATGATTCCCTACACCCAACAGTCACATTCTTCTGAAAAGCACTTTGAGACAGTACCCCTTCCAGAGAAACAGACAGCGCAGTACATTTGGAACTGGTTAGGTGATGCAATGTGCCTGACAGGTCATAAATACTTAGCTTATAATCATAATATACTATGAGATTTCTCCCTATTTGCTTTGCTCAGTGGAACCTGAGCTCAGCTATTTTCCTGATCATGTCAGTTTGTAGATGAATTACAGGGAATTTCTGTCTCCAGCAGTATGAGTTTGGAAATTAAATTATTTCAATACTAAAGACAGTTTGCAAAACTTAGAGAATCTGAGTTTTTTAAAAGACAAATAGCCAAACAAACATTTAATAAAAATAAAGGAGGGTAACACAGTTCGTGGATGCACAATAAAAGACAAATGACTAAAATCTAAGTTAGACTTGTAGTAAGGATAAGTTGCAGGAAATGTGGCTGAGGGAAGTGGAGACACCTGCAGCCTGAGGTGAGTATCTGATGTGGTGATCTCTGCAAAATGGAGTCTTGTTTCATTTCATTTGATTTAATTAACTCCTTAATAAGTACTTTGCCTATTCTTGTTGTTTAATAAGTAAATCAATATTTTATTATAGTTTTTAAAATAATATGAATTTTAACATGATAACAAATAAATATGATGTAAAATACAAAAAGAGAAAATTTAAATACCATAGAGTGTGAAAACTCATCAGGCATGCTTTAACTAGCAAGGTATTTGAGCTCTTTGTACATGTTGTGAAACAAATAGATCTCTTTGGTAATTTTTTGTATTGTCATTTGTATTTTTAAATCTACATGGTTGAGGCTAAACCAAATAGCCTGAAAATCCTAGGTGAAGCTAAGCCAAATAAAAAGTCATAAAATAGTTATCCAAATCACTGAAACATTATGCTGCATAAAGAGAAAACTAATAGAATTTCAAGTGTATTCAAAATAATTCATCCATGCTTGCTGAAAACATTCCAACACACACACACACACTCAGACACACATACAATTGCATTACATATAAACAAGTATATATATTTTTTTCATATTTTTTGAACTTAAATGTGCTGAGTATAATTATGATATATAAACATTTGTTATAGGCCTTGTTTTGACATTTTAAGCTTGTGATAGACAATTTGACATGCTATACAAGGGTGTTAGCTCTACCCATGATTTTTGCTTGCATTATACCCATTATGGTTTGAATAAAAAATGATCTGATAAGCTCATGTATTTGCATACTTTGTCCCCCGTTGTCTGGGAACACTGAGGAGGCAGAGTCTCACTGGAGGAGGAGGAGGTTAAGCTGCAGCAGCCTTTGAGGCTTTGTAGTGTGTCCTCACTCCCTCTTGTTCATGCTTCTTATGTGATAAGGCTGCTTCCTGACTTCCAGGCAGAGATGTTATGGTGGGAAGTGTCCTCTCTGGAATCTGTAATCCAAAATAAGTTTCTTCTTTCCTAGCTTTCCTGTATTTTATCACATCAATTGGAAAGTTATACAGTAGCCAATAGTGTTTCAGAGCCACGTCCTGTAATGAGCCATAGAGAAGATTTTGTCAACTGTACAAGAAGTAATATTGCATGCTTGATTTTGAAAATATTGTGCCAAGATGACAGTTAAATTCATGTCCATGTAAACAAACTATAGATGGTTGGAGAATTCATCTCTGACATAAATGCATGTCACTGAAAGGACATCTAGATGTTTCGTTCACTTTGCCACACTTGAATCAAGTCTATTTATGCTTCAATTTTGTACATTGTTACATATTTGTAAGGCTGAGTGACAAGGCATACATAGCACAGAATTAACTAAAAAGTTGAATATTTGAGACATGGAAATATGGTTGTATTAACAGAATTAGAAAAACATAATTTACTGTAAGATTTCAGACAGGTTTTTACTGCATAGCCTATGTTAGCAATACAAGAGCAACAGTGAACCTCAGAAGTTTCTAGCACTATCGGCCAATTTAAAATGATGGCAACTCACTTTACTACCAGACAGTTGAGTAGAAAGTCAGCGTGATACAGGTGCATTAAACTCTAAATATCTTGACATATACTTACAGTAGCTAGTATTTAAGTAAACAAAACTATATTCAGAATGATTGTCATGACAGTTGAGCAGCTTAGCTACAAATCTGTGTTATCCAGGTATCTGCAAGACAACTGCATTTTTTCCTGTTGTGCACACTGCTTGTGCTTTCAGAAGCTCGAGGGCTCAGGTATATTTCTAAGCAAAACACTTGTTTGTCCCAGATCTCCAAGAAGACACAGATTACTCTTGGGAAATTAATTTTTCACTCTAGCATCAGTGAAAATATAAATAATTCGCACTACTTTTAGAATTTAATTTAAGGGCCCCATGGTCCTGAAGCTTTGTGAAGGATAGGAAAGCTTTTTGACAAAAATTATTTGTGAAGATTTAGACTTCTAAATATGCTTACAAAAACAGAAGTATTATTTATTAGTTCATCAAACAGAAATCATGTATCTGACTTTATTCCTTTAGGAAGAAGAAATTCTTACCTTGAATCATTTCCTTTTATAAAAATGTCATTCAATTGTGTAATTAAGAGACCTATGCAGTTTTTATGGTGATAAAATATTGTCACCGGATTAGGGGTGTCTGTGTGTGTGTGTGTGTGCGTGTGTGTGTATGTGTGTGTGTGTGTGTGTGTTGGTGGTGGTGGTGGTGTTTTGGATAGTATTTTGTTTGATAGATATGTGATACAGATATAATAACATGAGACCTCAAAATAACTTAATTAAATGGTTTTAAATAATAAAACCAATAATGTAATTAATCAGAAAAATATCCCTACAGGAATTCTTGATCTAAGAATGTATCCTCATTGTGTGAAGTGAGTCTCTCTCCCTCCTTCTCTCCCTCCCTCCTTACCTCCCTTCCTCTCTCCCTTTCTCCATCTCTCTCTGTATCTCTCTGTGTCTCTCTGTCTCTCTGTCTCTCTCTCTCTCTCATACACACACACACACACACATACACACACACACACACACATACACACACACACACACGGTAACAATGGCAATTTCCTATTTTCTTACACCCCCTTTCCATCTCTATAAAACAAAGCAATCAAGGAGATCTGGTCTGGACCTCTTTTATACATGTTATCTTTTATTTTTTTCATTTCCTACAAGGAGACTTTTTTTTTTTAGTATGTTCGGTTTTTAGACAAAACAACAATCTATGACTTAAATGGACATGACACTTTAAAAACTATGACATGATCTGTGTAATTACAGGAGCCACTTTTCTGTGTCCTGAAATTCCAAAGCAGAACTGTCTGTCTGTCCAGTAAGCCCTAGAAACCCACATGTCTTCACTTTTTTGGATCTGGTACTACAACTGCTAGCCATCATGTTTTGTTTTCTCACACAGGTTCTGGGTATTGAACTCAGGTTCTTGTGGTGGCAACACAAAAGCCTTATTAATTTGCCTAACTCTGTGACCCTTAATATTATCATGACTTGAAAAATAAAATGGCCACTTGAAACATATATTCTAATACTTGAATATTGAATGGCTAAAATTGAAAGAACAAATTGGAAAAGACTAAATAAGAAACAAAGAACCATAGTAACAAAGACCATCCTTGTTTTTAATTAGATTGCACAAAGAACAGCAAGATGTACGCCAAGAAAAGCAATGACAGGGTTTTAATTGGAATTGTCTTTGTTATGTTTATTCCCACTTACTGTGGTATATCGATGAGAGCTAGTATAATATGCAAGTGTTAATTAGTAAATCATATTTTCACTGTGGAAATAACTTCTTAATATGTACACTAACTCCCAAGTAAAACATGGAACATGTAAAACCTTTGCAGATCTATAAGCTGAAGTTTCAAATCACACACTGCTAGGTGTTCCACAAGTTGGAAGTCTCCAGAAATCTCTGCTAAGAGGTTATAGGACTGTAAAGTGCTTTGTGGAAATTTCTGGTCTTTATCACAGATGATCTGGGTGTAAGTGAACAGATCAGGATGAGGATAGAGCCAAGCCATTAAAAAATGTCAACATTCTATGACAAGTTCACCCTTCTCATCACTGCTGATGGCAAGCCTGTACCTTATAACAACGTGGTGACATTCTGTACATGTTGAGTATTCACTGGAGAACTCAGTCCAAGAATGTCAATAGTCCAAACCCTACTCAAGTGTTATTAGATCCCATAAACAAATAGCAATCACCACTCTTCTTCTCCTGTGCACTTTAAGAGTAAAAGAAGTAATCGTTCTGTTCCTCATCACCTTTCAGTAAGCATTTCATTGTCTTTTTAAAACCACTTTCTCAGATCATAATGTCTGGTGCTACTTAATACGTGAAAGTTCACATCTGACTATTGTCCTCAGTCAAGAGTTCTCGCTACACACACTTACTCTCTTTACATTATTTGTTCAATTATAGGATTTGAACTTAAAAAAAAATCAATTAATCAACAGTATGCTTAGATTCCCCAAATTGCTGAATTGTGTAAAGAAATAGTTACCCTCACTTTGCTAATGGAGATACAAATTCCAACTTATGCTATTTTGAAGAAAGGCTACACCATTGGTATTCTAAATCTTTTTAAATAATAGAAATGTTTAGTTTATATGTACTATTGCTCAGTTCCATATATGAGTAGAAACAATATTTGTTCTTATTGATAAGGATATTATTTGACTTTAGTGACTTTAGTCCCACAACTACTCCACATGGTAATAAAGAAGTTCCCCATACTCTAGTTTTTTTTTAAACTTTTTAAACATCCAAAATTAACATGCAAATTAATAATTAAAACATTAATTAAGGTGTAAACGAAAAGAAGTAACTCTAGTTAATCTGTCCATCTATACATTTTGAAACTGAAGAATCATATCATTTTATATTTACTTTAAAACATACATAATATAGATAATTTGTGTTGGGAATGTTGTTTTTATTTCTTCATATGAGAGGATGAAATAAGAGCCATTCTCAAGCCTTTTTTGCTCTTTCTGAACTCTGGCAAGCTGGTTCATCTCAGTTGTTCTGGCCTAAACTCCTCTCCAAGCTGGCTGATTCAGACTGAATTCTCTTGGTTTTTTACTAAATTTCTCTGCCTTGCCTCAAACTAATTACGGCAGTATGTCATATCTTCCCATTCCTTCTCATTCTACGGATCTATCTGTCTTCACCTGTGTCTAGTTTGTTTTCTTTGCAGCCTGTGCCTGTAAAAGTGTCCCAGAAAGAAACTCTCAGTAAAATCCTTCTGTCTCCCTCACTGTGCTGTTCTTAAGTACCCTCTCTTTCCTGTCCTGTTCTCATGGGAGTTGGGCGTATCCCACCTCCGGCTCATTCTGTCAAATATTTCTGTGATTCATCACTTTGTCTGCCCTTCAACTAGAGGTCACTTTCAAATATGGCTGCTTTTTTCTATAAACTAAACTGACCTTCATTGTTTGAGATCAAAGGTATATACTAAAGGTGTGCCCGTATTCCAGCTATATCATACTGTAATCCAGAGCTTGTCTATATTCTAGGCAGATCACACAGACCTATAAGGTCTTTGGATGTGAATGCAATCTTTTGCCAGGGCAGCCATGTTGCTGGATTTAAATTCCTCTACAGTATATACTTATGCATATATGTATGTATGTATATATGTACATATGCATATATACTTATATATGTTAGGGACTCTGTGTGTGTGTGTGTGTGTGTGTGTGTGTGTGTGTGTGTGACCTAAAGAAAGTTAAGACACTTGGACTAAACATGGTCCTAGAAAGAACCAGAGACTAACAGAAAGTACCGGTACTGAGCACAGGAAACCAAGTTAGTCAGGGTATTCCAAGTGACTTCCAAAACAATATAGCTTTTGGTTGCCTATCATGGGTTTAGGGTGGGCCACTATTGCTTCAACACTGTATGCTTAGGACACAGAACTTCCGGAATTCAATCTAGATCTGACCTGATACTCTAATTCCTATGATCTAGATTCCATTTCATAAAATACTGTGCAATTTGCCAGAAGAGGGGAGAAATTAATCATTCCTGCCCAGTGGCAACACTTACATCATTATATTGAAACTTAAGAAAATATTGATTACCACCATATTTATAATCTTAAATTTTGTTAGTGGTATCCGAACATCATTACATTAATTACATGGGTTATATAGCTATATGTGGGAGTATTTATGTACCTGTATATGGAAGTCTATATTGGTTAGAATACAAGACAGCAATGTTATAGCTGAGAAAAACACAAAAAGAAGAGGAACCTCCACAGAACTATCTAAAGGCTACGGTATATCAAATCAAAGCACACCTATGCCCTTGACAAAGGAGTGTTCAGATTCAATTGAAATGCTTCATTTCATATTGTAAAGTTCTTTTTAATAACCCTAGAGAGAGAAAAAAAGTGACAGACATAAATACATTTAAATTTTTTTTGCTTGTAGGATTTAAGGAAATTTCATCAAAATTATTTCTCTGAGCTTATTATTTCAACAAGAAGAAATGCTCCACAGGCTTTTGTTATTAAAGAATGTGCTTATAGTGTGATAATTTATGTCTAGTTCATTAAGCAGGTGTTCTGGGCAAGATAATATAGGGGAAATGGCAAGCATGACACACTGTTTTCCATTAACCCCTCTGGCACTGGCAGCCGGAAGTTCCCCTTATGAAGGCTAATCCATTTTGCTTAATGCTTATCATTTTCATATCCCAGCTCTGGGTGCCAGGAGGTTTTATGTTTGAAGTACAAGTAAAGCATGTGGCAATTTTGAGCACACAGTTAGTTATCCCTTATGAAAATCAACTGATAAAAGTCAAAGCCATGAAACTCAGAGGGGCCTTGCACAGTGCATCGTACCAAGCCAGGAAATCTTATTCTCCTTTAGAAGTACTGAAGCTAGAAACTCATTTTTATCAAACTGATGCAAAAAATATAATTACATAAACAAATGATCTTACATATACATAAATGTATGCTATTTTTACTGCTCAGTAGTTTCTTTGAACCACTACTTAGGGTTATGTTAAAGACTGTTCAAGAAATTAAAAATTTGAAAGAAAAAGGAAGGAAATATAAATGTGAGTATTGACTGTACATACCGGAAGAGTTATACACTCAGAGACAGCTGGCCACTGGGTCACTTTATCAACTGGATGTAAGTTACTTTGAATATTATGCATGATTTGCAGTTTGCCACATTTTTCATGGTCCTGTTATCATAATTTTTCATCTGCTTTACTCCGTTTTTTAAGTCACCAAAGTTATTTGAATTAGTAAATCCTACCGAAACATTTATCTCTGCAAATTATGGCCCATTAACTTACCTACTTCGCTTAATTTTTTCAGAATTCAATATTGTAAAACATAGATTTATTCATATTTAAAGCCATTCTAGTCTTTGGCAAAGGATCAAATAAAAATGCAAGTTACAAAATATCTACCTCAACAAATGTTGCTAGGACAAATGGTCATTTATATCACCCATAGCCATTTATATTAGTAATATATCTAGCATCAGTCTTGAAGATTCACAAAAAGCCTTGCATTGTTCGGGAATAAACTGATGAGAGACTTCAATTTTACAAGACTTTAAAATGTCTCTATTAATAAAGATAAGAGAGTTCAATTTCACATTAAAAAAAAAAGACAAGGAATGACTGTCAAAGAAGAAATAAAATTTTAAGTATAAGCACATTCCACACAACTGTGAAGAAATACCTAAATGGTTAAGTTGCACAAAACCCAACATAAGAAACAAGCAATGCCTCATATTTAATCAGTATCAGGAAAATATTGGATTATGTTTCTGGGTTTTAAAGAAAAAATGAAATTGATTAATTACACAATCTATAGAGGTCACAGAAAATATGAACCCATGAATATTTGCTATTCAAAACTTGTTGATATGCCCTGGGAAATTATAAAATAAATTACCTGAAATATTAATAATTGGAAAACTGAGGCAGAATTGTCACAAATTCAAGGCCATGTTAGTGTACATTGTGAATGCCAAAATACAGTCTGGGCTGCAAAGTGAGACATTGTCTCAAGTAATAAATAAATGAATAAATACATAAATACAACCATGAATACTATTTAAAAGTGAGAAGGCTGTCATTAGACTCTGTTATACACATTCCTAGCCAAAATATAAATGCCCAGTATTTCAAGAAAAATGCTCAAGACTAAACAGACTCTGTTGCATACTAATAATCTTTCACAGGGCCTGAAGTTATTCAAAACACTCCTTTCTCATCATATTCCCTGAATAGCCATCTTATATCCACAAGCAGAGTATGTTGTCACTGCCTATGTGAGTTATTGCATTAAAAATGAAATGCCATATGGTCATCTTTTTAATAAAATCACGAGACTGGAATTTCAAATACATTCTGGAAATCAATTATCTAAAATGCTTCACCTGGTTTAATTGTTTGTCAGTCAAATAAAGATGGCCAGGAAAAGCTGTCCAGGAAAAAATATTGCTAATGTTTTACCTTTTATCTACAACCAGAAAATGAGACGAAACTGGTCATTCTTGATATTTGTCACAGCACTCAGGCTAATATTTTTAAATAATTTGAATTTATGTGCAGAAATGTCTACCTGTACACATTAGCTGGTAAGGTTTGTAAAAGCAATTTTGTGCCATTTTAATTCCTTTGACATCAGCCCAGCTCTTGATACATGAGATAGCATCTCCAACCCCACTCAAGCTCCTACTCAAGTGATAGTGACAGAGATGCTGAGAGGCACTTTTATTCTGGAAACATTCTTATAGTGTCTGACAGGATTTTGTGATAATTAGTTGGGAACAAGCCCAGTATTTGGGGACTGCAAATGGTAAGATAGAGTAGTCATAAACTGAAGTAAGTGAGGGAAGAACAGGCTTATGGGCTGTCAGGATGATGCATACGGACACCAATCAGTAGTTTGCTCAACTCCCAAACTCAGAGAAACAGTGAAGTCCTAGCAAGTGCAAAGCAACCGTGTGTTGACAACATAGAAATCCATGACCTAGCAGTTGAGAGGAAGGGAAGGCTGTGCATGAGTCTGAGGATGACTGACCTCTGATAAGTGGTGAAGGAGAAAGAAAGAGCCTGGAAACACCAGAGTCCTTACCTCTAGAAGGAAAGCAAGAGTTCTTGAAGATAAATAATCAAAAAGGATTGTAACCAGCATCCCAAAAGTTACTTATAATTCAAATAAGAGAACACATGAGAAAGTCTTAGCTTGTAACCTTTTCTTCTGTCACCTTATGGTCCCCAATTTCAGCATAGCTTACATGAGAAAACAGCATCTCACACTCCAAAGCCCTGAAAGCTACTGATGTCCAGAACAGAAAGGTATATTCCTAACTTTATTCCCCCAAGTCCAACTCTTCTCCACTCTAATAACTGTCACTGGTACTCCTTTATATGTGAAATCATAATGTTCAGACTGTATCTGGCAGAGTGTTAGGAAAAAGGCAAGCTCAGTATCTCAATATATAATGAGAGGAACTTTCTAGGGCTCAGAGCTAATAGTGATTAAAAGTCTTCAGTTTCAAATTAACTTGCCTGGGTAGGAAGGCTAACTCCATTACTTATTAAGTAGGTGAAATTATTATCTCAGTTTCTCCATTTGTGAAATGGGATTATTTACAGGGTTGTAGCATTTGGGACTGTAGGGATTCTGGCCAGATCAAAAGCAGCATCCCTTACATGACCCCCCCACCCTCACTGAGGACAGATCAAAGGCTACCCTTGGCTCCACCTAGATCAGGGCTACATCAGACATCCCCATGACCTAGGCTGCCTAGGGCTTCCCCCCCCCACACACACACACACACACTCATTTAGGGATTTCTCTGTGCCTAACACTACCAATCACCAGCCCCAACCCAGGTTTTGTTTTTTGTTTTTTGTTTTGTTTTTTGTTTTTTGTTGTTGTTGTTGTTTGGTTGGTTTTGTTTGTTTGTTTGTTTGTTTGTTTGTTTTTACCTAACACTTTCACCACTCTCAAGAGCTATGTATCCCTTAAGCAGATGGCCACTAAATTTAAGGTGGCTCACTACCAGTCCTCATCCCTGCCTCGGAGCAGTGGTCCCCTCCATCCTTCCCTGAGGTTGTGGAGATTGGGAGAGAAAATGGCTGCAGCTCCAGTCAGCGCTTCAGCTGGAGCTGCCTATGGTGACTATGCCTGCCTCAACCAACTCTTTCTGGCTGCCTCCACGAGTGCTGTCTATGGTTACTGTTCCTTCTTCAGCATTGTGTTCCACGAAAACCAGACACCTTTTCTTCCTCAGAAAGCCTGCTGCTGCTGCTCCCATGGGAGCTATCCACGAGGATGACAACCTTTCCTGCTTCGGCCTACTGCCTTCACAATGGACTCTTTCTAGATTTTGGACACATTGTAAACTTTATTACCCCTCAAGGCAGAAAATTGGCACAAGAAATCTGCCCAAGAAAGCTCCAGCAGCCCACCCGCCCCCCTCTCCCCAACAGACTTCTGTAACTGCTATCCCCAGCCCCTCAGTAGGACTCATCCCTGATTATCCTAATTTGGGATAGGAAGTCTAGACAAAACTTTTTGAATCCCTGAGCTTCAGCCTCCCTAGGCTTGAAATCCCACCAATACACACTCTGGAAATCTCTTATCCAAAAAGATCTGCCCCCTAAGAAATTCTATATAAAGGCTGTGTCTGCCCAGTTTTCTGTTGTCTCATCCCAGGAGCAGAGGCAGCCACTCCTGGATTCGTCCCTCCTCTCTTGGATTTGTCCCTCTGATAAATCTCTTAAAAGAGATTTATTGCCTGCTATGACTCTTGACGAAGAAGAAGAAGAAGAAAGAGGAGGAGGAGGAAGAGGAGGAGGAGGAGAAAAAGAAGAAGAAGAAGAAGAAGAAGAAGAAGAAGAAGAAGAAGAAGAAGAAGAAGAAGAAGAAGAAGAAGAAGAAGAAGAAGAAAAGATATGAAGAAGGAGGCTCCAAGCTCTTTAGTTCCTCTCGGTTCAGGGACAACCCTTCCCTGGGAGCTGCATTGGTCAGAGAAGGAGCTGGGCTCAGGCTCCAAGGCTCCACAGTTCTTCAGGACTGCATCATTTCTGTTGAGGAGGCCTCCTCTCAGAACTGTTAGATTCCTGGGCTCTCAAACTTCACGATAACTTTGGGCACTGTCCCACCTCACAGCTGGGATATCTTCCCAGCTCTTGGAGTTCTGGAAACCATTGGAGCTGCAACCCTGCAACTGGGCCATTAAAAGCCTTCCTCCCTTAAGCCCAACTGAGCCATTGCCACCCTTCTGGAATTAGGCCTTACTCGAGCATTGCAACCCTACCTACCCTCCTAGATACTTCTCTTCAGAGCTGCCTATAATCCCACAGCTTTTCTAGTCCCTTGTGACTCCTTTCCCTGACCCTTTCTTATGAATTGGATCCCCTTTTCAGAGACTTGGTTAGCCTTGGGCTTCTGCCATTCCAGGCTTAGCCAGGCTAAGCTCTGACCCTCGTTCAGTTGAGCTGAGTGATGCTGGTGACTACACACTAAATGGCTTGTGGCACTTCAGGCCTTCAGAGCTTCCACCTTCAGGCTGGGCCTTCAGGCTCTCCTGAACGTCCTGGTACCAGGTGCCAAGCACCAAGTCTCTCTAGGCTTAGCCAGGCTAAGCTCTGACCCCCTTTCAATTGAGCTAAATGACAATGGGAAACAACCCACTGAACAACTTGTATCATTCCTCCTCCCTCTTCTCACCCATGGGAGTGATGTTTTCTATACTCTCCCCTTCACTCTTGGGATGCCTTTTAGAAAACCTCCAGCCTCTCCACCTGGCACCTGACCTGAAGAGCTCCAAATATACTTGCCTTTGCGATGGAGTTTGTCCTCAATATCCCTTAGACAATCATTCTAAATGGTCAAATAATGGCACTCTAGATGCCAACATTATTAGAGACCTTTACAGATATAGCCAGCGATCAGGGAAATAGAAAAAGATTCCCTACATCCAAGCCTTCTCTTATCTGCTCCTAGCCTTCTCTCTGTTCTCCCTATTTCTCTGCTCAGTTTCTTTTAGCAATGAAACCTGAGCAGGGTGATCCCTCCACTCTTTTTGATCCAGCTAATGAACCTCTCCCCTACAAGCGTAAACCCACAGCTCCCTCTCCTCCAACTCCCCCAGTTTGTCTTTCTCCATCTTCAGCAGCAGGTTGCCTAAACCAACTCTCTCTAGCACCCACCTTTAGCACATCCGTACCCCATCGCCCTCTTGTTACTTGCTCCTGCCCCACTAAAGAACCTCCTTTACCTTACCATTTCTTGCTTAAACTAGCCAATCCTCTCCCTTTGCAGGAAGTTGCTGAGGAAGAAGGCTTGGTCAGAGTACATGTTTCTTTTACATTAAAAGAATTATCTCAGATAGAGAAGAGATTGGGCGCTATCCACGATGAGGACAACCTTTCCTGATTCAGTCTGCTGCCTTCACAATGGACTCTTTGTAACTCTTTGACACGTTGTAAACTTTATTACCCCACAAGGCAGAAAACTGGCCAGATCTCTGCCTGAAAAAACTCCAGCAGCCCAGCCTCAGGCCCCATCAGACCCCTGTAACTGCTGTCTCCAGCAGGACTCATCCCAGATTATGCTAATTTAGGATGTGAAGTCTGGAGAAAAAAAAAAAACCTTTCCAATCCCTGAGCTTCCTCCAGCTCAGGCTTGAAATCTCACCAATCCAAACTCTGGAAATCTCTGCCCCAGAAAGATCCTCCCCCCACCCTAAGAAATGCCCTATAAATGCTGTGTCTGCCCAGTTCTCTGTTGTCTCCTCCCAAACACTCCTGGATTTGTCCTTCCTTTCCTGGATTTGTCCTTCCAATAAAGGTCTTTTATGAGATTTGCTGCCTGCTATGCCTCTTTCATCAGAAGAGGGAGGAGGAGAAGGAGGAAGAGAAAAAAAAAGTAGTGGGGCTGAGGACCCATAGCTCCTCAGTTCCTCTGGGTTTAGGGCAACCCTTCCCTGCGATCTGCATTGTCTCTGTTGAGGAGACCTCCTCTCAGAGCTGTGAGGTTCCTGGGCTGCCTCCCATGCCTCAGAATACCCTTGGGACACTGGCCCACCTCAAGGCTGAGATACCTTCCCAGCTCTTGGAGTTGCAGACACCCGTCCACTGAAGAGTACCAGAAGGCAGGCCACACCAGCCATACAATGCCCACAACAACAACAGGGTCAATGTTTGATATATGTCTAGATACATAAATCTACTACTTCCTATAAGTTGAGAAGCTTGAAAATAATTTGCAAGGATTGCTAAATTAACTTTGCCCAGGTTCTTCTTGAACTCTGTAAGAAACATAGGGTAATGTCTAGAAATCTGTTAGTAAAACAAACTTGATAGTGAACAGTCAACTGTTTATTTAGTCTCCATACAAAAGGCTAATGATTTTTACCCAGTGTCCCAAATGTTACTGATAGTACAAATACAAGGACACCTTAGAAATGATAATCTCCTGAGCTTTCCTGCTGCTTACCATGTAGCCCCCAATCTGAGCATGTCTAAATGAGAAAACAGCATCTCACTCTCCAAAGGCCTTAACGCTACTTGTGGCTTCAGAGTCGGTCCTAGAAACTTCTTCTCATTATATTTTAGGCTGTAGAGTATTTTCTTCTAGCACCCTGGTTAACATGCTTTATAGCACAGACACTTGTGGAAGTACATGTTATAACTGAAATTTTTCATTTACTACTTAAGATTATATAGAAAGCAGATACAAAGTTGCAGTTGGGGTTGGACATGGCTCAGTGGTACAGTGCATGCTGGAATAGAAAACACATTAAAACCAGTAAATATCACACATCAAAATAAAAGAGCTCTAGGTAGTTGTCAAAACTCTTAAAACCAAATAACAACAACAAAAATACCCAAGAAATTCAAACACCCATACACACAAAAGAAACCACACACACACACACACACACACACACAAAATAGATAGATAGATAGATAGATAGATAGATAGATAGATAGATAGATAGATATAGATATATACAAGCAAAACATCAAAGGACAAAAAAGAAAAAAAAAGTCCCAATAAAGCAACATGAGACAAAAGAAAGTCTCCAAAACTACCACTGAGTTTGTTTTGTGCTGGCCATCTACTCGTGGGCATTGGGGTCTGGCCCCGAAATGTGTTTAATATAGCCTGTGAGACACCACTGGAGAAGACTAATATTTCCCTCACAAATGAGGAATCCTATACTCTTGTGCTTGGGCTCTACTTCCCTTCACCTCCTTTCTCTGTAACTATTCTAGACAGATGGATTGTGACCATGTTTCCTCTAGAAATACAGAGATTCCAGGACCTTCCCAGTTTCCCATTTTCTCCATGCATGGTACTTAGACTTACTTATATACTCTACTCAATATTTATTAGATTAGGTGCTGATGAAAATGAAAATTCTATTTGGAAAAAAAAGAATTTAAGTGAGGTTTTTTTTCCCATTTAAAACGGGAAATAATGAAATATGCCTATAGGACCATTTGATAAAAATAAAAATTTAACATTAAACCATAATAAAGGAACAAAAGATATAGTAACAAAAATCTTATAGAGCACTTGATATTTTCATGTTTTGCATAAAAAAGCCAAAAAACTACCAAATAAAGTGTGTTTGCGCACGTGTGTGTGTGTGTGTGTGTGTGTGTGTGTGTGTGTGTGTGTGAGAGAGAGAGAGAGAGAGAGAGAGAGAGAGAGGGTTTCACCATGTAGACTTGGCTGTACTGGACTCACTATGTAGACCAGGCTGGCCTCGAACTCATAGCTTTCCACCTGCCTCTGCCTCCCAAGTTCTGGAATTGAAGGCATGTGCCACCACGCTTGGCTGTGTAATATATTTTATATTCATGAATTTGTACACTGTTGCACAAGGTAAGTTTAGAATCTTATATTTTTTTTAAAAAAAAATGCTTCTTAGTGATTCATACACAAGTCTATAAAGAACATATATATTTGGTACCCTCCTAGAAATAGAAATGGTTAAATTTTAGTTCAGAACTACAAATGAATACATTCCTTGTATTGGCAGTCTGCCTAAAAATGTGGCAGTTTGTTCTATGAGGGGATATTTTAATCTCTCACACCCTAAATATTGTCCTTTTTTGATGTCATTTCATTTTATAGGCCTGTCTGTTCTCAGTAGAGATATATGGACAGTACATAGCAGCTCTGCCTTAACACTCTGTATAGATTTCTGCACACCTTCAGCTGACTAGCAATTCCTTGTGTCCTATCTGCTAGGATGTGATTGTATTCCTGAAAAGTCATGGAAGTGTCAGTTCTGTCATGACATCTGTGACAAGTGCAGATGCTGTAGAGCAGACAAGGCAGGAGTGTAAATCCTGTTGGATTTACAGCATTGTAGATTTTACTTCTGCCTTTGCCTCTGATGAATCATATTCTAAGTTCTTTCATATTCATTTGAAGATCCCACACTGAAATACCAGCTCCCCTGGGAAAGCTTTCTGAATCCTCTTTCATGGTTCCCTGATGTTCTTTACAACAGTCAGAGTTCTCCATACACATGCTGCTTTCTGAGGATCTCAACTGCACCTGTGCTGGCCTTTGTTGCCGGTCGCACCCTTCTTTGTGTTATAGGTGTGAACTGTTCTGTGTGTGTGAGTTCTGGGCTACAATCCAGCTTCATTTTTACCAACCTCACTATCTTTCTGAATCAGATTTCTTACTTATAAAATAAGGTAAATATATGTGTTTAGCTAACAGTCTCTCTCTCTCTCTCTCTCTCTCTCTCTCTCTCTCTCTCTCTCTCTCTCTCACACACACACACACACACTTGTGCACAAATATATATGAGAGAGAGAGAGAGACAGAGAGAGAGAGAGACAGAGAGAGAGGCTACACCTTCAAACTACATTCTTTAGATAATGAAAATAAAGAGATTTGTGGATTCTGGTTTATAAAATTATTTTCAATGTCACATTTTGGCAACTTGAGGATGCAGAAACAGCACAGACTAAAGTGCTTGCCTATCAGGTACCATGCTTTGGTTTGATGTATTTACCATTGCAAAAAGAAGGATAAGGAAGAAGAGAAGAAGAGGGAAGGAAAAGAGGAGATATTTTAAAATGAAATAAATTCAAGTTTAAAGAGATAAACTTTAATTGATAATGAAAATGTGGCACACATTCACTCTGGAATATTACTCATCTATAAAGAAAAATGGAATGATGTACTTTCCAGGTAAATGGAAGTAACTAGAAATAAGATCATATGGGTTAGATAACCCAGACCCAGAGAAACAAATACCCAATGTTCTGTTTCATCTGACACTCTTATCTCCAAATCTTCATTTATGAGTACATATCCTGGAGTAATTTCAGAAACAATAAAAGCAAAAAGGGACCATTTCTATAATGATAAATGAAAGCAACAGAAAGATAAGTAGCAGGGTGGGGCTGGAGAGATGGCTCAGAGGTTAAGAGCACTGTCTGCTCTTCCAAAAGTCCCAAGTTCAATTCCCAGCTACCACATGGTGGCTCGTTACCATCTATAATGAGATCCAGTGCCTTCTTGTGGAAGGCAGACACACATGTGGGCAGCATAATGTATAAATAATAAATAATTTTTAAAAACAAAAAAAGAACAATAAGTAGCAGGGTATAAGTCATATAATCAGGAAACCAATGTGCTTTAATTGGGGAGGTATGGAAACAAATACAGAAAGAGGAAAGAGGATAAAATAATGGTAATGATGCTTGGAAGAGGTATGAGGAGTCGTACTATTTACTATCTACTAAAAACCCTAAGCTGTACATAGATCTGTGCATAAATACACATACATGACTTAAATAAAAATTTCTCATCTGGACTGACGATTCTCCTCGTGAAAGAACATCTGAAAAGAACCCACAACACAGTTCTGGGAATATGTTTTTATTTAATCCCAGGTACAGACCATGGAACTGATTCAGTTCATAGCAGCTGACTATGATTTGCCTCATGCTCTAGCAGGGGCATGATTTTGCCAGCTGAAGATTGTTTCCACAAGTGTATGACATTTGGAATTCTGGGGACTCTTGAGAAGGGCTGCTGTGGTTGTTTACTGATTGCTGTTGTTGTGGTTTGTCAGGCAGTCTTGCACAAAGAAATGAGAAAAAATAGAATATTCTGATGGCAAGGATCACACATGCCCCAAGGAACTGATGCCTCTAATCAGGAGTAGTGTCCTAACAATAGCAGTGTCTTTTCTCCCTCTGTCCTTTCTCTGCTATTCAGTGTTGGGGGTTTAGAAGGGTAGAATAAGGAGGGAGAAGTGTGAAAGAGAGACAAGAACCCACAAGGTAGTACACACTGACTACACACCCCCAATACCAGTAGAAGCCATCTTTTGGGTTGTTGGTAAAGGCTATCCAAGCATTGCAGGATATTAATATTGCCCTAAGTTTCTCCCCAGAATTAAAAAGTAAGTCCTATTGTGGAAATCACTATACACTCCAAAACAGGGCTCAGAGGCCTTTGGTCTGTAACTGATTTGAATTCTTCCTCCCTGAGGACTAGCTTTTATGGTACTAAGAAGCACAATGAAAGCTTTCAGCGGTGAGAAGCAACCAACAGCTCCAGCCAGCAATGATGCCTACGAACTACAACAGCCATGCTGACCTAAGCGTGCAGTAGCACCACATATGCCTTAGTAGTAACCAACAGCTCACAAATTTGTATTTAAGACCTGCTCAAAAACAGGGGAATCGTGCTTGGTACTGGGGACCTATTTAACTACCCAGGGAGGTGAAGTTGTAGTTCTTGGAGAGGAACTTACAAACTCCTCTTACTAAACCAGCATAATCTCTAAGTATATTCTAAGCATTTGATCTTACCCCTTCCCAGGGAAACCTCCCTCTGAAATGGTTGAGACCATTACAGAAAATGGCAAGCAATCAAAATACAAATTTGTGGACACCAGTCCCAAAGGATACATCTTCAGAACAGTTCCAGTGCCCAAGGCTCAGGGAACATTACAGAGGACAGGGAGTTTAATGTGAAATTGTCTCCTAATAATATTAGAAGTTACATCCATACTATCTCACCAACATTACTGTCTAAACATGAGCTGAACAATGGTAACAATTGATGTGCTAAAGTGGACAGGGGACATCTCATGATGCCTCAACCCTACACAAAGAAGGTGAATAAAGAATGTTAGGAATGAGAAAAACAGTCCTCCCCAGAGAAGACCCCGAACAATGGGTTATCCAGTACCAACAGTCAGCCCTGAAACCATACTTGAATAAAACATTACAAACTGTGCATGTTGTATTTATACAGTTAGGAATATATGTGTATGCATGCAACAATGAAAGAAAAGAGGGCATGAATTTGAATGGAATCAGAGAGAGCAAGAGGGGGGTTCTGGAGGAATGGAAGGAAGGCATAAAGTTTGTAATTAGATTACAATTTCAGAAAACACAAGAAATGATTTCAAAGGATATATATTTTAAATAAACAAATTTAAACATTTGACATATAGATGATCCTAGAAAATCATGCCTTTCCTAAATTTCCAGTGCTCAAATAACACGTGGAAAGTGTTTGTTGTTTGACCACTAGGTATCATTATTATCTGATTAAATTGCATTGAATAAACTACTCTAAATAATACAGCTTCAATGTGAATCTTCACAGTTGGAAGAAAAGAGATGTGGGGCATCCTCTACCTGCCTCAGGCAGGAGAATAGCCACTGCTATACACAGCAGGAAGAGAACACCTGTCTCTAAAGGAGAGTCACCATCCTGATCCCTACATCACAACTGACATCACTCCAACAGCAATGGAAATCTACATATATATTTCTCCAAAGAATTTGCCTGATTATCTGAGCCATTGCTTAAAGCCAAGTCCTTTGACCCTTGCATGAGTGGCATGGGGGTGTCTGCTGCATCATGGACTGCTCTTTATCATTAGCCTTTATTTCAAAATTTATTTTCTCAGAAAAGCCTCAGTTGATCACTGTAAGGAGAATCCTCCAACTAACAAACTCTATTATTAACATTCCTTAAACAATTAATGTAAACATAAACCTATATAGATATGCATGTAATATATAAACATTATATATTACATATATATCCATATGTCTTAACTAAATATTACTGATATGAATTAAGTGTATATAGACACTTATATGGTCTCAAGCCTTCAAAGCTCTGTAGAGTATATAAATAGCATTTTATAAACTTTAAATGAATTAACAGCAGATTAAGTATTATAAATTATAAAATGTTTTTTCTTTTATGCGCACCCAAATTATGAAAATATTAATATTTGATCATAAACTAAAATCTTATATATGGTAAACTAACATTTATGAGAAGTATTATCTTCTCACACATGTTACCTTCTAGTACAAATTATAATGGAAAGAACTGTTCCTGTCTTTTCCCCACAAATTTACCCTTGGCCAGGTAGTGCACACAGCCATCTGCCACGAGACCTTAAGATGAATGTTGGTGATCAGTCAGCAGTCTTCTCAGTCAATGGGGACAGGTGCACCTGAAACGTGAAGCTACTTAGTTCCATCAGCTCCAAAATGAATTGATCCCAAAAGCAATGAAAGGAAGGCCTGGCCACCTGCAGTTCTCAAGAAGATAAATACATCAGATCCTGACTCCTGCGGCAGCTCTCTATGTGATCAGAATGCACCTAGCTGTGTGTACCATGGATTAGTTCTATGCAAGGTATTGCGGCCAATTGGCACCAACTGTTCTGCCTAGCAATCCATCAAGGAAAAGAAAGTATATTGTTGTTGTGATTTTTCACCTTAAGTGTTTCAACCATGTTTTTTGCTTGATAAAATAAATTAAAAATAAATAAAAACAAATACAAGGAGAGGTTCATGTACCACAATCAATATTATCAGATAAAATGGGAAAGCGTCACATTTAAGAATAGCTTGTTGTAGTCTTAGATCATTTCAAAAATATAGTGACTTGAAAAATCCCCCATTTCTAGTGCCTCTCATAGGGAGGAAGTTCTGAAATTCTCACAGCCCTTGCCTGTGCCATCCACTTTCCTCACTACTCACACATGTTCAGGCAAGAAGCTCCATCTAAAATGGCTAGAAGAAAAAAAAAAAAAAAACGAAACAAAAAAAAGAAGAAAAAAATAAAATAAATAAAAATAAAATGGCTAGAAGGAAGAGCTGTACACCTCACAGAGAGTCCTCTCGCCAAATTTGGTTTGAAGATCACATACAGAGCTGCTGCAGAAGTCACCCCACTTAGGGACCACAGTCACCCCAAAAACTATCTCAGGGGCCGGCAGGGCAAGCTGAATCAGGCCTTCCCTCACACATTCTGGAAGGTTTTGCTTCTTCAGGCCACGGAATGGTTAAGACCTTTCCATCACTTGAGACCAAATATCCAAAGGAATAAACATAAACCATAGAGCTATCCTGTCTCTAGCACCAGTTCAGTTCTGATAGACTCATAAGTAAAAGATAAGTAAGAGCTGGTTAACACTCAGCTGGTACCCAGACTGGTCAGTGAGATCTGAGGGGTGACCAATCCATCTTCCAGCTGAGGCTGTGGTTATCACAAAATCTCCATTGTGCTTCATCTTTCTACTGTGAGTGGACAGTTATAAAAAGTAACTTTGTCGAAATTAAATAGCTTTCTATTTAAATATAATACACATGTTTATAATAGTCAATGAGACTTTTTGAAGAAAAATGCTGCTGGATAAAATGACTAGGTGATGCTGCCTCAACAGCTGCAGCTGTTAGAACTGATCTCTACAGCTGCTCAGAAACCATGAGAAATGATAAGCAGTTCCTCACACTCACTCTGCTATTACCTCTCCATCTTCAGCCTCATATTTCATACTTCGGTGTCATATTTTTTCTTATAAGGATGCCAGAGAGAGAAAAAAAACATAATTTTACCAAAGGTGGTGAAAATTAAGTAACCTGTTTCTCATTATTATAAGTGAAAAGGAAAAGCCATCAGATGCTAAGGCACAGTGTTTAATACTATCTTACCAGGGTGGCTTCTGGAGGGTTAATAACACATCTATGATTTTATAACAAAGACATGAAATGCAGCACTGCATAGGTTCTGTTGAAAAAATAATGCCATATTGCAAAAAATGCCACTGCTCAGCCTGGAGTTTCTGACCTCCCACTACAGCCAAGAGAAGCTGCCTAGAAACTAAGGTGACCTCACTCCCAGCACAGGAGCCCAGAGCTCTATCCAGCATTGTCTTTAAAAGCTGGAGAGTTAGAATTTCTTTTAGCTGTAAGACTCTCTGTATTCACTATCAATGCTTATTGCATGAGAAACAGATGGATAACAGGCATTCTTGCCAGTGGAAATGTGAAAGACAACAAAAATGTCGCTACTAACCATATCACAACAATTTATGTAGAAAAAGGAAATCTAGTTACTCTGTTCCTCATACCATGAGCCTACTTTTGAAGAAATTATTCTCTTGGTTCCTGATCATAAAACTTCCTTTTGTTGCCTTCATTTAAATATGCCAATTATAGAAGATAAATTTTTTCAAATCTTGTTTGTGTTTCCCTTTAGTAGAAAATGTTATGTGTTCACTGCTTTAAATGCAAAGATTCAAAGAAAGAAAATGAGAATCATCTCTCACCCTGACCTCCAACCTAAGCACAGGTAACATTTTGTACACAGACCTAGAGAGTGAAATTTGAATTAAGCTCCCAGGTATTGGTTTATTGAGTGGTACTAAAGAGCACTGAGAATGGATCTCTGTTCCGAACTCTTAGCTACATATTCTCCCACTGATATTGACCTTGGCAGCACCAAGGCAAATAGATATCACTGCCAAACAAGTAATTATCAAGGTCCAAGAATCCATACTGGCAAAAGTGGAATGGGGAGAAAAAAATAAAATAAACTTTTATGCTACAATTTGCTGAGCAGAATGGACTAGGAAATTAATTGAGTGCCCCAATTAAAAATGGTTCCACTTCTTCATTGCCCTGTTAAATAGCAGCCCAGCTTAATTAGAATAATCAGCAAGGCAGAGTCTGGGTTCAGCGCATTTGCCTGACTCCTAACAATATTTAACTGGCATGCCCAACTCATTTAAAAGAAACACCTGGTGTTACCTCTCAGCCTTGTTCCCCAGGATTGCCTCCATGGGACTCACTCATGTGAATGTAAATAAGGCAAGGGGTTATTATTTCCTCATGCCTTTCCTTTGTATTTACAAACAAACAAACAAAAAGTGCCACCAGTGCTATAGATTCTTTCTTGACGCCTTTATAAAGCAATTGCACATTTCACACTAAGAATCCAAAATGATAGGATAGGGTTAATGACACACTTAGAGCCTTACTAAAGAGTATATCTTTAGAGACATTACTTCAATGTCATGAATTACCTATTTTGCTGTCTTACCATTACACCTTAGATGTCACATTCAGCTTTTACGGCAAAAATTCTGTTAATAATGACAACAAAACACAAGCGTCAACTTCAAATGAGGTTAGTTCAAATTGTCCAGTTACATTTTTACTGCTATCAAACAGGTTCTCCCTTAACCTGCCTCTTTAGGCAAATAACCGTTAAGACTACTTTCAGTGGGGATAAACAGTATAGAATTTCAGTTCATATCTTATAAGCCAAAAATTAAAAAAAAAAAAAAAAAGAATGTTTTTATTTCATTCCCTTATCCTGAAAACTTCTTGTGTATTCATGGTAGAGATTTAAAGAATATATGCAAACTTACTGCTGTATCAAGACCATGTAAATATATGTGGCCCTTTAGCACTTTTTATATTCCACTAATGGTTTCACAAAAATAAGGAAACTAATACAGACCACTGTCTCTCTCTCTCCTAAACAAAACACTAGAGAGGTAGCAGGATCAGGAAAGGAATACTTGAACATGGAGGACTAATGTACAGCTTTTGAGAAATCTTACTGTTATATCTGTTTATTGAATGAACTGACAATCCAGAGAAGGAAAGTTTAAAAGACTGCTTCAAATTATGTTCTTTCCACTTCCATATTGCACTGGATGCTATGCACCTATACTAATGAGCCAGAAGCAAGGAGGTGTAATACAGTATTACGGTGACTGTCACAGGTTGAATTCTTCCATGGCAGATGCTGGAGTTACAGGGTGTTTAATCCAGACCAACTCCATAAAATGAGATGACATCAGGACTAGGCAGACAGAGAATAAGATGGGTGCAGGTAGGCAGAAGCCATTGCAGAAAGTCATGAGGAGTCAAAGACGTGATAGTAAGTGACTATGAATGTGAGGTCTTAAGTGGAACATCTTTCTAAATCTCCCCTCCCCCACCAAGAGTCAAAGAGCTGATAGTAAGTGACTAGGAAGGTGAGGTCCTAAGTGGAACATCTTTTTGAATCTCCCCTCCTCCACCAAGTCTCAGAGAACATCACTGCAAGGGAGACACAAAGAATATAAGTGCTAGTAGAAGATGAGCAGAGCTGTGAAGTGCTACCTCTGGAAAAGACAGAATTTATATTCATAAAATCACAGTTTCTGAAGTTACCTACACAATATTTGCATAAGATCAAGTCAGCAGAAATTCTAACATACATAGGAGAGTGCCAATCCTAACTGAAATGCTTTTGTAAGTTGATATTTGCTGGTAGAGAGAGGGAGAATCATTTTTCATTGGATGTGTTATCACATGTAGGTTGCTTGGGACCCTGTGGATGGCTCCACACCCATGTACATATGGACAGCACTGTTATTGCTAAAAGAGTTATTAAAAAATAAAAAGAACATGAAGTTAGGAGGTAGATGGTAGATAGAATTTCAAAGCAATTTGGAGAAGTGGATTATAGAAAATATATTATCATTTTTATTATAGATATATATGACATTATCAAATAATACATTAAAAATATTTTCTAAAATGTGCAAACTATGTTTTGCTTTTGACACTATCAGTAAAGAGGAGCTTTTAGTTCAATTTTATTATTTTAATTTAGGTACATGTATATTAGAGAAGAGGTGCCTACAGAGACTAGAAAAGGGGGTCAGCTCCCTTGAAACTGGAGGTACAGGCAGTTGTGAACAAGAGCAACAAGAGCTCTTGTACACTAAGGCATCTCTCCATCTCAAGAAAGGATAATTTGAGTGATCATTGCCAACATAGTGGACCTGAATCTAGACAAAGTGATCAGGTTTTAATCTTCCACGTGAGTTAGCCACTAAACATGAGCTTCTCTGGAGTGGCCACCACTTTGCTGAGGCAATCTTTGCTTCCAGTTGAGACAAGGGGGGAGTAACCACTAGAGAGACACAACTAGACAAGACCTTTCATAAAGCAGAGTCTGCTGGTACATCTTTGTACCTATGACACCATTGCAATGGCCAGTTGGAAAATATATGATAACTATATGTTGATAACTATGTTTACCAACCAACAAGCATAAAATACACCATGGAGAATAACAGTTGGTATTTGGGAGGACTTTTTTTCATCCTCTGCCTCTTACTTTCCATTTACTCTACTTTATGCCATAGGACATTGCTGTGAGGCAAGTTGTTAAACCATTGCTTGCAGAGCCATTGGTCATCAACCAAGTCACAAAGACTCCCTTTGTTACCAAAAAGCACGGACAATGTTCACATATATTTTCTCTTTCAATTTATTTGTATTTATCTCAGATTCTCAATTTATACTTCTTGAGATGAATTCGTAATTTTGCCAGCTGGCTGGACAGGCCTGTAATACGGCTACTTAGGAAGCTGAAACAGAATGATTACAGATTTAGGCCACCATGAGCTATTTAGTTATCTGATCTCAAAATAAACTGAAATTGACAAGGAGGCCTTAAGTTATAGCTTCATTGTAGTGTTGATTGCATGGCATATTGCCACTCAGTGCCTTGTGCTGAAATAAAGCCCACAGCTCGTCATTACAACACCAGTTCTTAGTTCTCATTCCTACTCATTTTTTCTCAGTCCCCTTTGTCATTCTGCCTGAATTTTGATGTGCCCTAATCCCTGGCTTTCCGCCATCTGTTTCATTCCCATTTGTATTTACTTCTCTGGGAACTGTTTGTACTCATGAGCCTTTATATGCTATCTCTGTCTTCATCATTACAGGAAGGCGGGGTCCTATCTGGTCAGTGTCTCCATTGCCTGCTTGCTTGATATGCTTTCTGACCAAATATTACTGATACCTTAGTTTTTTCCTAAGATCCAAATAACCGTTTTTCTTCTTCCTTATTCTGGTTTTTAGAAACATGATTCACCTATAACTCAAGGAATTCTGAATCATTCATTGCCTGTAACTTTTAATGTACCTTCAAATCTTTCCAGACATAAGAGATGAAATCATCAATACATTTTGTTGTAACAACATTTATAATAAATCCAAAATTCATCTATTTCTCACCAATTCTATTGTTGAGGCTCTTGTTCAGAACATCATAATTTTTTACATGTGCTATTATAGCAATCTCTCAACCACTCTGTTTAATATACTCTCTCACTCCCTTTACAGAAGGTAGAATTTTGAACATGTTTAAGATAATACTATAAAATGTGTAATATGAAGTTTAGCAATTCTATATGTCCTAAGCACTCATAAATCCACATAAGTCCACTCATGTGATGCATAAAATTGTTGAGATATATATATATATATATATATATATATATATATATATATATATATATATATAACATTTTTAAGAGTTCTTAATTTTTTTTTTATTTAATAAAGTTTATTTTCCCAAATGTACAGCTGATTTAGCCTGCTTATGCATCTTCACCAGCAGCTGGGGCATCTCCACCCTTTGTGTTTCTTGTGTAAATTACTTGGGCTATGTGCTTCAAAACCAGCTTGATAAGTCCTTTACTAAGCAGCTCCTGAAGGGCTGCCCTGGCCAAGGAGCCGCGGATCTTTAGTCTCTCGAGTCTTCAGTCTCTCCAAGACAACAGCTGGAGTAATAAGCTTATAGTTGGGAACTTCCTTGCAGAGTTTGTCGTATGTGGCTTTGTCAAACAGGACTAAATTGTTGAGCTTGTCCCGAACTTTGCCTTTGGACCACTTCTTCTTTTTGGCCTTGCCACCAGACTTATTTACTGGGTCTTTGTCTTTTTTGGCCGACTTTCCAGCATCTTTCTTCTTCTTGTCGTCCTTGGGCGGCATGGCGAAGCTAGGAGAGTGGCGACAGAAAAAGTGTCGGAGAAAAAGGACTTCTTAATTTTTAAAACATCAGCTTTCAACACTGTTGGGTACCTTTCCCCCTTTGTGAGTCGTTGACTTTGGAAAGCCTTGTGCAGTGTAGCTGCTGGGTGTGCTTAACAGTATTGTTTGCTTATAGTTTTTGTATATATTATCTTTAGTAATGTTTGGGGAAAGGCCAAAGCCTCTAACATCTTCTTCTACCTCACAGCTCTGTTGATTGGTGAAGCATTCACAATACCCAAAACATAGAATCAACATAGATATCATTAACAGATGACTGGATAAAGAAGACATTGTGTATAGTTACTCAGCCTTAATATGAATGAAACTATGTCATTTGCAGGGAAGTGAATGAAACTGAATATCACTGTGAGTTAGACTCAAAATTCCCCTGTGTCATGATTTTGTTCCTGCATAGTACCTAAATTTAAATATGTGAACATTATGAAACTAAAATGGAACAATGTGAAGGCTCTAAAGACATTGAAAAGGAAAAAACTAGAAAGAGTCATGAGGGAAGAAATACAAAGTATCATCTTTTTCATACAAACAGACTATTGTATTTATATACATATTACATTTCACATTGTATGAAGGCATAAGAACATTTGTGTAAATAAAGGTTTCCAGTAGGAAGAAGGAAATGAGATGATGGTATTGGGGGAATGTGAGCAAAGTGCAATTATATGGATATATGAGAAAGTTGCAATAAAACCATTTTTATTTTCTGAATATAAATTAATATAAGCTCAAAAAAGGAAGAAATGAGCTATCATGTATTTTACCAACATGTATAGCTACACTTATGTAAATTTCAAGTTGTGTGTGTGCCCAGAGGCTACATTCTCCCCTGGCTACTGCCTAATTTGTGTGACTGCAAATTCATGTGTCTTCCTTAATGATTGGCTGGTTTCCCCCAATACATAAAACAATTAACAAGGATTAAAACCTTATGTAAAAACTCAAATGTAGATACCTTTGCTATTTGCACATATAGTCTTAATGCTTAAATTCTATATAAGAGGCTGTTAATATTTATGACAAAGGGAGCTGCAGTTTGCCATGCTGTGACTGTAAAAACTACAGCAGGTAAGCAAAGGAAGCTCTCTGTCCCCCAGGATTCAATGACCTGCAGAGGCACACATGGTGTTTGAAATTGGGTTTGCTCCTTATAAAACTCCCCAAAACCACAGCTGTTTATATAAATGCAAAATGGTTGAGCAATAAATCCCACTGTGAGGGTGATGTATAGCAGGAAAAACATTTGAAAAGGTGAGAGAAAATAATGACTTCACACCATGAAATAGTAGTGTCACAGACAGATCACATTTGGGTTTTCGAGCAACAAGCCCTCAAAATACATTCACTTGTATCAGAATCCTCCCATTACCTATCTTCTTGACGAGGAAAGCCAGAGGATTTGTGCTTTTTTAAAGTAATTAGATATTTTCTACCAAATACCTGTGTTATGATCTCGTGAAATTATATTTCTCCAGTTTCAACTTCATTTTAACTAGAAATAGTTAAGTAGAACATTTTTTAGAAGTCATTTCTTAGCTGAGGTACACCACTATTGGTGATAGTATTTATTCCACTACCCCAGTTCACATAACTCCCTCTCTTCCTCTGGTCGTGCAAAATTACTTCTTTAGAAGTCTGTACTATAAATTAGAATTATACTTTTTCTAAGATAACTTTAAAACATGTCTGGAGTTACATAGTAGCTTTTTATGTTATTTCAAATATCTTCACATATATAAATAGTCTAAATGGAATAAACTTTTAAACTATTAAATTATCACTTCTGAAAAAGAATAACAGAAATATCACTCTTACAAAGCATATGTTATATTAGGCTTAATATAGTTGAGCCTACATTGAAACTCAATATAATTACTGTAAGTATTTTATTTCCCAAAGTAGACTTGTAATGAACTATTGTTGGGAAAATTAATACTTTGAATGGCTCCCTTAAGTTCAAAGCTCTGTTATCTTATTATTATGTTATAATTTTATACCAGGAGACTAGAGAAAGATAATCCATGCTAATAATTTCAAATTCATTCCCATATATAACATAAGCTCAATTACAGAATACTTAACCCTATTTTATTCATCCTAAAGTACCATCAAAATTCAGCATGATGTATCTACATTTAGATCCTGAGCATAAAGCAAATGCAGCATTTAAGAGCCTTTATAAAAAAATAGTAGTCATTTTTTTTGCTAACAAATTTACTTTAGAATGTTAATCCAGAGAATAAATTTGTCTTTAAAGTCACAATTCAGTTTATTTTTTCTTTACTTTTGAATAACCTGTCACCTAAAGGTAATTTTAAATAAATAGCAAATGTACCTTGGTATTGAAATACTAATGATTATCTGACTTCCCAGGAAAATATATAGTGCCATCTTCCAATAACAGACTAGAGCTAAACAGCAATGGAATTAGATTTCTCCAGCAATATATGTCATTCAGATGCATTATTAATTTTGTGTCTTTCTCAGTATGTAGGGGTGCAGCTAAGATCTGAGCCCATTGGATAATTTAAAATTCATAGTTTCTTGAGCTTTTCAGAGTAAAGGTGCTATATAAATATTAATAGAAATAATAATGATAATGATGAACTTATTATTTCTAATCTCAATCCTGCACATGGTGGAAGTAATTCTCAAGCACTTTATCACTTGCCTATATGCACACATGCGCACACCACAGAAAGTGTCAGGGTTATGGAATTCCCCTTCACATCAATGGCAAGGTGATAAGCATCTCAGCTTGTCAGGAGACCAGTGGGCATGAGCAAAAGGACAAACTGCACCATACTCTCCGCAGAATCAAATCACATAAAGAAAATACTTTGTCAAGTGCCAACAAAGTGGCAAGAAGTGAGCAAGACCTCTGATATTAATTTGAATTAATTTCTAGGCATTACTTTTCAGGAAAAGACAGTTGTTAAAATAAATGACAATTTAAAAATAAAATAACCGTGTGCCTTATTTTGTAAGAAACAAACAAGAACTCCCCATTGTCTTAAGTAAAATATACACTTAAGTTTATCTAAGATTCCAACCAGATTCGCAACCTGAGTTGGGATTTGAAATATCTCCTCCCCATCATATTTTAAACTCCTCTTTGTGTCTGCTAAATAGGTTGTTGATGTAATGCTGAGAGGAAGGTAATGGATTGTATTAACAGCACAGCTTTCTGCATTACTGGGAACCTGTGGTCAAGAAAATCATGAAAATGAATGCCTTGAGAACAGATGGGATAGTGTACCTCCTTAAAATTAAAAGACTTGTAACCACAATAAAATGATATTTAATATAGAAAACTGCAAAAATGCAAAAAGGGGTGTCAGTTTGATCTTCTGTTTATACAATTCAAAATCTCTCTCTTCCCTAAATTTGTCTTCAGACCTGTACTTATCCTAGAGATGGAAACAATATTTATAGAAACAATCACTTACAGATTCTTTAAGATAAGAGGGCACAAACCAACACCTATAAATTTATAGTTTACTCAGCCAGGCGGTTACCATGGAAACAGATTGAACATTTACACAGAGCTAGCCCTTGTGAATTTAACCCTGCTTTTCTCGCTTGAAAGCTGCTAACAATGTAATTTGATTGCCTTGTATAAGAGCACATTATCATTCAAGCAGCCTATCAACCAATCAAAGATATATATATATACATATATATATATGTATGTATGTATGTATGTATAGATAGATAGATAGATAGATAGGTTCTCTTATATTAATATACATAAAGGCTTAAAGCCTGTCTAACACAAAAGTAAAACAAAACAATTTTTTGCCTAATCTTCTTTCATTGAAGAAGAATAAAGAAGTGATGTGTTGATAAGGCTGTGGATTCTGTGCCACGTGCCCACATTGTTTCTCTCATATTTTATCACACACTTTATTGTGCTGTGAATCCTCAGTGCTTCAAACTGTGGGAATCATTTTGTCCTTTATTGTATAGATAGCCTCTGTTACTTGTAATGAATGGATAATTATTTCCCATGATTCTTGGAGGACAACAAGTTCAATACTGGGACCCCAGCAACTGGTCAACCTTCTATCTTTACAATTATTTTATCATTTGGGAATTACAAACATGAATGCAATGTGTTTTGATCAAGTCCATCCACTATTCGCTCCCCTGCAATCTCTGTACTACCTGCCTCACAAATTTTCCCTTCCACTTTCATGGGTTCAACATCCATGACCAATGAACACTGTTATCCTACAGATATCCTCTTTTATTATAATGCCTGGACTTGTTGGCTTTAAAATCAAGCAGAAAATGGTTGGTGACTGTTATAAAAGGAAAACATCTTTCCAGTTGTTATTGTGGCTCTTGGGGTTCACACTGGTAAGACATATGATTACTTTTCACCATTTGTAGTGTGCCTAGAACCTTCTAGCACTGTGAAAACTAAACAGTGAGCATGAAGTTACCAAGTCATTGCCGGCTTGATTTCTCTGTGTGCTACTATGGTATCTTCAGCAGAATGCTCTCATCATCAAGTTCTGGAGGGCGACCAACAACAATAGCCTGTGATACATGATTAAGTCTATGGCGCCCAGTTGACCAGAAAAATAAAAATTAGGTAACACATACCTGGCCTTAAGCATTTTCCTGGAAGACTAATCATGGAAGTGAGAGACTTGTATACAGAAGAGTTTGCCACCTCACCTTGACCTGAAACGTGTCCCCATGAGATGACATACTAAGAAGGCTTACTATATGGGAACTTCTACTTCAGAAACTTCTTAAATTATGTACATGTATAAAATAGTTAAATGGAGTTGCCTATAATAGGGGGGAAGAGCCTCCCTGGTCCTCATAGGCTATCAAGGAAAAGCCTAGTGCCAGGTGAGTGGGATTGGCATAAAATAACTATTGCCATTACAAGTCACAATAGTAAGAAATAATAAAGGACCACTTGGTCCAATAGACAAAACTCAACTGGAAAATAATATTCAGGGTTACAAATAAAGAGTCCTCCATGTATCATTACCTGGACGCACTGGGGTTGAAGAGGTTTCCCTAAATTCTCAGGGGTCCACCTCTGAACAAGCTTTCACAGGTTGGATATTCATAACTGCATGTCTGCCAAGCTTATTTTACACACAGTATCTCTGTAATTCTAGATCACTGTGAAAAACGTGTGCCGTGGTTCTCCACCGGACATTTTACATGAGACTTTCTACAGCTCCTGTTTCTACAACAAACTTGGACATTCTCAGGCTGTTGTGTCTAAACATTAAAATGTAATTGGAAGTTGCCAAGGATTCAGAGGTTTTACACTCTCAGATCTTCAAAGGCAACAGAAGAAAGATGTTGATAAAACTCACTTTTGTGCCACCTAAAGTGGTGACACAGCCCTACTTAGTACTTCTTAGACACAACTTAGATGATCAAAGAGAACTATAATGGAACTTAGAATGACATTTCTAAAAATTATGTTATGGAGTACCCTCAAACCATTCCACATTCATGGATCTCTGGGACTGTGATGGTAGGAGCATACTGAAGTCCTGCCAATTAATGTGAGGTTATTCTTCCATTGTGTCAGTGAATACAATTGCTCCATTCCGTTAATGCTAATGCTCTAACAGAGGTCATTGGACAGTTTCGCAAGATTTTTTTTTTTTACCTTTATAGATACAGGCTTTGGTTTTCTAAATGTTTGTATTTGGTTATCCTTTATTTTTTTATCTTTAAACCATTTTTCTATTCCTCTTAGTTTAATAGACAAAGGTATTAATAAATAAACAGTAGTTGCTAGATTTACATTTTTTGCTAATACCTTTGTCCATGACATATGTAGGTCTCACAATATGATAATAAAAATTTCATAACATTAATAAGATTGGATTTAAGATCATCTTCTTGTGTTTTTGCTGTGTTAGGATATCCAGAAACTGATTTAGGAGGATATCTGGGCTCTGGTGTTGCCATCCTACCCTGGCTCTTGTCGATTGTGTTGTTTCTAGTGCCTGTTAGCCATTTGGATGTGCCTAGGGTTAGCAGGCCTCCTCAGGAAGGCAGATAGCACTGAGGCCTGGACTATGAGGCTCAGTGAACAGTGTGCAGTTCACCACTGTTGACTTGCACCAGAGGGTCCCATGGAGCTGAGGGTTGGGAAAATGTATCTAACCTGGTTGTTCCTGGGGCAAACAGGCCTCCTTAGATAGGCAGGTAAAGTAATGGCCCAGGTGATGGAGTTCAGGGACCAGAGACAGATCACTGATGCTGGCTGTATCACAGAAGGACCAAGCAGGGGTTTCTTATTTTTCTCTAAAATTGATGTTTTCAGGTTTTTTAAAGTTCCTTTCTTGTACATTCTAATTTTCATTAATTCCTTGAGCATAGACCCAAATAAGTAAAAATGTGTGCCACTTCATTAAAAGGAAATCTTTTATCACAACTTCCAATAAGATGTTCCTTAGTTTTCTCTGAGACACCGTAAAACTGGCTTTATTTTACGCATGCTACTACCAACATTCTGATCAAAATCATTGAGGTAAATGTATTTCTACTTTTTATCTTGAGCACTTATCATAACTGTCACCAACAGAGCTTCAATACCAGGTTTTGCTATCTGTTCTTCTAAATTTTTCTAACCATGCCTATTTTCTAATTCCAAGTCTATTTATACCCTTTGAAGTATTTATATAGACACATACCTGCTTCCAAGACCAATTGTATATCTTAGTCCATTTTGTGCTCACAGAACAGAACACTCAAAACTGGAAAACTTGTAAAGGAAATTCTTTTTTATTATAACTTATTTATACTATGTCTCAATTGTAATATCCTCTCTTTATATTCCTGCTCCCACCTTCTCTTTCTTTTCCACCCTATTCCCCTCCCCTAGTCCTCTGATCAATGAAGTTCTCCTCTCCCAATGTCAACTACAGCCTACCAGGTCTCATCTGGATAGCCTACATCCCCTTCTTTTGTGTTTCCATAGGGCTTCTATACCAAAGGGCAACAATCAAATAGCAGGCACCAGAGTTCACATCAGAAGCAGTCCCCTGCACTCTCCTTCTCCAGGTGGAGAATGAGCTCTCCGTGGGCTACATCTGAACAGGGGAGCTAGGTTCTCTGTTTGCTATGTCTTTGGTTGATGCATCAGTTTGTGCAGACTCCTTTGGGTCCAGATCCACCAGCCTGGGTAATCTCTTTGTAGAGCTTCTGACACCTCCCACCCCATCTCGTCCATACAACTTGCAGCTCTAAACCAAGAGTATGGCTTGAGTCTCAGTATCTGTCACTATCCTCTGCTGGGTAGTCTGTCAGAGGACATCTACGTTGGGTTAATATCTGCTTATAAGTCAGTATATACCATTTATGTCTATCTGGATCTGGGTTACCCTACTCAGGATGATTGACTCTAATTCCATACATTTGCCTGCAAATTTTAATATTTCCTTGTTTTTGATAGCTAAATGGTATTCCATTAAGTAAATGTACCATAGTTTGTTTATCCATTCTTTGGTTGAGGGAAATCTAGGTTGTTTCCAGATTCTGGCTATTATGAATAAGTCTGCTATGAACATAGTTGAGAAAATGTCCTTTGTTGTATGGTGGAGCATCTTTTGGATATCTTCCCAGCAGTAACATAGCTGTGTCTTTAGGTAGAACTATTCCCAATTTTCTGAGAAAGTGCCAGATTGATTTCCAAAGTGGTTGTTTAAGTTTGCACTCCCACCAACGACAGAGTAGTGTCCTTCCTCTTTCTATACTTCCTCCACAGCTTACACTGTCACTTAGGTTTTTGATCTTAGCCATTCTAATTGGTATAAGATGGAATATCATAATTGTTTTGATTTGTATTTCCCTAATGACTGAGGACATTAAGCATTTCTTTAAGTGTTTCTCAGCCATTCGATATTCATTTGTTGAAAATTCTCCGTTTATCCTGGTGCCCCATTTTTTCATTATGATATTTGGTTTGGCGGTGTTTAGTTTCTTTAGTTCTTTATATAATTTGGATATTAGCCCTTTGTCAGATGTAGAGTTGTTGGAGATCTTTTCCCAGTCTATAGATAGTCATTTTAATCTGTTGACAGTATCTTTTGCCTTACAGAAGCTTTTCAGTTTCATGTTGTCCCATATAATACTTGTTTCTCTTAGTGCCTGAGCTGTTAATGTTCTGTTCAGCAAGTTGTCTCCTATGCCAATAAATTCAATGATCTTCCCTACTTTTTCTTCTAACAGATTTAGTATGTTAGGTTTTAAGTTGAAGTCTTTAATCCACTTGGACTTCAGTTTTGTACAAGGTAATAAACATGGGTCTATTTGCATTTTTCTACATGTAGCCATCCAGTTAGACCAGCACCATTTGCTAAAGGTGTTGTCTTTTTTTCATTGTATGGATTTGGCTTCTTTGTAAAAAAAAAAAAAAAATCAAGTGTACATAGGTGTGTGGGATTATTTCTGGGTCTTTTATTCAATTCCATTGATCAACCAGCCTATTTCTATACCATGCTGTTTTTATCACTGTTGCTCTATAGTACAGCTTGAGATCCAGGATGGAGATTTCTCTGGAAGATATTTTATTGTACAGGATTGTTTTAGCTTTTCTGGGTGTGTTTGTTTGTTTGTTTTTCAATATGAAGTTGATAAATGATCTTTCAAGGTCTATAAAGAATTGTGTAGGAATTTTGATAAGAATTGCATTGAACCTGTAGATTGCTTTTGGTAAGATGGCCATTTTTACTATGTTGATTCTCCTGATCCACAAACGTAGGAGATCTTTCCATCTTCTGACATCTTCCCTGATTTCTTTCTTTAAATACTTGAAGTTATTTCATTTGCTTGGTTAGAGTTATGCCAAGATATTTTATATTATTTGTAGTCATTGTGAAGGGTGTAGTTTCCCTAATTTCTTTCACTTCCTATTTGTCATTTGTATACAAAAGGGCTATTAAATTTTTTGAGTTGATTTTGTGTTCTGCCACTTTGATGAAGGTGTTTATCATCTGTAGGAGTCCCTTGGTAGAATCTTTAGCATCAATTATGTATATCATCATGTCATCTGTGAATAATAATAGTTTGATTTCTTCCTTTCCAACTTGTATCCCCTTGATCTCCTTTAGCTGTCTTGCTGCTCTAGCTAGGACTTCAGGTACTATATGGAAGAAATGGAGAGAGTGGGCAGCCTTGCTTTTCCCTGACTTCAGTGTAATTGATGTAAGTTCTCTCTGTTTAGGTCGATGTCAGCTATAGGCTTGCTATATTGCCTTTATTATGTTTAAGTATATGCCTTGTATCCCAGCTCTCTCCAAGACTTTAAACATGGGTATTAGATATTGTCAAATGCTTATTTGGCATCTAAGGAGAAGACCATATTTTTTTTCCTTTCAGTTTGCTTACATGATGGGTTACATTGATGAATTTCTGTATATTAAACCACCCCTGCATTGCTGGGATGACGCCTACTTGGTCATGGTGAATGATATTTTTGATGTGCTCTTGGATTAGGTTTGCAAGTATTTATTGAGTATTGTTGCATCAATGTTTGTAAGAGAAGTCGGTCTGAAATCTCTTTCTTTGTTGACTCTTTCTGTGGTTTAGGTACCAAGGTGACTGTGGCCTCATAAAATGAGTTTGGTAATGCTCCTTCTATTTCTATTTTGTGGAATAGTTAGAAGATAATTGGTGTTTAGTTGTTTGTTGCAGATATGGTAGGATTCTTAGGCAAATCCATCTGGCCCTGGCCTTTTTTGGGGATCTCATCTCTTAAAGTTTCTACTACCTCCCAGTAGTGCGATAAGCTGTGGATAAATTCTTTACCTTGTTAGACTTCAGGGATGCTCCACTAAAATTTATAGTAACCATCACTTATTACCATTGAGTGAAGTGAAGAGAGATATACAGGTGCCTTGCATCTTCTTTTACTTGTTACTATCATTAATATAGATAGTTGTAGGTGTGGCTTTTATTACTTCAGTGTATCTCATACTTTAGAGTGAAAAACAGCCCAGAAAGTAAGGCATCAACTCTGTCATTTGAGAAGAAGGAACTTTAAAAAATACAATGCAAGTCCCTCAATTAAAGTAGGAGTAAATAAATGAAATATAAAGTGACTTCACACAGTTAAAATTCAGAAATTAAGCACGCATGACACATTGCTCTAATCCTACAGTTCAGGCAATAGTCTAAGGCTACTAAAGATTATTAGTTAACCATACTTACTATAAACTGAATTTTCTATGTACATACAAATTGTATTATACTGATAAGTTTCTTTTTTGTATCCTTGGTAATTATAAACATTCAGCAAATGCATGAGCTTTCCATTAAAGTATCAGAGATTTAAAGATTATTGTAAAAAATACTACTAAACAAAGAATTCCTTCTTTCTATTGTCACAAATATGCTGATATAAAATGTATTCCTCTGTGCAATCTGCCCATGGTGATGATAGTATAAACAAAACACTGGAAAAAATAATTCTCAGTCTTTCTAATATACAAATCAAGCCTTTTATTTTCATAGTTTCAAGTATCAAAATCTAAATGATAATGGAACAACATACTGGATTTCTGCTTCTGGTGTAGGTTTTTAAAAGCTAAACTGTACATTGTATTTTGATGTTTGTACTGAAGAGTGAATTTAGGAAATTATCACCTCTGATCTTTTAAACAAATAGAGTAAATATAAAATCCATTTAATAATAAATTTTACGTAAAACTTTCTGTAGTTTATAAAATCCGCTGCATGGCATATCAAACTTCTGTCTTATCTTGGCAAAATACTTATGAAATATGCCACATTTTATGTTCCTTGGTTATTTGAGGGCAGTTGTTGAAGCAGACACCGTATGCTATCCAGTATGTATGTGCAATTTCAGCATAGGACAAAGTGCTTATGACAGTCAATGAATAAATTTCTGAACAATATAACCTGGTAAATAAATCAAAGGTGTTAGCCAAGGCTAAAATGCTCAAGTGGTATGAACTGCCTTTAAGTTGGTAGTGTGTGATGTGTTTATATCATACATATAAATGTTTAATCACTGTCAAGAAGGACATTTTTATTTACATACTTTAGATAAAGTATTGGGATAGCATTTCTCAGATACTTTTTGTTAAAATGTCTAAAGCTAAGAAATATAAAGAATACCAGAGACCTTACTGTGTAACTGTGTAAGTTACTTAACAGATTTATAGTGGCAAGCTACCAGCACACTGATCCCACATGTGAAATGAGTCAAATTCTTTCAAAATACTGAAAGTGTATTAAAGGAACAGGAAACTTTTCTAAATAGCTCATGCTGCCTCTACAATGTCTAATTTTTTTGCACTGGGAAAAATTTATTCCCTCCAAAGAAATAACTTGCACGTCATGACTCTATATTATTAGATGCCCTTGAGCCGAACCTGAGCCTGCATATATATTTTTGGAAAATGTTAAGTTTAAAAAGCTGCATCACATGCTGACTTACATACTCAGACCTTTTCTTGCCCAGGCTTTAATACAAAATTAAAGTCCCTCTTTAGCATATACTAAATAATTTCAATTTTCTTCATTATTAAAAAAAAGTTTTATGCTTTTCTTGCTTCATTATTCAGTGACAATATGACTTTCTAAATAACAAGTTGCTAAAAGCAGGTCCAGAGGACCCACTGACTGCTGCACTATTGGGTGCATTAGGGGGTTGGATAGGCTTGGATAGGCTCTTTGCCTAGCTCCAAAAAGGTGGAATGGAAGGTGCTGACATTCTTGACACTCTAACTTGGACACTCTAGGGAAGAACCTACTTCCAAGTTTGGCCATGGTGACAGTGCAATTCATTCTTAGGCAGTTGTAAGACTGAGGTCTTAAATAGCCTGAAATAGCACTTTCAAAACATTGAAAGAAAATCTTGTATTATAATTGAGATATATGGGTATAATACCTCATATTAGAGTAGAAATTATATATATATATATATATGCATATATGTTGTGTGAAGAATAATTATATATATATGCATATATGTTGTGTGAAGAATAATCTTACATTTGAATTCTATACTACTGTATCTAAAATTAAACTTATTTTGCATCTATATGCAAAATTTTATACCAGTGAATTAAAAATAACCTTGTGAGTGACAATTAAGACATTAAGTTGAGGAGTATATTCACTAATCTACTTTTTGTTCTATCTTCCTTATGTATTCCTATTTTCCTCCTACTTTCTTTTCAACACATATCTCCAAACCTAAGAATATAAGATAAAGGAAAAGAGAGTCATCTCTGAGTCTACCCTTGTTTCTCTGTAAATAAGACCGATAATAACTTGAAACCAACTCCCATTGATAATAACCCTGTATAGCCCAAGAAAGCAACCAAAATCTACCCAACTCCCCTTAAAGGAAATGGGACATTGTCCTCTTAAGGTTTCTTCTACCTGATTTTGGATGAATAATACCTTTGTAGGGGGCAGTATAAAATAGTGAAAATGGTTAAACAGATGGGGAATAACATTTGAGGTCCAGTTTCTAAATGTTGAGAAAGTCCAGGCTTAAGTAGAGTCCTGTGTGGGACAGTCTAAAATGCTGGACCAATTAGGATTGGAAGTTTTCTTTGAAAGTGTCCTGGGAGCTGTCTTGTTCTGATGAGGAACAGCAATTGAAGCACTTGGTGCTGGAACATGAAGGATGCAGGATGTCAGTGTCCAGCATGCTGAGAAGAATGAATCCTCTCAGATCTGATACAACATCAGTGTCTGGTTCTTTTGTTCTGAAAGCATATAATTTCTCACAAGCATTATACAGACCTAAAATTATAAGTACATAAGGTGTGTGTGATGCACAAAACAATTAAGGCTGGTTTTCTGCTCTTTGTTTGAGCAGGAAAAATAAAGATGTCTTTAAATCTTGATTCATGCCATACTAAGATGGCATCTAATAATAATTCATAGGGGTTCCATAGCCAACAAGAAGCATTGTCTATGCCTGGATATTCATGTCTCAGCCAGTCTCAGAACTATTCCCATATGGTGGGATTGAAAATATAAGTTACCGGCTTGTTCTGTAGTTTAACTCTTCACATCCCAATTGTATCTCCCTCCCTCATCTCTCCAGATTCCCCATCCCTCCTTCCTTCTTCCCCTCTCCCCCAGGATAAATAAATTATACAAGTTAATTGTTAGTTGATCAAATCATGGTCATATCAATTACTAGTCTATATCACAAGAATAAACAAGAAATAGATATGACTCTAGAAAGATAAGGTAAAATAGTTAGATAACGTCTTCAAAAACCTCAGAGACCTACAGATTATGGCATTTTAAAATGTTTTTATTATTTTAAAGATTCACTGACAATGAGACATGTTAACTCCTGGCAACACCCAGCCTACCTCAAAGAAGATGATGAGCATCAAAGAACC
This sequence comes from Acomys russatus, assembly GCF_903995435.1. NCBI lineage: Eukaryota > Metazoa > Chordata > Mammalia > Rodentia > Muridae > Acomys > Acomys russatus. The sequence continues at coordinate 43,055,646 of NC_067167.1, forward strand.
TCCTTATGGAGATGGCTCCAAATGTAGCAAACAAGACACTGGACAAAATGTCCTTGTTTCTACCACAGACAGAATTCTACTTAAAAAAGGGTAAGCTTGGATGCAGGCAGAGTCAATGGCCAAACTCTGCCAAAATAGGGTAAGCAAGTTCTCAATAGTTCCTTCCTGACAAATATGTCTGTTAGATATACTGGGCCAGAAGGCTGAAGATGATGCTCCAACATTTTAAGGAAGTTTGGGTGACTATTCAGGTAGCAAACTGTCTGTAATCTTCTCATTTGGGAAGCTACTTACCTGCACTCCCGGCATACTCGGGTAATCAATTCCTTTTCAAGTCTCCTATGAGGTTGAAGACCAGGTAGTTCAGTTAGGGTTTAAGATGTTTTTAGGTCTAGATAGATGTTTTAAGTTGATAATGACAAGATGTGATGGAGATTGAGTTACATTCAGAATTTTAGACACACCAAGATAGGAATATTTTCATCAAGGCTGTCAAATACAAATAGACAAAACACTAATAATGTAACATTTATACAATTCCTGATTGTGTCATGGTCTTCTTACTATAGGTAATTTATTGTATATATGTGTAATAATATAAATGTATATGTAAAAAATAAAAAATATTCAATAAAAAAGAGACTGAGGTCTTGGTTTTGCTTATGAAAGTTAACCATTATTCACCTGTAGAGGGTGCCCTTGATTCCATAGACTGTTCGATCTTCAGGGACAAGTATTGAACAAATAATTCATTTGGCTTCACAGCATATATTCTTCTTGCCATATTAAGTAGTATAGTCATGGGAATAATACAAGATATTATTGAGGTCATCTTAAATTGTATATGCTTCAAATACATACTAAAATTTTAGTAGTTCAAAGAGTGATAAATTTCTGTCATGATATTTTAAATTAATATTGGATTCAATTTAAGTAAAAAACAGAAGAGAAGTAAGACATAAACATGAATCATTTGTAAAATCTCTTTTAGAATCCAAGGAATGATGCAGAGAGAAGCAGCAGTCACCACGACGCTGACTGAAGCTGCCACAGCAGAAATAAATTAGCAAAAATCAATAATCCAACATGCTGGTGACAATCCTGCAGAGACAAGAGAATGCTCTGCATGCAATAGTATTTTCCCTAAGTTCTTTTGATAGTCTTAATTGTTTGTTAATTTAGTGTCTGCTAAGATACATTCTTACATCTGCATTGCATGACTAACTTGCAAAAGACAATACCTCTCACAAACATGAAAACATATCTTATTATGATTTGTCCCAGCCATTGGTTCCCATAATACTACTTATATTTGATACAATGCTAACTGTCCTTTCTAATGGAATGAAAGCCCTAATAAGAAATTTTCCAATATTTTTACTGAAATATACCTGGTATATTACCTAAATACACCAGGCAATCAGCATATATTTAACAGATGACTAAATAAACAGAAAATGTGTAAATACTAAAGCTTATTTTTACATTTAAAAAGAAACATAAAATTTATTATGAAAATATTTCTGGTGGAATAGGAATAAATGAAATAAAGATAGAGGAAAGAAAGAAAAGGATGTGTGTGTTTGTGTGTATGTCTGAATGGTGTGTTCATGCATGTATTGTCTATGTGTGTGTGCATATATATATACATATATATACATAAAGCATAAAAACTGTACAAATATACTGCAGAAATATTGGATCTCAGAAATGAGTATTTAATAACTCAATAATAACATATTATATAAAATACAAAAAACAATATGTAATTCTGTGATGTATAGCATGTTATTTTGTTATATGGAATAAAATATATAATACACATATTGTAAGTGGTAAAAAAAATTAGAACTCACACTTTCTAATATCAAAGAAACTACAGCAATCAAAACTCTTTGAAACTGTCGTTAGACTAAATAGTTAGGTCACTGGAACAGAAACTGGATTCCAGAAATAAAGCTATCCATTCAATGTACAGTGGTTTCTAACAAGGATAATACAACACAACTAAAAAATAGTTTTCTTAATAACAGATGCCCGTATAATTGGATATTCAATTGTCAAAGAAAGGATTTGAGCCCCTCCCCACTCTCTTATATAAAAACATGCTATATATGGATTATCAACCTAATGTGAATATGAGAGTAGAATTAACCTAGAAATTCATATGTAGAGCATTGAATAGGGCAAAGCATTCTAAATACACACCACAAGCACAGAGCTCATACAATAATAAATTTACGTTCATTATGAAATATATTTCACAAGAAATCACAAGAAAGTCAAATGAAAACTTAGATTGATATAAAATATTCACAAAATAACTATCTGGTAAAGGATTTGTATCCAGAATATTAAAATAAATACTACAACTTATACCCAAATCAAATATTATCAGAGTAGCCTTGTCTCTAATAAAGATATGTGGTGGACAACTACAGGAAAGAGCTCAATTCCCTCTGTCTGGAGAAAAGTGAAAGTCAAAATGATGTTTGGTAGCACTTCCCTGTGCTTAATTAACTGTGATTAATATGACATGTAATAAAGTGTTGGCAAGGATATGGAGGGGCAGAAAAAGCCACATTTTCTTCTGGGATTATGAAATGTTACAAGAACCATGCAAAGCACTTGGGAAGTTCTTTAAAATGTTAAGCATGCATGTGCAATAAAATGTTTCCAAATAAGCCAGCAACTATTTCCTATAAGTTCAGCAAATAATATTTATATATATATATAATTATGCAGAGATGGCCTTAATAACTTTCTTCAAATAGCAAAAAGAGAAAAAACTATTATCTATCAACTTAATAAATGGATGAAGTTGACACAATAGATTAATGCAATGGAGTATTATTTGGGAGAAATGAGGATAAGGTATCAACATCACAATATAGAGAACTGTCAAAACATGCTAAGTGAAGGAAACAGGAAACAAAAATATTAGATATTATATGATTTTGCCTTTATGAAGTACCTAGAATAGACAAAATTAAAAGCTACATTGGTTTGGTTGCTGGGATTGAAGAGAATGTAGAAATGGAAAATGACCTAAGATGTTTGGAGTTTCCTTAAGGGAGAGCAAAATACCTTAAAAGTACATTATGATCCAAAATGCTGTGAACACATGAAGAACAATACATATTTCAAATCAATGAATTAAACTCAGTGAGTTAAATCTTAACTGAAACATAACTCAATAAGCTGTTGAAAAAGTAGGAGCGGATCCAATGCAACTCTATCCTAAAAATAAAAATAATAGCAGACAAGAGAAAGAAATAAAATACATTTTACTGTATTTAGAGGCTTTATCTGAAAGAAAAATATCCAGACATCTTTCATATAATCAATTATGCCTTATTCTCTAGAAAGAAATGAGACAGTGCTCATGGCATGAATAAGCATAGGGTGAACTCCAGTGAGAAAGCACTAAGAAAACAACCCCATCCATGGGCTGCTTCAAGGGTGATACAGCACCGGGCACAGCAGCATGAGCGTCGCATTTGCCTCCCACACTGATTTTAACAACATTAATTTCATACTATATTTGCTTCACGTTTTCTTTCTCCACGCCATCATTCTTAATGTCCTGTATGAAATTCTGTGTGCGCCTCTACTACCATTTCTATACCTCTTTGCTACTTTTCTGACTTCTTCCTCTTTAGAGAAATCTTGTCAATACAATGTTGCCACCATGTAAATAGTGGTATGATTTATAAGTGCAAAATATTAAAGACTATAGCCTTGCAAAACCGTGTTATAGAAACTATTGTTGCATGAACTAACTCTATATTTATTATATTAAATTATAAATGTAATTTAAGCTTACAAATTATTTGTGAATATTTAAATTTTCAATTATATAATGTATAAATCCACAAGTACATTATAAAGTTTAAAATTAAATTGAAAATCACTTCACGTATCTTTTGATTTGTAGCAGTTTAAATTTTTAAATTTTAATGTAGCTAATTCATCAGTGGATTCTTCTATGGCTTTACATTCTTGTTTTCTTGAGATTGTCCTTGTCAATCACTCAGTCTGAATGCTGTACCTTAGGTTTTCTACTAAGTATTTGCTCCCTGGAGTTTTTTAAGCCACTCGAAACTTATCTCTGTACATCATTAAAATCTAAAATTTTTTTCTGTTATTTGTTCTCAAACCATTTTTGCTTCCTGTCTCTTTTGCTATGTAAACCATATATTTGATGAATAAGGGATGTCTGTGAATTGTAGTGTGGTTATCCTGTACTATATGGTTAATATGCACTTATAAGTGAGTACATAACATGTGTGTCTTTTTGTGTCTGGGTTAACTCACTCAGGTTGATCTTTTCTATTTCCATCCATTTGCCTGCAGATTTCATTTTTTCCTTGTTTTTAATAGCTGAATAGTATCCCATTGTATAAATGTACCACAGTTTCTTTATCCATTCTTCCATGGAGGGACATCTAGTTTGCTTCCAGATTCTGGCTAATACAAATAAAAGTGCTATGAACGTAGTTGGGCAAATGGTTTTGTTGTAGGTAAAGCATCTTTTGGGTATATGCCCAAGAGTGGTATAGTTGGGTCTTGAGGTAGAGCTACTCTTAATTTTCTGAGAAGGTGGCAGATTGATTTCCAAAGTGGTTGTACAAGTTTGCAGTCTTACCAGCAATTGAGGAGTGTTCTCCTTTCTCCATATTCTCACCAGCATATGATGTCACTTGAGTTTTAATCTTAGCCATTCTGATAGGTGTAAGATGGAATTTCAGAGTCATTTTGATTTGCATTTTCCAAATGGCTAAGGATATTGAGCATTTCTTTAAATGCTTCTCAGCCATTCAAGTTTCCTCTATTGAAAAATTCTGTTTAGTTCTTTTGACAGAGTCCTTTGTCTAACAGAAGATTTTCAGTTTCATAAGGTCCCATCTATGAATTAGAGCTTCAGCTGTGGGTGTTCTGCTCAGGAAGTTGTCTCCTATGCCAATAATTCAAGGTTCTTCCCTACTTTTACTTTCAATAGTTTTAGTGTATGTAGTTTTATGTTGATGTCTTTGATCCACTTGGACTTGAGTTTTGTGCAAGGTGATGAATATGAATCTATTTGCATTTTTCAACATGTAGACATCCAATTAGACCAGCACCATTTGTTGAAGACACTTTCTTTTTTCCATTGCATGGTTTTGGCTCCTTAGCCAAAAATAAGATATCCATAGATGTCTGGGTTTGTTTCCAGGTCTTTGATTTAATTCCATTGATCAACCAGTCTAGTTCTATGCCAATACCATGCACGTTTTTTTTTTTACTACTGTTCTGTAATATAGCTTGAAGTTAGGAATGGAGATGCCTCCTGAAGTTATTTTATTGCATGTGATTGTTTTAGCTATTCTGGGGTTTTTTCCATATGAAGCTTAAAATTATTATTTCAAGATCTGTAAAGAATAGTGTTGATATTTTGATGGGAATTGCATTGAACCTATAGATTGTTTTTAGTAAGATGACCATTTTTACTATGTTACTTCTATCAATCCATGAGCAGGGGAGATTATTTTCATTTTCTGATATCTTCTTCAATCTCTTTTTTCAGAGACTTGAAGTTCTTGTCAAAAAGGTCTTTGAATTGCTTGGTTAGAGTTACCCCAAGATACTTTATAATATTTGTGGCTATTGTAAAGCGTGTTATTTCCGTAGTTTCTTTCTCAGCCCCTGTGTCTTTTGTATACAGGACAGCTATTGATTTGTTTTGAATTAATACTAACTCCATTTAACTTTTTTATATTCTCTTACATTTTTGCACTTAATGGTAATAAAACCTATTAGTCTTGCTAACTCTAAGACATTGTGACATCCTGTGTGGCACATATGCAATGCATAGGATACACTGTGGGAGAATATGCATCTCTCAGTTTCATAGAAGATAGGTATTAATTTTCACTACTAATATTTATATCATTCTTTAAGTTTTGAAGCTTTAAAAATATTGTAATAAAGTTTCACTCTAGATAAATTGTTACTTTTTTCTTTGGCACTATATGAATAAAAATTATTATTGGCACAAATAGAAATTAGTTTTGTCCAAAAGGATCTCACTGGGTATACAAAACAACCATCAGGACAGACCCTATGCCAAGTAGCATATGGCTAACACAAAACGAACTCACTGTTTCAGGAGGATTGCTTGTCTCATATTGCTTTGTCTGGGCATTACTTTTTCTCTTTCTTTCATTTTTTTCCTAGTATAGGTCTTTTCCATATATGTTATGGTTTCTGGTATTATGTTTAATGGAATGTCTGTGTGTTCAAATGTGTGTGTGTCTGTGTTTATATGGTTGTGTGTGTGTGTGTGTGTGTGTGCATGTGCTTTTTCATTGGTCCTTTCTCTCCTTGCAGTTAGTTTCATTTATTTGATTCTAGATTGTTTATTTCTTTTTCTTACCTGATGTCATTATTATTCTTAGATGCCTGCTTGTATTCTAATGAAGAAAAGAATGGGTGTAAATGTGTGTGGGAGTGAAGTTAGGGAGGATTTGGGCAGCGTTGGGGAAGAGGAAACCACAATCAGAATACAAAGTAAGAAAACAAATATATTCATGGATTCACATTAGATGAAAGATATTTGTTGCCAGTGATTATATACATATACAAACTTTATATGTAATTTGCATATAGTAGCTATATTTATAGAATATGGTGCTATTATTTAATTCAGATAGATGATAGATAGATAGATAGATAGATAGATAGATAGATAGATAGATAGATAATGAAAAAAACAAGGTCATTTCCCTTTCTATACTTCTTTTTTCCATTTTTCCAGACAGGGTGTCTTTGTGTTGCCTTGGCTATCCTGGACTCATTTTGTAAGCTAGACTGGCCTTGAACTCACAGAGATCCACCTGCCTCTGCTACCCCGAGTGCTGGGATTACAGTCCTGTACAAGACACCCACCTTCTTTCTGTACCTTTAAATGCCACTAGTTCTTTGCCTGTAGAGCAGTATGAATAAAAATTCTTCTAGTTTTTTATTATAGTTGGCTTCCTCTGTAATATGTTAGAACCATCCTTTCTCTTCATTGTGATTGGTAGTTCTATATTCATCCTCTTTTCATATTGCCTTTATTTTCTTCCAGTCCTCCAAGCCTCCAAGGACTTCTATGTGTTTCTTTGTGCTTAGATTTTTATAAATGGAACAATTGAGTGTGAGTATGTATTATCTGTTGTATTAATGCTGCCTATGTTTTGTCTTCCTCTCCCCAACTCTTTCTGTCTGTTTCTCACAGGGTTATGTAAAAAATCTTTTATTGAAACCCCTAACTTGCCCTAACCACAAGAAGCCTGAATCTATGGCCAGTATTTGGAGGATGATATGACACTTGATTCACACTTAGATGTCTTTATTGGTGGCTTTGGCTTGTTATCTGAGGAGGCTGTGATATCAGCAGGATATATCTAATGAGTAGATTCTATGATCCAGAAAAGAGCCAGAGTCCAATCTCCACGACAGGGAGACACTGTGATGCTTTTAGTTTCCCTATTAGACAAAGATAAGATACTTTCTATGCTAATAATATTATATAAAAATAAAATACTAATTACACAGAATGGATGAGTCATGTAAAGCTTAGAAAGTAAAATTTCTCAACTGTGATTTAGAATTAATTAAATTGGCCAAGATTTTTGCCATCACATAGAAATTCAAGTAAATTGTATATTAAAATGAAAGGTACATCCATAAGATAAAAAATAAAAGTACACTAAATTTCTAACCATGCCATGACCCTTGTATCCAGATTTTAGCACCTCCTATGAGAACAGAATTAAATCCTAAAGTTCATTGATCCAATCAACACAGCTTCTATGCATCATGTGATCTGTTTACCTTACTTCAGAAAATAAGTTGAAGTGGCACCTCTAAGACCAGTCTGTGTGACATGGATAGTGAATAGTTTTTCTCCCCACTTCACCATTGTGCATACACCATTCTGAACAGTGTATTTCGAAGCTAATTTGTTGAAGCAAAATGTGCTGCAGCTGATCGGTACCCACCCTCCTTCTTCCCAGCAGAACCACCTGGGCTCCAACTCCAAAATACGTCACAAAAGAGTAAATGCTACCACCGTGTGCAACGAAACATTCCTAAGTGTTGATATAATGGAGCAACCGAGTAAAAATGAAATATCTAATTGCTCAAATAACCAAGTGAATTATCAGTAATTGGTTAGAATAAATCTGTGAAATTGTTGGCCCCATCCATCACTTTGACCTGATATCCTCGCAGGTGTAAGAAAGAAATGTAGAAAAAAAGTTGCCAGTGCATTCCTGCACCTCATAAACACTGGTACTTTTTATTCACATATAAATTAAACATCATCATCCTGTTAATCTCAGAGGCTTAGTTAAGAATTTATTTTCTTTTTTGCAGTCATCCAAGCTAGAATCCAAAAGTACTCTTTTATGCCCCACAATTTAGTTACAAAATCTTGTCAGTTACATTCTTCTAAGTCCCTCTTAAATATGAAGTTATTCATAGATCTACTTCCTATTTCCTGACATTTCACCCACAGTATTAACTGTATACCTATTATTTACTCAAGAGGTAGAAAAATGATTTTGCATTAAAAATTCAGAAATCTCTGTTGTGTAATTATAACATTATGGCCCAAATGGGCCTTGATATCATGTACTAAATACGACTATTCCAGCTTATAAAGTCCACCAAAATTTGTTGCATTGTTTCATGCATAGTATTTTCTTTATATTTCCTTCAGTTAAATTTTGAAAATTAAAACAAATGTTAATTTCTTATTCAAATATTTCCACAGGAATTTTATGTTGACAAAGCTTGGGGGTTCAAAATACTTAATGTCAACATTTTCTAAACTAAGAACAGCCTAATTTTCCTGTTTCCTTGCACTTATTTCTTAGGGAATTAAAGTTCCGAAATCTCTGGTATTTTAATTTTCCAACTTTGACTTGCTTTCTTTACTTCAGTAGAAGAAATCCTGTGACACGATATCTCAAAAGCTCATTTTTATACCTCACCCATTCTTCATGAATAAAACCAAATGACATTTCATGTGATTCCTGATTCTTGAATACTCCTGCATCTTCCTTTGTGTCCATCAATTTGTCTGAAGTATTATTTCTGTTTGATTTTGTGTATTCTTATAAATATGACATCAAATAAATGTCTCTATTAGTGAGGAAATGCTTTATTATTTATTATTGAGCCAACAATGAAAATAGTAACTGCTTGAGAAGCAACTATGGAATGCTTATTGCAACTTCTGTTTCATTTCACATCTTTGTTTCATTATATTTGATATCTCTCTTACCTCTCATTTTAAATTAATAAAAATTTCTAAATAAAAAAATGCATTCGGAAATTGGCTACCAGAAATCCACAATTCTGTCACCTCTCACCCAAAGCATTGTCCCTTTGTTTATTAAAACTCTAGTTTAGAGGATATCAGGTTAATTTCATTCATTAAATTATATAGAAATATAGTTCACTTTGTGTCAGTTTGTGCAAAATTACACTAGTGATATGCCATTGCAATAGCTGGTGAGAATACTGAGTAGCAATCTTGGCTATGAATATCATTATTTCAGCAAATTTTATATTCACTATATAAACACATGTACATATATGCTAATATATATAGTGACTTTCACTATAATCGCTTGTCAAATGGAAATATTAGGAATAATGCTGCTATGCTATGCACATTCATTTCTCTGCAATATGCCTTGAAGTAGATGAGAGCCACAAGCAAACATTGTCAGGTAATTTTCCAGTTTCTGCTAATTTGTGTTTCCATTAGAAAGAAAATAGATAGGCAAAACCTTCCATTGTCATGAAAACTCTCCAGTTCCAGATTGTCCATTCTGAAGTTGGGCACAGAGGTTCCCACTGGTAGTCACAGCACTCTGGGAGGCAGAGACAAATGGCTCTCTATGAGTTTAAGGTCTGCCTGATCTACAAAGTGAGTTTGAAACAGCTAAGACTACACAGAGAAAGCTGTCTTGAAATTATCAAACAAACAAACAAAACAGACAAAAGATCGTCCACTCTGTTTCAGATGTGTATTTTGTTTCCCCCTCTGAACTGAATTCAAGTATCTTCCCTTGGACTTTATTACTTAGCTTCTTTGAGTCTTTAGATTGTAGCATGGTTATCCTGTATTTTATGGCTAATATCCACTTATAAGTGAGTACATACCACGAGTGTCTTTCAGGGTCTGGGTTGAGGACTTAAGATGGTCTTTTCTAGTTCCATCCATTTGCCTGCAAATGACATCAGTCTTTGGAGGTACGTAACTAGTAGAGAGAGGAGGTAGAGAAGGAAACAGGGTGTGAGGACAGTGCGGTGAGAAGCAATAGGACCGGGAGAGAGAATAGAATTCAGTGGGGAGTCATCTCTGGGACAGGGGAGGCTCCTGGGTGTCTATGGGGGTGACTCCTAGCAGCTGCAGATATGGAGCCTGACATTGCCACCTCCTGTAGCCAGGGGAAGTCCTAGTGGAGGGAGGCAAACACCAACCAACTTATAAAACCTCAACCCAAAATTTGTCTTGTCTAGCAGAAGTGTAGTGATAAAGATGGAGCAGAGATTGGGGGAATAGCAAGCCAAAGACTGGCACAACTTAAAACCCACCCCATGGGAGAGAGCTAACCCCTGACACTATTAGTAAACTGTTCTGAGTCCATGGGGACTCACAGAGACTGGACCAGCACCCTTGGACATAAGTCCTCTATACATATGTGGCAGATGTGCAATTTGGTCATCATGTGAGTCCCCTAACAATGGGAATACAACCTGTCTCTGACTCTCTTGCCTGCCTTTGGATCCCTTTCCCCTATTAGGCTGCATTGTCTGGTCTCAGTGGGAGAGGATGTGCTTAGCTCTCCTAGGATGTGATGTGCTAGTGTTGGTTGGTACCCATGGATGGGCCTCCCCTTCTCTGATGTAAAATCAAGATTCATTTATTTTCTACATAGCCTTCTAATAGTATGTCTTTAAAATAGAAATGTAATTTCCCCTTTGGTATTTGGCTATACTGCCACTGTCACTCAATTCCAGATGCTCAGTTCTATAGAATGAGCCATAACAAGGACTGCAATGATGTCTTAACTATCATGGATTCATGATGTGTGTTTGTATTGTATTCTTATTTGTCCAGGAGCTCTTACTTGCTTGTACTCACTTCAAAAATTTTCAATTCATGTAAAATTAAAGTTAAAATTAAATTCAAATTTCAATATTCACACATCAAAAATAAACTATGGTCTTATTTTGAGTGAGAGTGAAGTGAGTCTATAGATCTCCCAAGCAATAATGGGTATGTTTATAGTATTTAATCTTTATAAAACTAAGTACTACTTTCCACAACCTGATAAAATTAATTAGCAAACCATAAAGAATTCAGAAAAGAGAAAGGATGAATTTAAGATAAGAAAAAAAGAACAATGAATAATGCTGAGGTTATCAAAAGCAAAGTTTTTTAACATAATAACAAGTTGCATATGTCTGTCCACTGTCATCTGATATGATCACTCATTTATCTAACTCAGCAGTAAGTTGCTATTTCATTATCATAAATAGATAAGCTAGAGAAAATCTAATGTTGAATAACATTGAACAATTGCTAAACCATGATACTTTAAATGAAATAAAGCTAATAAAGTGTGTAATAATTAATTTGAAAAGACTACTTGAAGGAAAAAGCACCAAAACTAATTTGTGTTGATTGGCATGTGTTAAGAGTTTCAGCAAAGAGGATTTATGACAGGATGGCTTGTTAGTTGGCTGAGAAGATAATTTGAAATTTGATAGATTTGTAGCAGATATTTTTAACCTTGTTAATAATTTAAATAATAATTTTGCTTCAGGTTATCCAGGAAAAATGGCTGACATACAATTCCTAAGCCAGCTAAAATTAGGTTTTAACACAACTAAGATTTTATGGATAAAATGATTTTATATTATATATATTTTTTCTATATTCTCTTAGTCATGCAACGCTTCCAATTAGAAGATTGATTGTAAAAATGGTAGACAATGATATCTTTAATAGCTCTTCCTATACCAAAACATATGACAGAATTAAAGTATACCATAAATTTGAGCTCTGAGATGTGAATTTTGTCATCAGCATGATGCTGAAATGGACCACAGAAAAGAATACAGTGCACTCTCAGAGCAGAGCTAAGCACCAAACAAATATTCTGGGAATTTGCTATTTCTAATGAAGTGGCGTTTTAACTCCCTCATATGTCCCAAATGATAACTTTCTATTTGCACCATATAATCACTCGTATTTTGAAGATTTCATATTGGAAAAAGTAATTTTTGTTTTATTTCTAATTAATTAATTAATTAAAATCTAATTAATGTTTTTAAATAATATACTCTTAATGAAAATCTTCATAGAGCAGGAGGCAATTCATTATTTATTCTACACTTTTTATATTATAATTATTTTTTTCAGAAAGTGGCCTTATAGCCATTATGAAAATTGTAAGAAGCAAACAGCATATACCATGCATACATTCAGGATTGTATAGGTAGGAAACTTCTCATGTGTAACTGTAAGATTTGTTTTTAATTTCTTTAGATGAGGTGATGAGATGCAAGCTGTTCCCAAGCTTTTCTTACTCTTTCTGAACTCTCACTGGATGGTTCAATTCAGCTGTTACGGCCCAAACGCCTGTCCACACTGACTGATTCAAACTGGCTTCTGACCGAATTTCTCTGCCTGGCCTCCAACTAATTTTGGCAATATGTTTTAATCTCCTGGCTCCTTCTCATTCTCTGGCTTTGTCTTTCTTCACCTGTATCTAGATTGCTTTTTTTATCAACCACCATAAAACTGTCCTGGAAGGAACTGTAAGAAAGAAAGAAAGAAACAAACAAACAAACAAACAAGCAAGGAAAGAAACAAGGAAAGAAATGAAACAAAGAAAGAAAACTTTCTTCTTTCTCCCTGTACTGCCCTTAAGTAGCCTCCCTTTCCCATACTGCTCTTGCTGGGCATATACTACCTCTGATGCATTCTGTCAAATCTTTCTTTGATTTGTCACTTTGTCTGCCCCTCAGTTAGACATCATTTCCAAACATGGCTGCTTCCTTCTATAAACTAACCTTACCTTCACTGTTTTGGATTGAAGGTGTGTTAAGGGCATGCCTGTATTCCAACCAGATCATACTACAATCCAGAACATATCTGTACTCCAGCCAGACCATGTAGACCTAAATAGTCTTTGGTGTAATCCCTTACCAGAGCAGCCATGTTGCTGGATCAAAATTCCTCTATGTATAATAGTCACATACATAATCTATACACATATACATGTATCTTGCTATTGCTCAAAATGTAAACAAACACACATTCATGCAAATTTAAGTCAAGCAAGCACAGAAACATGAAATTTTTGTTAACAAACCAGCATTTCTCCCTTTTACTACCACGTATCCTACTACTCCCTTCTCCTACTACATGATGAAAAGGAAGTGATTTAGCCATGTTATCTGCTGTTATTGTTATGATTTTCTGAGACAGGATCCACTTCTTTAGCCCAGGCTGTCCTTTAACTCACGTTTTTCCTGCTTTGAACTCTAGAGTGCTCTAATTGCATCACTGTGCCTAAAAACAGGGCAATAATTTATAAGAATAGAAAGCAGAATCAGTTCACATTATAAAAGAGTGAAATTAAATTTTTAAAATTTAAACAGGTATAAGCTAGAACAGTGAGGACAAGCAAAGCTGACAAAGGTTGTGATGAAATTGGGGTGTGTGCACATACCACACCCAGGGGCTCACACAGGAGGGAAAGCTGATTAGAAATAAAGCAACTCTTTAGTCTGCTTTTAGGACCCGCTTCCTCATACTGGTTTGCCTTACCCAGCCTTGATGTGAGTGGTTGTGATTGATCTTTTGATATTATGTTGTGTCATGTTCAGTTGATGTCCCGAGAGGCCTGTTCTTTTCTAGAAGGGTACAGAGGTGAAAGAGAGTGTGCTTTGGGAAGATGGAATATAGAAGAGACTGGGAGGACAGGATAAAGGGGAAGCTGTGGTTGTTATGTATGAGTAAATCAAAAATAAAATAAAAACTGAATTCTGTAGAATAAGCATGGAAGAGAAGCAGCAGCTATATATGTGAAGCATGCAATTTCCTGGGCCTTTTTCTACTGAACATGTTCTCACTTAAAATGCAAGGGAGAAAAGACTGGAGAAAAAGCCAGAAATACACATCCATAATTTTAGTAACTATATCAAGAAATCCTTCAACTGAGTGATTGTAAACTCCAGGGAAACAGACTAGAATGGGGCCAATGGCTCTGAAAAAACATGGCCTAGACCTTCTTTCTTCAACATTCACTCATCCAGGCTGGCATATGTAAGGCTTACTACATATTTCAGTTAAACAAATTCTGATGAATACATCAGACACTCAGAAGATGCAAGGTCTTGCCTGATGTCTTACCAGCTTCCCTGTGTTAGAATCCAAAAGCATTCCAAAGAATTTACCTTTTTCTTGGTCAATGTAATTATCACAAGTTAATCTCAAGTCACTTTAAGTGTGCTTTTAATATATTGATGGCTGTTATACATCTAACTTCTCTGCCTAAGGGTCTAGACCCTATTATGTCATGTCTATCTTTATCTTCTCCAAGGTGGTGATTTCATCTAGACATAACTAAGATAGTAAATATCATCAATAAACCAATGACTCCCATCTCTAAATATAGCAAGTTATGTTTTATGCATGCACAGTAAATTATCTGCATCTTCAGTTGACATCGTACAATACAAGGTCAGGCTAATAATAAAAACAAATCATTATCATCATCATCTGCCTTTAACTGATTATATTTCTACTACTTAGTCTTTCTCTTAAGAACAAGAAACTTCAAACTAGATACTCAGACTTTAGTGATATTTCTCTTCCTTTGCTCTTAGTTCATCACTGAGTCTTGGTGACTTTTCCCCCTAATCTCTTTAGGGGCTTCCTTTCAACTTGTCCCTCATTTTTAAAATTCTAGTTCAGTGATCTGTCTCTGGTTGGCCTCCACACAGAAAAGGGAAATCTTTGCCACAGCTTCTGGTACCCATTACTGAAACATTTAGTTAGTGTTCCTCAGCTATATCTTTTACTTCATTCTAAAAACATTGAAAATATTCAGCATTTTTAACTTACCAAGCACATCAGGCCTCAGGGTTATTGACACGTCTTTTCTTTTCCAAGAAAAAAGTTCCTTTGTGCTCTCCCTCTGGTGAGCTTCTACTAATATCCTAGTCCCAGGAAACATTAGTTGGTCTCAGAAATGTATTATGTCTTCCAGTTGATGTCTCATAAAATTGATCTTGTTGAAATGTAAAAAACTCATGATATATCATGACATCTTTGGTGTGTGCCTGTCTGGTGCATATGTGTGTATCTGTGTCTGTGTGTGTGTGTGTGTGTGTGTGTTAGACTCTCTCTCAGTAAAGCAAAGAAGCATTTGAGAAAACGCAGCATTCATATACCCAGAAGATGCTCCAGCACACAACAAGAAAATTTGCTCAACCATGTTCATAGCAGCCTTATTCATAATAGCCAGAACAAGGAAACAGCCTAAGTGTCCCTCAGTAGAAGAGTGGATAAAGAAACTGTGGTACATATACACTATGGAATACTACTCAGCTATTAAAAACAAGGAATTCCCGAAATTTGTGGATAAATGGATTGAGCTAGAAATGATCATAATGAGTGAGTTAACCCAGAAGCAGAAAGAATCAAATGGTATATACTCACTTATATCTGCATACTAGCCCAAGGGGCATGTCCCACGAAAGCCTTCACTTACCAGGAAACTGGGACAGAGGGGAAGGCATCCTATTGGGACTCTAAATGAGAGACGCATGGGAGAACAGCAAAATAAAAGGATACAGAGGGTCCTAGAAATCGACAAGTAGAACAATATGATAGGCAGATTTGGGCCCAGGGGTCCCGCTCAAACTAAGGCACCAGAAATGCAGCATTCTAAGAACACAGACCAACGAAAGGTTATAGTTTTCATTTGAATCTTAGCAGATGAGAAGATATGTAGGCACTAGAACTGATTTCTATGCAAAATTCTTTTCCTATAGATAAAGTGAGTTTATGTACTTCTTTGCCACTATCTGCCCTAAGTAGTCCATTTGTGGAATTAAAACTAACCTAAAAATAGGTTAATAAAAAGTAGGTTTAAAATTTGAAAAGTGGCTTCCTGGGAAAATTTATGGATTGTAAATCTTTAACAGCAGCAGCACTACGCACTGTGCCTGGCCAGAGACTCCAACCAGCTTCTTCAGAAAAAAAAAAACTTGAGAGTAGACTAATTAGTATTCCAGACCATACAGCCAATGTAATATTCTTTTCATTTTTGCTTAGAGTATCAAAACTCTAGTGGGACATCACTCTTTTTACTTTCATGCATGTAGTAGGCAATTTTCTTTTATCAAGTTATAAATAATAAAATGTTCATTGTATTTAAAACACGGAGTCCTACATGAACATATGTGGTTGACATGGACACACAATATTAAGGACCCAAATACCTCATACCTGTGAAAAACTGCAGAGCCTTACCTGAGCTAGGTTCAGGGAAATGGCAAGGACTGCCCTCCTGGTCCATGTGTTAACAATATGTGTATAAAATGTCCATTCTAGGTTTCACCCTCTGGATATCTGGAGCCTGAAAACTGCTTCAATTCACAGAATGAGTCTACTGAGAGCAGCTAAACCTGCCTTCTTGTTCAGCTATATAATACCCCTACCTCCATATTTAGCTATATATAAAAAACACATTGGGGATCCAGGGCATCTTATCCATCAGAGAGAGAGTTCAGTACACTCAACCCAAGATTTTTTGTGTGTCCATGTGTTAGTATTTTCTTCGTTCCCTCACTGCCCCAGTCAGGTCACGGTGCATCAAGTCATACAGAGACTTGACAGCTCATACTTTGAAAATATGTGAAAAGGCTAAAGCTTATCAAAAAAATAAACATTTAAAGCAATACTTTGTGTGTTATACTGTTTTCTCAAATACACATAAATAAATAGTCTATTGTAACATGAGCATCTGAGACATTTTAATAGGAAAAACTTGAAATACAACAATAAGATATTTAGACTGAGTCAAGATGCTTTGGGGTGCATACATAACAAGAAAGAATCTCCTGCCTCTTCAAAATAGGATGCCAAATGTGTGTATGGTCTTTGAAATAAGCAAGAAATGGTCTGCATATTTAGGTCAGTGATAAAGAGCTCACCCCGCATGCCTGAGACCATTGGTTCAATTTCTATCATCAGAACGAAAACAAAGGAACCTTTCACTTAGAGATGTTAACTAAGATACTCTTACGGGAAGAGCCTGTGCTGGAGAGATCACTTCTGCTTTCCTGTTTGATGGGAGTAGTATCCTCTAAATATCTTAACTCTGTGGAACTGATTTAGTCACTTTTATAGCTGTAAATTTGGCATTTGCAGAAAATGGTCATGATTGGGATACATATTAACTAGGATATTCAGAGAAGCATGGGAGAAAAATGTACCTCCTTCATCTTTAACTCTACACATCCCTATATTTCTATCTTGAGATAATATTCTGAAAGTCTTACAGAAGCAAACATTGCTATTTACTGTAACACTACACACCGCCATGGGAGCCCTTCTACAAGCAAGGGTTCCATGCAGATGCCATGCACTGGTTAGAACACCCAGGAGGAAAGCAGCAGGTCTCAAAGAGCGAATGACTTAAAAATTTGCCAAAACAAATTATCAGAGGTTTTCTTCAGTCACATTCAGTATCAAATTATGAAAAATATGACACAATTGGATCCATACCAAACCTTACAGTTTTTAATTGTTTTTATTTTTTTCCAGTTACTCTAATGGCAGTGACTTCGTGTTTTAAGACTTCAAGGTTCCTTCACATCCACTGATAGCATCAAGCTGATCTATTACTTGGATGCTCACTAACCAACATCAGCAAAATCACTCATGCACATTCATTCCTGCAGGACATGGTATTAGCTGATTTTCTTCAACCGACTACTTTAAGAACAAATGGGTGTTTTGTAAACTGTAGGGGAATGATCTTCCTACCTGGAATTATTTATCATTCTTGATTTGCACATCTGAAACTTGCAATTAAACTTCATTCTCCATTGACTATGCTGTAAATTCTTTCAGGAAGAACTATTGCTTAAATTGCTAACATCCATGTAACTATAAATGAACTAAATGCTTTTAGGAAGTACAGGAACATATACTATTATGAAATCCTAAAGATGCATAAAAGAGAGACCATTAAATGGAGAGATTATTTTGAAGTTAAATGTTAGCTGCTTCACAAGTTAGTGACTGAACTCATAACCAAATATTCAGTGAAGAAAGTCAGAAAAGCCATTTTTTTGCTCTGAATTTAATGTTTTATTTTTGTTTTTATTTGCAGTGGGAGTGAAAGGGAGATATTTTCCTGATAGGCTTGCCCACTCTCTTCAGGTAGCTGAGAGATCAAAGAAACTTCAAAGCCAAGAGGAAAGAAATGAAGCGGCTGCTGAGCATCTCACAGCCACGTGAGAACTGGAGGGACCACTTCCAGGGATACACATGCCACTGAGGCCAAGATTGAGAATTCGTCACAATTCAAGATTCAATTTTCAGGTAACCAAGATTAAAAAGACCTGTGGCTTCCTATTCCACAATGTGATCAGTCATTTCCAGGAGGATGGCCAGTGTTCAAAAACAGAATCAAATCCAACTAGGTATGAAAACAGAGTTCAATCACCTAACACAGAAAGTTCCCCAGCTTGCTGTTTTCTACAGATTGCTAAAAAAAAAAAAAAAAAAAATCTTTGGAGAAATGTTAAATTATAAAATCATCTCTTCAATATATTTTCTCCCTAAAATAGATCTAATGGGTTTTTTTTTCTATTCATGCTTTGCATGAACAAACAGCTCCACTTCAGCTGAAACTTGTTACACTCACAGAATGCCAGGTTCCTCCCCAGGCCTGGGCAGAAAAAGTAATACCATGACACTAAATACCTCAGGTTTTTGCAGGAGTTTGAAGCACAAAGGTCTAAAATATGGTTCTTTCACAAATAAAGCAAGTCTCTGAGGGCTTGCTGGGAAAATATAGTTTCTTAGATTATATGAACAGGGTACACTGGGATAATTAAACATAACTTAGTAACAGATTGGTGATGTTTCAAAATATTGCATTTTTATTGATTTGTGACTTAAATAAAAGGAAAAATCAACTGACATCCTCTTAATATTTATCTGAATGTCAATTATCCTCCTTTTTAATTTTTTCTTCCTCTTTAGTCTACCTTCTATTATCACTAATACCCAACATAGCCAATGCTTTTAAAAGGTATTTACATGTAAGATCCTTTAGAAATACATGTGATACTTTTAATTATAAATGGCATTATAATTATAAAATATATGCCAAGCATCACTGAATTAACATGTTAAAGAATATGAGGAGTGATTTTGAATACTAGAAGTATCATGATTTAAACACACTACTATCGGCTTATATCACAATACTAAATTCTTCCCATGACACAATGAGGCAAAGGTGAAGGTGAGTAAAGTAAATGTCTTTACACCAAAAGTTCAATTGCTTTATCTCTTTTTGTTATTGTTTCTTTATTTTTTAGTTCCTGGGTGAATGGCATTCCTACCTTCCTAAATAATTCAAGATAGTGATAGAGCTATTTATGTGTTCAAATATCAACATCTGATCTGCATATTCTTAAAATAAATGGTTGCATTGGTCTTTCATTCTACTCCCTCACAAGGTCTCTGGTTTAGATCCCAATGGCATCAGACAAACTGAGTTAGTTCCCCAGTGGCTGGCTATTTAAGGTGCAAGCTCTTCTTTTTCCCAAATTAACCAGTTACAACAACTACTGTCATGCTAACATGCCTAGAGCTTGGTATTTGTATCTCCGTTATTTTTACCATATTCTGTTCATTATAGGAGAAGAAGCTCCTTATCCGCGTGCTTAGGTTGACACATCTCAGGACTGTATTTCTACCACTTCAAACTGTTCAGCTGTATTCAACTCACAAAGGATATTCAAATATTCATATACCCCTGTGACTTTAATTACCCTGTTCTCTCACCTAGGACTCTATCATTTTGCCTCCCTTTATCTTCAGTTGATTCTTATTTTCCAACCTTTAAGGCACAATTTTGTGACAATGCCTTAAACCTTTGTTTGCATTTTCTTTAGCTCTTCCTTGCCCATTGTCTCAGTTAAGGTTTCTATTACTGTAGTAACCACCCCCCCCCCCCAAGAAAACCTGGGGAATTAATGGTTTACCCTACCATATAACTCTAGCATCAAACTCTATAGCTTAGAGAAGTCAGTCAACAATCAAGGCAGGAACTTAAGCAGAGGCCATTGAGATGTGCTGATATTGGCTTGCTTCCCATATTTTATTCAACTTGCTTTCTCATACAACCCCAGGATCACCAAGCCATGGTAGCACTGCTGCCGTGTGATGAGAATATCCATGCTGCTCATTATTCAGGAAAATGCCAGCCAGGCTGGTGGTGCACACCCATAATCCCAGCACTCAGAGAGGCAGAGGCAGGAGTACTTCTGTAAATTAGAGGCCAACCTGGTCTACAAAGTGAGTCTAGGACAGCCAAGGCTACACAGAGAAACCCTGTCTTCAAAAAAAGACAAAAAACAAAAACAAACAAAAACAAAAACAAAAAAGAAAGAAAAGAAAAAGAGAAAGGGCAGGCCATACAGGCTTGCCTGCAAACCAATCAGGTGGAGCCATTTTCTCAATTGAAGTTCCCTCTTTCTAAACAACTCTAACCTGTGTCAAGATGAAATAAAAACTAGCTAGCACAATTGACCCCTTGTCAAACTGACATATAAACAAAACCCATATATATATTCCAAACACCCAATATTAATTCTGATATCATAAAACATTCCAAGTTTTAATTCCCAGTGTTTAAAAATTCAAAAATACGTTGAAAGTTCAGTCCCATTAAAACACAGAGTCTCTCAGTTTACCTAAAGTATTCAAATTCTGACTGTAATATCAGAAGTCTAAAATTCCCAAATCTATAAAAATAAGAATCTCTAAAATCCTCAAGTATCTTAACTGATCTCCTGCAAAAATCAAAAATAAGTTAATACATCTTATGTTAAGCAGGAAGGGTAAGACACAGTCATAAAAGCCAACCAAAGCATTTCCAAAGGCCAACAGCTGACATAATTCAGTGATTCACATATGAGACCCATCATGAACCCCTAAGCTCCAAATGGTTTAGGCAGTTCCATTTCTTCACCTCTGCCAACCACAGAAAACACAGCTCATCTTCTAAGTTTAATAGCTCCACTCCACATCAGTTGCTGTTCTTGGTGATTCTTGCTATACATAGTACTGATATCTCCCAAAATCTCAGATCTCCACAGCAACTCAGTTTCTTTTTGCCAGTATCCTCTCCTGGGTTCTCTTCAGGGACTCTGATCTGCCACCTGGCTTCTGTAGAAACTGAGCCTGCACCTGCACTAATGCCCTCTCTTGACCTCTCTTCAGGGAACCCACCTCTGCCACACAGTGCCAAACTTCAGTTTAGCTCCATAACCCCTTCACGCCTTCAAAATAAGTATCACTTGTCTGAGTCTTACACAATACCACGTTCATCTGTCTGAATGAGGTACAGCCTTGGCCAACTCTGGAGTAAAACTTCTCTGTCCTGACCCTGAGAAATACCTCCCAGATTTTATTTCAATGATGCTGCTCTCTTCTTTTTTTTGAAAATTAAATTTATTTATTTTTTCTTGTTTCTTACATGTCATAATTTTACCTTTTATTTTATTTTTTTACTTTTTAAAAATTTATTCCTGTTTATTTATTCATTCATTTTAAATCCCAACTGCAGCTCCATTCTTCCTCCCCATCCTATTCCACCCTCCTGTTCTTTCCCCTCTCTCCTTCTCCACAGAAAAGAGGCGCTCCCCCATACAAACCCACCCCAGAACATCAAGTTGCCTCAGGACTGAGCATTCCCTTTCCCACAGAGGCCAGACAAGGCAGTTAGAGGAAAGTGATCCAAAACAAATTCCATATCAGAGATAACCCTGGATCCTTTTGCTAGGGGACCCATATAAGACCAGCTGCCCCAAAGACACGTATGTGTGGGGGCCTTGGTCCAATCCACACATTCTCCTTGGTTAGGGCTTGAGTCTCTGAGCCTCTGTGGGCCTAGGTTATTGACTCTGCTGGTCTTCATCTACTGCTGATGTCTATTTCTGCTTCTGAGTGTGAGTCAAGCATCCTCCCGTGGGTCCTCCTCTTTACTTAGACTCTTTGGGTCCCTGGATGATAGTATGGTTATCCTGTACTATATGGCTAATATTCACTTACAAGTGAGTACATACCATATGTCTTCTAGATCTGAGTTACCTTACTCAGGATGATCTTTCCTAGTTCCATCCATTTTCCTGCAATTTGCATGATGTATTTCTTTTTAAGAGCTGAGTAGGTGTGTTTAGAAAGTTGTCTCCTGTGCCAATGAGTACAAGACTATGCCCTGCTTTCTCGTCTATTAGATTTAGTGTTTATTGTTTTATGTTGATGTCTTTGATCCACTTGAAGAAACATTCTGTGCAGGGTGATAAATATGGTTCTATTTACATTCTTCTACATGTAGATATCCAGTTGGATCAGCACCATTTGCTGAATATGCTTTCTTTTTTTCATTGTATGGTTTTGGTTTCTTTGTCAAAAATCAAGCGCCAGTAGTTGTGAATTTATTACTGGGTCTTCACTTCTATTCCATTAATCCGTTTCTGGGCCACGTAGATTTTATTATTATTATTCTATAATACAGCTTGAAATCAAGGATGGTTATATCGCCAGTTCTTTTATTGTATAGTATTGTTTTACCTATGTTGAGTGTTTTTATTTTGCCACATGAAGTTGAGAATTGTTCTTTCAAGGTATGTAAAGATTGTGTTGATATTTTGAGGGCAATTGCATTATATCTGTAGGTTGCTTTTGGTAAGATGGCCATTTTTTACTATATTAATCTGAGTGTTCCATGAACATGGAAAATCTTTCCATCCTCTGATATCTTTTTCAATTACTTTCTTCAAAGATTTGAAGTTCTTGGCATACAAGCCTTTAACTTGCTTTGTTAGAGTTTCACCAAGACATTTGATATTATTTGTGGCTATTGTGAAGGGTGTTGTTATCCTAATTTCTTTCTCAGCCTATTTGTTGTTAGTATTCACCATGGTTACTGTTTTTTTAAGGGGGCGAGGATCCCTTATGTATACTATCATATCATCTGTGACTAGTGATATTTTGCCATCATCCTTTCTAATTTGTAACTCTTTGATCTCATTTAGTTGTCTTAGTGTGCTAGATAGAACTATACTGAAGAGATATGGGGGAAAATGGGCAGCCTTGCCTTTTCCCTGATTTTAGTGGGATTGCTTTAAGTTTTTCCATTTAATTTGATGTTGGCTATAGGCTTTCTCTATATCGCCTTTATTATGTTTATGTATGTGCCTTGTATTCCTGATCACTCCAAGACTTTAAACATGAATGGGTGTTTACTTTTGTCAATTCTTTTCAGCATCTAATGATATGATCATGCAATTTCTTTCTTTAAGTTTGTTCATATGATCGATTACATTAATGTATTTTTGTATATTGAATCGTCCCTGCATCCATGGAATGAGGCTGGCTTTATCATGGTGGATTCTGTTTTCGATGTGTTCTTGTATTCTGCTTGCAAGTATTTTTGCATCATTGTTTGTAAGGGAAATTGATCTGAAATTCTCTTTCTTTGTTGAGTCTTTGTGTGGCCTAGGTATCAGGGTGACCATGCTCTCATAGAATGAGTTTGGCAATGTCATTTCTGTTTCTGATTTGTGGAATAGTTTGAGGAGTATTGTTAGTAGCTCTTCTGTAAAACTCTGGTAGAATTCTGCCATGAAACCTTCTGGCCCAATCCTTTTTTGCTTGGGAGATTTTAATGACTTCTTCTATTTCCTTATGTGTTATAGAAATATTTAGACAGATAACTTGGCCTTGACTGAACATTGGTAAGTGGAATCTATCAAGAAAATTGCCCATTTCATTTTGATTTTTCAGTTTTGGGGAGTATAGGCTTTTGAAGTAAGACTTAATGGTTCTTTGGATTTCCTCAGTGTCTCTTGTAATACCTCCTTTTTCATTTCTTTTTTTGTTGATTTGGATATTGTCTCTCTGTCTTCTAGTTAGTTTGGCTAAGGCTTTGTCTGTCTTGTTGATTTTCTCAAAGAACTGGCACTTTGTTTCTTTGATTCTTTGTACTGTTCTCTTTGTTTCTAATTTACTGATTTCAGCCATAAGTTTGATAATTTCCTCCCCTTTGATGTCTTTGCTTCTTTTTGTCTTAGAGCTTTCAGGTATGCTATTAAGTTGCTAGTATGAGACCTCTAAAATTTCTTTATGAAGGTGTTTAGTGCTACATACTTTCCTTTTAGCACTGCTTGATTATATCCCATAAGATTGGGTATGCTTGCCTTAATTTTCATTGAATTCTGTGACTTTTTAATGTCTTCCTTTATTTTTATCCTGATCCAGTGGTCATTGAGTAGAGAGTTGTTCAGTTTCTTTGAGGTTGTAGACTTTCTGTTGTTTTGTGTTGTTGCATTCTAGCTTTAATCAACGGTCATCTGATAAGCTACAAGGGTTTATTTCAATTTTCTTGTATCAGTTAAGGCTTGCTTTGTGACCACTTTTGTTGTCAATTTAGAAGAAAGTTCCATGAGGTCATCTTGAAAAGATATATTCTTTTGTTCTTGGGTGAAAAACTCTTAGGTCCATTTGATTCATGTTAGTTTTATGATTTCTTCATTTATTTTCTGTCTATATGGCCTGTCCCTTCTTTCTTGGTGAGAGTGGGGTATTGAAGTCTCTCAGTGTTAATGTGTTGAGATTGATGTATGATTTAAGCTTTGGTGATGTTTCTTTTACAAATGGTAGTGTCCTTGTATTTGGGATATAGATGTTCAGAATTGCGATTTCATCTTGGGGGATTTTTCCTTTGATGAGTATAAAGTGTCCTTCTTCATCTCTTTGATTAATATTGGTTTAAAGTCCATTTTATTAGATATTAGAATGGTTACTCCAGGTTGTCTCTTGGGTCTATTTGCTTGGAAAAGATTTTTTCAGCACTTTATTTTATGTCTATCTCTGCTGCTGAGGTGTGTTTCTTGTATGCAGCAGAATGATGGGTTCTGTTTATGCATCCATATGGTTAGCCTATGTCTTTTTATTGAGTAATTGTGTCCATTGGTATTGAGAGATATTAATGACCAGTTGTTGTTAGTTCCTGCTATTTTGATGTTGGTAGTGGTAGTGTCTGTATGTGTTCTCTTTCTTTTGGCTTTGCTGAAGTGGTGTTATGTTTTCCTGTGTGTTCTGGGGTGTGGTTAAACTACTTGGGTTGGAGTTTTCCTTCTAATATCTTCTATAGGGCTGAATTTGTACCTAGATATTGTTTAAATTTGACTTTGTCATGGAATACGTTGTTTTCTCTATCTATGATGCTTGAAAGTTTTGGTAGGTCTAGTAATCTGGGCTGCCATCTCTGCTCTCTTAAGATCTGCATTATGTTTTCTGAGGCTCTTCTGGCTTTTAGGGTCTCTGATGAGAGGTCAGGTATAATTCAGATAAGTTTGCCTTTATATGTTACTTGACCTTTTTTCCTTGCATCTTTTCATATTCTTTCTATGTTCTATACATTTAGTGATTTTATTATTTGGGTGAAGGGTTGTCTTTTTTATTCTAATCTATTTGATGTTCTGTAAGCCTCTTGTGTATTTACAAACATCTCTTTCTTTAGGCTGAGAAAATTTTCTTCCATAATTCTGTTGAAAATATTTTCTTGTTCTTGCATGGGGAATTTTCTCTTTTTTCTCTTCCTATTATTCTTGGGTTATGTCTTTTTACAGTGTCCTCTATTTGTTGAATGTTTTGTGTCAGGAATTCTTTAGATTTAACATTCTCTTTGACAGATGTATGGATTTCTTCAATTGAATCTTCTATGCTTCCCTCCGTCTCTTATATTCTGTTGGTGATGCTTATGTATGTAGTTTCTGTTCTTTTCCCCAAGCTTTCCATCTCCAGGATTCCATGTGTGTGTGTGTGTGTGAGAGAGAGAGAGAGAGAGAGAGAGAGAGAGAGAGAGAGGGAGGGAGAAAGAGAGAGAGAGATTGTTGTTTCTATTTCATTTTCAGGGCTTGGACCATTTTATTCATTTCCTTCACCTCTTTGATTGTATTTTCCTGCACTTTAAAGGATTTATTCATTTCCTCTTTGAAGATCTCTGTCTGTTTGCATTTTCCTTTATTTCTTTAAGGGATTTATTTGTTTTCTCTTTAAATGCCTCTACCATCTTCATAAGAATAGATTTAAGGTCATTTTCTTGTGTTTCAATTGTGTTAGGATATCCTGGGCTTGCTGTAGTAAAATAGCTGGTTTCTGGTGGTGCCATATTTCCATGGCTCTTGTTTGCTGTGTTCTTATGCTAGCCTTTAGCCATCTGGTTGTCCCAGGTGTTGTCTGTTTTTTCCTGGTGCCCTCTAGACTTCTTGAGAAGGCAAGAAGAGGCCTTGGCAGGAGGCTGGATATTCCTAGATGATCCTGAGTTCTTTTAGATCTCCTCAGGAAGGTAGGTAGAGCCCTGGACAGGAGATTAGTAAACATGTTTCTCTGCTGCTGGTTTTTGGGTTGCAGACCGACATGGTGCAGGCCAAGGAGATGGCGTTTGGGAGCAGGGTGCTGTTCGAGTCGAGTGAGAACTGCACCACCCACACCACAGACCTCACAGGCCTCCTCTCACAGGCCAGGCCTGTGCTCAGTGACTAGAGCTGAATCGTGCAGAGGTGGTTACTAGGGGCAGCACCAAGGCGGGGACCCACAGCGGATGGAGCACACAATGGAACCAGAGACTCAGGAGGCGCAAATCAACAGAGCCACAAGTTCCCTAGGAGAAGAAACTGAGCTGTGCCAACATCAATGGTTTCTGTGAGCAACTCAACAAAGACTTTGAGGGGCCTCCACTTGCCACCTGCTTCATGGCACACAAGATCCAGTTCCCACGGAAGTAGGATGTCATCCAGGCCTTGATGGCCAGCAATAATCTGGCTAATTGAACAGGACCAGGAGAGCTGGCCGTGAGGACGCTGGATCAAGTGAACCAGCCCTGGGGACATGGGAGCTGGAGAACTGGCCCTGCCCTGAGGACACAGGAGCTAGACAGCTGACCCTGCACTGAGGATATGGGAGCAGAAGAGTCCGCCCGGCCATGATGATACAGGAGCGGGAGGTGGGGGCTGCCCTGAGGACATGGGAGTGGGGCCTGATCCAGGGCTCTGAGTCAACCTCACCCCAACATCTACTCCATGTATGACCTGCTCGAACACATGAAGGAGCCGGACCTCAGATTCAATAATTAAGAATCTCCTTGACACAGGGCAACAATGGGATATCTGACAGCAGTCCCAGTCAGGATCTGGTAATGATAGTGTAGGCCTCAAACCAGACCCATGCCTCATAACAATGAACATTTGAGAGTAAACATATATGGACGTCCTTGAGCTGTGATATGAATTTTTTATTTGCTTTCTTATATACCTTTTTTGTTTGTTTGGTTGGGTTTTTGGTTGGTTAGTTGATTGGTTGGTTTATTTGGGTTTTTGGAGAAAGAGTTTCTCTGTGTTGTCCTAGCTGTCCTGGACGTATCTTTATAGACCAGGCTGGCCTGGAACTCACAGAGATCCACTTTTTTCTGCCTCCTGAGTCCTGGGATTAAAGGTATGCACCTCCAGCTCACATACCTTAATATGGAATTTGCGCCATCACTTTTCTGACATATAAGATGGTGTATTGCTCATATTTTTAAAAACAAAAGAGAAACTGAGTGGTTGTGTTTTTTCTTAAATATCAGAAAATGTGGTACTTGTATATACCTACTATTTTTAAACCAATTTATACTTATTTGTTGGATAAAATATATGGAAATTAAAAATATAAGTAACAGCAATGACTGTCTCTCAGGCTTTATGTCTATACTCTGTAATGTCTCAAAATAAAAGTTAGGCATAAGTACCATCCATTTTTAGTCTATCCAATACAAACTTACTGAAGTTACCTTTCTGTACAAAATTTTAAAATTACCTAAGGCAATATCCATTGGATATCAGATGCTAAAGCTATGTTTATTGCTCTGTATGCCACATGTATGTCAGTTTTTCTGATGATTTATTGAAAACTATATAAATAACTTTCTACAAAAAAAATTTAAATGTGCCTGAGTCAATAGCCAAACTCTGCCATAACAGGGTAAACAAGTCCTTAATGGTTCCTGCCTCACAATAATGTCTGTCAATTATATTGGGCCAGAAGGCTGAAGATGATGCATCAACATTATAAGGAATTTTGGGTGACTGTTCAATAAAGAAATTTTCTCTGTCATCTTCTCATTTGGGAAACTGCCAACCTGCACTCCCTGTATACTCAAGTAATTAATTTTATTCCTTCTCAAGTCTCTGATGAGGTTGAAGACTAGATTGTTTAGTCTTATAATTAAGCTTAGTTGTTCAGGTGTTAAGATGTTTTTAGGTCTAGATAGATGTTTTAAGTTGATAATGATGAGATATGATAGATATTGATTTACATTCAGAATTTTAGACTCACCAAGATAGGAAAGATATTTTCTTCAAGGCTTCCAAATACATATAGCCAAAACACTATGAATATAACATTTATGTAATTCCTTATTGTTTCCTTACTGTTCTTCTTGCTATAGGTAGTTTATTGTATATATGTGTAATAATATAAATGTATATATAAAAATATTTAAGAAAAATAAAAATATAATTCAAAAATAAAATAAAAACTAAAGTGCATTTTCAAGGAAAAAAATGTGCCTTCATTTTAAAATAGTTGTAGTTGTTAATGTGTCCTAAATGGTGTTGGCTATCTAACAGTAGATTGTGAGCCTGAGGTAAAAGTCACATATATTGTATCAAGAAAAAAATCTCTAGTGTTTGTTTGGACCAGAAATGACTGTTCTATTCAATCCAATTTCACATGTTGATTGTTAATCTATTTCATTAGGTCTGTGAATTTGAAGTGATTAATAGATTCTTTAGAATTGATCCATTCTTACATTTATGAACAAGCCCCAATGGCCATGATAAATTATGTCTTTTCAGTTCAGCTGGATTCCATTTGCTGATAATTAGTATTTTTCATCTGTGTTCATAACTTACATTGATGTATTCATTTTTCATCTTCTTTGTTAGATTTTTAAAGCTTTTATTTTTCCTTTGTGTTCTGAAAACATTTAAATACCTGCCAACGAACATTCTCTACAGTTGAGTGGAAAGTGGAGTATGACTTTCACACGAACTCTGGTGCCCCATATTTGACCATGTCTCCTGGAGGGGGAGACCTGGTGGCACTCAGAGGAAGGACAGCAGGTTACCAAGAAGAGACTTGATATCCTATGAGCATATACAGGGGGAGGAGGTCCCCCTCAGGAACAGTCATAGAGGAGGGGAGTAAGGGGAAAATGGGAGGGAGGGAAAAATGGGAAGATACAAGGGATGGGATAACCATTGAGATGTAACAAGAATAAATTAATAAAAAAGAAAGAAAGAAAGAAAATTTAAAAATAAATAAATAAATACCTGACAACAAGTCATTGAAGACTTTTTTTGCAGTAGTTTATAAAATAACTGAATTTTTTCTTTTCTTAGAAATAAGACTTCAGCTTCCACATGCTTCCTATAATGACAATTCCATGGTAATTCATTATTTTAAAAATTAATAAAATAAATATTATTGTACTAAATTTCTTTTCAAAATCATGTTAAATTAGTGTTTTTTTTTTTTTTTTTTTTTTAAAGAGATAAGCTGTAAATGACTTGCATGGCTTATTGTCATGGTGGAGCCATCATGGATGACCACATCCTTCTCTGGAGCCTGTGAATGTATTGTGAAATGTATTTAAAAAATGACAGTTACAGATGGGATTGATTTGCTTATCAAATGGCCTTAACTAGAGAAATCACCCTGAGTTGCCTAGACAACTTTAGTATGCGCAGGGATGTTTAGAAGAAGTTCAGGGAAGCAAGCAAAGCAGGGTTAATGCTAGGGGAAGCATTGCACCAGTCACTACCAGCTTTAAAGAAGGAAGGAGGCAGCGAGCCAGGGAACGTGACAGGAGCCGGAGCTAAAAAAAGGGGGTTTCCCCAAGACCTCTGGAGAAACTGCCACCCCAACACTTTGTTTATAAGTTTTCCAATCCATTTCAGATTTCTAACTTTCAATCACACAGACATTTTGTTATTGGACTGAGTTTGTAGACTGAGGAAAGAACTTTGGACTGAGAATAACCACCAAGTCCAACTTCCCATGTAAAATCTCACGCGTACTTATGGTTTTGCATACACATATTCTTAGAGCAGTACTCTACACAAGAACTCCAGTTAACTAAAGTATTGATTCCTCATCACTCAAGTGATGCATCAATAACTGTACTATGGGAGAAACAATGAAGAAAACTGTTCATGATCTGTGGTAAATCCTTGGTTAATCTTTGGTGTAAAACATTTACAAAAATGAATTTTTCATTGATTTATTTAATCATCATGATCATTTTTATACATCTTTCTCATTCTCTTTCCCTGCATTTGTCTAATTTCCTTTCAATTTTCCTGTATACTGATTAATTTACTTTTATTATTATTTAATATTGAGTGAAAAGTTGTTTTTCATGATTGTAATGATTGTAAATTCTATTTTGATTAAAAATATTTTTGCAAAACTTTACATATAATAAAGTAATATTTTTGAAGTGATGTG
Source organism: Acomys russatus (assembly GCF_903995435.1). Taxonomy (NCBI): domain Eukaryota; kingdom Metazoa; phylum Chordata; class Mammalia; order Rodentia; family Muridae; genus Acomys; species Acomys russatus. Next base: position 43,086,571 of record NC_067167.1, read on the forward strand.
GTTACTGGTGAGGTTTAAATATTTAAAGAAAATTTCAACTATGAAGCAATACATTCAAAATAATTGTATATTATTACAACATCTTTTTCTGTGTTTATAGAATATTCTTGAGATAATTTTTAATCATTTGGAAAAATTTCAGCACAGCAACTTTTACTGTTTGGCCAATACTTAACTTTGTAATAGATTACTTATTATTCTAAAAAAAAAATCTCATATTTGCTTCACTTTTTTCTGATTGAGCCCCAAGTAGCTAGTTACTGAAATTATTTTTCTTTTCATTTCTCTTCACATTCCTAATTTTTTATTATTCTTTACTATTTCCTGTATTAAGTGTTTCATATCATCATTTAAAATTTACTTTATTTCCAACATGATGTGGTGGTGCACTCCTGTTATCCCAGACCTCTAGGAGGTAGAGGCAAAGTGACCTCTGTGAGTTCAAGGCTAGCCTGGTCTAGAAAGTGAGTCTAGGACAGCCAAGAGTACACAGGAAAAACATGTCTCAAAAAAAACAAAACAAAAAAGAAATTTACTTTATTTCCTTCCCAAGACATTCGTACTTAAAACAATTTTGATTTACATATAAGCATTGTCTTGTCCTTTTCCTTGTGTTTGCTATTTCAACATTCACACACACTCACACACTGTACCCTAATTTATTTTTTGTTATTTTAGTTTATCCATAAATATCATTGACTAGGATTCCAAAGTGATAAATTTTTTATCAATAAGTATGAGACACAGTGGTACATGTTCATGGCATCTTCATTTTTGTATACTTCTTACTTACCTGCCATCTTTTATCCACAGCTTTGGGATGTGGGGAACACATATTTTCAGAGAAGGACCATTGTCCTGTTTTTCTTTCAAAGTGAACATTGTTCCTTGCAACCTGGAGGCTGTAGTCTCAGTTTGCTACCTGGTACAGGTTCTGGATCTTCAAGAACAGTTAACAGGCAATGATGAGAAAACAGAATAATATTGTCTGCCACATATAAAGAGAAGAGACTGCATTTTTTAAAATATGCCATATTTAAGTTACCTAGTGGAGGCTTATGGCAAGAAATTACAGCATCAGCTCTCCTGGATGTTATTCTATTCTGTGTGACAAAGTTGAACTTTTTGAGATGATGTAGAAATAGCCATGTAATGGCTGCTGTACAGATGTCTTATTAAATTATATCAGAATCTTAAGTTTTGTACAGATGTAGTATGGACAATTAAAGTATCATTTCTGAAATACAGCTTGGGTTAATTTATTCTTTGAGAATTTCATACATAGGTACAGTTAAATATCATATCCATTATCTTCTGTCTCTCTCAAAGCTGTCAAATATGCTCCCTGTTCTTTTTTAACATAGTTTATTAATTTATTCATATTACATCTCAATTGTTATTCCATCCCTTGTATCCTCCCATTCCTCCCTCCCTCCCATTTTCCCCTTACTCCCCTCCCCTATGACTGTGACTGAGGGGGACCTTCTCCCCCTGTATATGCTCATAGGGTATCAAGTCTATTCTTGGTAACCTGCTGTCCTTCCTCTGAGTGCCACCAGGTCTCCCCATCGAGGAGACGTGGTCAAATATGAGGCACCAGAGTACATGTGAAAGTCAGTCCCCACTCTCCACTCAACTGTGGAGAATGTCCTGTCCATTGGCTAGATCTGGGTAGGGGTTCAAAGTTTACTGCACGTATTGTTCTTGGCTGGTGCCATAGTTTGAGCAGAACCCCTGGGCCCAGATCCACCTGTCATAATGTTCTTCTTGTAGGTTTCTAGGATCCTCTGGATTCTTCCATTTCCCAATTCTCCCATGCTTCTCTCATCTAGAGTCTCAGTAGCATGTCCTCACATCTATATCACTTTCCTCATAGGTGAAGACTTTCATGGGACATGTCCCTTGGGCTAGTATGCAGATATAAGTGAGTATATACCATTTGACTCTTTCTGCTTCTGGGTTAACTCACTCATTATGATCATTTCGAGTTCAATCCATTTGTCCACAAATTTCGGGAATTCCTTGTTTTTAATAGCTGAGTAGTATTCCATGGTGTAAATGTACCACAGTTTCTTTATCCAGTCTTCTACTGAGGGACACTTAGGCTGTTTCCATGATCTGGGTATTATGAATAAGGCTGCTATGAACATGGTTGAGAAAATTTTCTTGTTGTGTGCTGGAACATCTTCTGGATATATTCCCAGGAGTGGAATAGCTGGGTCTTGAAGAAGCCCTATTCCCAGTGTTCTTTTATAAGCTTTTGGGTTTTTTAATTTTTAGATTTATCTATTTTGTTTTATGTGTAAGTGTTTTGCCTACATGTATGTATGTTTACCACATGAGTGCAGTGAAAGGGCACAGGAGGACAGCAGATGCGCTATGAGCTCTCATATGCATATGAGTTGTCATATGAATGCTGGGAACTGAACTCGGGTCCTCTGCAAAACCATCAGGAGCTCTTGGATAGAGTGCAAAGAGAATCTAGATAAAGGTGTTGGGCTTTGGAGTTATGAGCCACCAGCTTGAATGATGAGTATTAAACTTAGGTATTCTGCAAGAACAGTGTATGCTCTCAACTGCTGACCCATCTCTGCCTTGCCCCTCCAGCTTCTCTTCTTCTTTCTTTTAAATAACCTTTCATCCATCTCTGTTTCCCATGAGCGTAGGGCCATCCACGGGAGCACATCTTCATTTCCAATTTTGTATTCTATTCTTACTTCCCATGAAGCTGTAAAAATCAACATGGCTACGATGGATCAGATTTGTCCTCGAGTACACAGTTCTGTAAACACATTTGCTCTTAAAAAAATATTTTTGTCTTCTACTTCATCTTAGGTCAGGATACATACAAAACATGAACAGATTAACATTTTTACTTCATATACAAACATATAAATTATAATGTTATACTTAAACATTCCACAAATTTTGGGGGCCAACCAATTATTAAGAATGTTTGTTTTCTTCAAGATTGCCAAAGACAATAGCCAAAACACTATGAATATAACATTTATATAATTCTTGATTGTTTCATGTTTCTTCTTGCTGTATGTAGTTTATTTTATTTATGTGTAATAATAGAAATGTATATGTAAGAAAAGAAATATAATAAAAAAGAATAAGTTTGTCTTTTGTTGTATAAAGAAATGACTGGATATACATATGACATATATATTTTATGGATATATAACAATAGATATATAATTTACATATATAATAATATATAACCTACTGTTCATATTTTTCAATAATAAAAGAACATTTGTAATTTGTGGGGAAATATGTTCTTATTTTAATTTGAGATTTTTACTATAAATTGTCTGCATTCTAAAGTGCTACACAGACATCAAATAAAGCATTATTGGATTTCTGCCTCATTAAGATGACTAGTTTTGTTTATATCTGGTCCAGCTCAGAGCAGAACCACAGAGAACACAGGGCTTAGTAACAAGTAACCATGGAAACCAAAGTCCACACGTGTTTGCACAGAATGAAGGAGCTTACATCAGGATGGAATTTCATTTAAATTAAATGTTATGATTGTTTTGTCAGTTTGGATCCTCTAAAGAATTTCAAAGCATTCCTTGAGCCAAAAGCTTATCTGTAAGGTTCAGAAAGTGTTTCCCATCAGAGTAAATTTGATGGAATTGTTTTCAAGATTTTACAAATAAGAAATGAGGAAGTTGAAAACATTGTCTGTTAAGGTACAACGTATAGGTTCTCTCCTTGCTATTAACCTGGAGAAGATGATCCTGAAGAAAGGGGAGCCAGAGCCCTGGAATGAGGCAACCTTTACACTATAATCATTAAAATGTATGTGCAGCTCCTTTTCGAGGGAGAACAGTGAACACCAGAAAGAAGATATGTTAATATGCAATTTAGATACAAATACTGCCTTGCTAATTGTAGGCATGATAAATACACAGATAGTGCATCTATAAGATTAAACCTAAAAGATCCCATCAGTATGGACAAAACTCACTTAGGGAGTTAGAAGAACCTTGAAAGGCAGTCAGAGCTATGCAGGGCAGTGAGTAAAGAGCAGCTCATCTGCAGATTCTCAAACATCACTAGATCTAGAGATTCTTTTCTATTCCATTTTTTAAAACTATAAGGAAAAAGGTAAGTTATCGGTTTTCCTTCAACATTTTTTTCTTCTCTGAATGGCACTGACCATTTTTGGTTGCCATAACTGTTGCTGGCAACAGAATAAACTTTGCTAAAACTGCTTCTCAGCCTGAAAACAACCCTGTTAAAAGATTTGACAGAGAGATCTGACAATAGGGCCATCCTAAGAGATAGCAATGAATGAGTCTTCCTATGGTCCCTATGTGACTCTGGTGCACCAGAGAGAATACAATGCCCAATCTCTGCAGAGGTCTTTGACCTGCATTTCCTATGCACCCAGACAGGCCTCAACCAGACGTGATGAATAATCAACCTCTCACTGTCACAGCCAATCTCATGGTTGGAATTTTATAACAGATGACAATAATTCATGTACCAGAAGGTTCTTGGTTCTTGCCATTATATAACAATGGAGGTTCCTCTAAGAAGATGTTTGGAATACTTTTTCTGATCTTATGTAGAAAGCCAGCCAAGGACAATGCAGGAGGTAAACTTTAAACCCCTACCCAGATCTAGCCAATGGGCAGAACATTCTCCACAGTTGAGTGGAGAGTGGGATATGACTTTCTCACGTACTCTGGTGCCTCATATTTGACCATGTCCCCTGGAGGGGGAGACCTGGTGGCACTCAGAGGAAGGAAAGCAGGTTACCAAGAAGAGACTTGATACCCTATGAGCATATACGGGGGGAGGAAATCCCCCTCAGGACCAGTCATAGGGGAGGGGAATAAGTGGGAAATGGGAGGGAGGGAAGAATGGGAGGATACAAGGGATGGGATAACCATTGAGATGTAACAAGAATAAATTAATTAAAAAAAAGAAAGCATGAAGAACAATAAAGTTCTTGGTTTTACATATATTATTGTCTTATTTAATCCCTTATCCAAAGCAAAGACTCAGTAACACTGTGCAAGTGAGGTAGAGAAAGCTCAAAGCACAGATTCAAAGAGAGAGTAGAGAAAGGTAAGTGATATGGCTTTAAATGGAAAAGGCCTCATGTGTTCGTGTTTTGAGCCTTCGTGTATAGCTTGGAGAATTAAGTTGAGGGATACGGGAACCTGGCTGTGAAGTGGAAGTTCCTGGTTTCTTTGAAGACTCAGTTGTGTAACATGGTGCTTTGACAAAAGCTGTCTTGTGAGAGGGCATGTGATGTTTTGCTGGAAGCAGACATGTGAGATTGTGGGAAGAAGTACAAAAAGAACCACGGACAGTGAGAGAAAGCTTTTTGCATTTCTACGCTGTACAACACTACACTGGTCTTTGCTAGACTTCGCTGGTCTTCATTGACCTTTGTTGACCATTGCTGGTCTTCGCTTTGTTTTGTAGAGAGAAACATTCCAGAGAACTTCTCATGGTACTCTGGCTGATTCTGGTGGCTTCCACAGACTTGTGTCAATTCGGTGGACACTTGCTGTTTCTACTGGATTGTGTCAGTTCTACAGATTCGTGTGCCGTTTGGTCTCGGTGTCTGGTGACTGGACTGCTGGTACCCTGACACCACAGAGTGGAACTGGCCCAAGGAACTACATCTAAGCAGGTCCGTGACCCCTTCTTCCTATTAAGGTTCTTCCTGTGGTTGGTGGGTTGGAAGTGTTCACGAATGCTAAATAAAGTAGGTTTCGAAAATTTGAGGCCTGCATGGATGGACGAGGGTGTTAATAGGAACAGGAACCTGGTTCGCACCTGAAATCTCTGCCTCCAGGCCAGCAGCCACCTGATCACCTCCAGGCCTCCCTCGCTGTCTTCCCCACCATGACCTCTGAAGCCAGAAGCCAAACAATCCTTCAACCCTTGTTTTCATGAGCATTTTGTTCAGAGTGGTTGAGAATAAGAAATATGTGGACACGGGGTAAGAAAACTAGATAGTACTTGAAGGAGATATAAATGAAAATAATGGGTTTTTTTATGGACAAGTAAGATTTTAAAAAGCAAAACATATTTAGTCTCTCAATGATCTAAGGTACATTTTTAAGTGTAGTTATGAAGCAATAACATACTTCTATGACAGAGAAACTCAAACTCTGTATCCACTAATATTTTACAGACAACTTCAGAAACTTGGGATTTCAGGGAAACAGAAACAGATGTTAAGACAATTATTTTCTTGTTGTGTTGAATGTTTATTCAATGCTCGCCTAACAATTGAATACTTTAATATTTTGTGCTCAGAATTGTTTTTCAAAGTAAGACAATAAGAAGATTTAATTTTATTTTATTTTTTTTTATTAATTTATTCTTGTTACATCTCAATGTTTATCCCATCCCTTGTATCCTCCCATTCCTCCCCCCCCCCATTTTCCCATTATTCCCCTCCCCTATGACTGTTCCTGAGGGGGATTACGTCCCCCTATATATTCTCATAGGGTATCAAGTCTCTTCTTGGCTACTTGCTGTCCTTCCTCTGAGTGCCACCAGGTCTCCCCCTCCAGGGGACATGGTCAATTGTGAGGCACCAGAGTATGTGAGAAAGTCGTATCACACTCTCCACTCAACTGTGGAGAATATTCTGACCATTGGCTAGATCTGGGAAGGGGTTTAAAGTTTACCTCCTGTATTGTCCTTGGCTGGTGCCTTAGTTTGAGCGGGACCCCTGGGCCCAAATCTGCCTATCATATTGTTCTACTTGTAGATTTCTAGGACCCTCTGGATCCTTTTATTTTGCTGTTCTCCCATGCGTCTCTCATTTAGAGTCCCAATAGGATGCCTTCCCCTCTGTCCCAGTTTCCTGGTAAGTGAAGGCTTTCGTGGGACATGCCCCTTGGGCTAGTATGCAGATATAAGTGAGTATATACCATTTGATTCTTTCTGCTTCTGGGTTAACTCACTCATTATGATCATTTCTAGCTCAATCCATTTATCCACAAATTTCGGGAATTCCTTGTTTTTAATAGCTGAGTAGTATTCCATAGTGTATATGTACCACAGTTTCTTTATCCACTCTTCTACTGAGGGACACTTAGGCTGTTTCCATGTTCTGGCTATTATGAATAAGGCTGCTATGAACATGGTTGAGCAAATTTTCTTGTTGTGTGCTGTAGAACAATATGATAGGCAGATTTGGGCCCAGGGGTCCCGCTCAAACTAAGGCACCAGCCAAGGACAATACAGGAGGTAAACTTTAAACCCCTACCCAGATCTAGCCAATGGTCAGAATATTCTCCACAGTTGAGTGGAGAGTGTGATACGACTTTCTCACGTACTCTGGTGCCTCACATTTGACCATGTCCCCTGGAGGGGGAGACCTGGTGGCACTCAGAGGAAGGACAGCAAGTAGCCAAGAAGAGACTTGATACCCTATGAGAATATATAGGGGGACGTAATCCCCCTCAGGAACAGTCATAGGGGAGGGGAATAATGGGAAAATGGGGGGAGGGGAGGGAGGAATGGGAGGATACAAGGGATGGGATAAACATTGAGATGTAACAAGAATAAATTAATTAAAAAAAGACAAAAAAATAAATAATATTCCTTATTAAAAAAAATAACATTTTAATGAATTCTCACTGAACTTTAGAATATGTTGGTCAATTTGCATTTTGTCTAATTCCGTAAAAGATATCACTCTTGAAATTTACACACTTCTCTTTTAGGTCCTCTTCACTGTGCAATAAAGTAAAAACCAGTGATAGTAAACTACATTTGTCCATTTAGTTCTGTCATTATTTTTCCTCATTCTCACAAAGGTGTATATTCCATTTGTCTGAATTAAGTTTATCAGCTATAGAACTGACCAGATATGGGAACCAGGTACTAACAATTCACTTGGGACAGTACCCAAATATTTTCATATTGCAGATATAGAAAAAATACATAGACACATTCGGCTTCATGTTGCTTGCAGATTATACTGCGTGCTCAGCAGATTGTTCTAATGCATTTAGCATGGCTTGTCTCTGCTGTTTCTGTGAAACTTTTTCTTACAGATTTATGGATAAACAAAGTGGTAGCTCCAATGAGCTCAGGGTGGGGTGGGATTCATCCTAGAAAGACCATTATGCAGTTTGTTATGGCTTCACTGTGCTCCCTCACAGCTAGCAAATCCCTTCACTGCTGATAGAATTAGGGAGAACCTTAAATTTGCACATCTAAATCTTAATCCCACCTTTCCTGAGCTTTGCATAACTTGTTACCAGGTGTTGCAAAAGTATTACAAATACCACTGGGTCACTGTGTGACCTAGTAGACTTCTGTATTTCAACAAGGTATGCATTCAAATAGGTGTACACTATTTACATTAAAATAGGAAACAAATTAAATCATTGAATGATTAATAAAGATTTCAATTCAAATATTCTAAGTAAGTACTGCAACAAATCCAGGAGGTTTTACAAAAGTCTTTGAAGGTCTAAAATAAAATTTGCATTTGCTCTGCTGATTTGTGCTTCTTTCATTTGGGAAATCTTCAAATGCTTCTTGTCATTTTGAGATAATTTTTTTGAAATGTTTCTATTCACAGGACTGGTTGGTCTTCATTAATAAGCTACTCTTGATGCTTAAATTAATCTGAATTCATTTGTCTATACATATGTTGATTTAGAAATCATTTTAAGTTTGGAGCTCAAATTTAATAACCACAAATTATCCAAAATTACGCTAATATCTAAATAAGATAATATGATGAAGACAAAAAGCTTTTTAAGTATAATCAACTATCACTCAAGAATTTAGTTTGAGTTATAACATCTTTTAAAGAAAAACATTAATCCTACTCTGAGGCATCATACAACTTATTTAAAATGGCAAAAAATGCATAAACAACTTTTCCAGGCATTGAGAAAAATCCACAGTATAAGACAAGTCCTTGGCAAGAAAACATTACAGTGACTCACAAAATGTCCCAGACCTTTTGTAGATGGACATTCACCAAACAGTGCAAGGAGAGGAACTTATATAAAGATGTTTTCTTACTTATGATAGCTCAACTTAATAATTACTTTTATGTTAAGATGGTGATAAATTGATGCTTGTTTAGTAGAAACTGCATTTCCAACTTTGAAGTTTTCTCTTTTCCTGGGCAGGTGACTGGCAACAGAGGATATGCAGCCACACCCTCAACCACACGAGGTGAATGGTAAAGATTGCCCTGTGTGCTGTAAAGCTCTGCCCAGGGACCGATCCCTTATGTGCAACCAATGCATGTGAACGTCATGCCGCTTTCATGTGATTAGTGTGCTGAGTGTTCAGAACACGCTTTTGTGCATCCAGGAGTTTATGCACATCTCTCACACTGCTGTAGAAAGTGGAAGTACTGAGGCACCTGGAAATTGGCCAGTCGAGATTAGAGTTAGGAAATTCCTTGAAATAAAAGCTTTCTCTACTATACTACTTTATGCATATTCTTCTTTAGGTTAGACAAGAATTCTTCTGTGATTTTCTTGAAAATATTTTTGTGACTTTGACCTGAGTTTCTCCTCCTTCCTCTGTTCTTAGATTTCTTTTTTCATGGAACCCAAATTTACCTTGACGTTTTGTGCCAGGGTTTTTCTTAAGCTTTAACATTGTCTTTAGCTGAGTCTTCCATTTCTTATATCATATCTTCAATACCTGGGATTCTCTCTTCATCTTTGTTTTCTATTTTTGAAGCTTGACTCTGATGTATCTATTCAAGTTCCTAATTTTTTCTATTCTTTTTGTTTGTTTGTTTTTTGTTTTTTATTAGTTTATTGATATTACATCTCAATGGTTATCCCCTCCCTTGTATCCTCCCATTCCTCCCTCCCTCCCATTTCCCCCTCCTCCCCTATGACTGTTCCTGTTCTTTAATTACTTCAGTTTGTACATTCTTTATCAATTTTATTTTCATTTTCAAGTTTTGATCTGCTTCATTTCCTTCCACTGTGTGTTTATATTTTCATAAATATCTTCAAGGGATACCAAATCCAGATCTACATGCTTATCCAGAAAACACTTTACACATTGATCCATCTCCCCATCCCTACATTTAATTGTTTAACAGACTTTAGTTATTTACTATGATCTACAAAACTCTAAAGTATCTTTGTCCAAAGAACATTTAGTACAATCTTTACATGGAATCATAAATTTCTAAACAGATACATTTTTAAAGTAAGGGGTGCTTGAAGTTATGTTTTAAAATGTATTCGGGCAGTTCTGAGTGTGTGGCTCTGGGGTTCACATACTTACTTTGATAGTGGAAGGAGCATAGTTCCAATTACAGAGCCCATGTAACTGATGGCTGTGTGTGGCCTGTCTTCAAGTATAGCTTCAACAGGCAGGAAAAGGAACCCTACAGCAACCTGCCTAGTGAACCCAACTCTATCAACCAGCCCTGAATTTGTTTCAGAACCCTGTTTCAAAGATTAAATTGTAAGAGTGATTGAAAAATGTTCTCAACGTCAATCTTTGCCTTCTATAGGTACAAACCAAGTATACACTCACACACATGGACATGTGCTGTACACATGTATACACACACACACGCCTACATGTGTAAACACCTACATATATGACCCTTATATTAGCATATGCACATGGAGAAAAGAAAAACAAAAGCATATTTTGTTAAACTCAATGTACACTAAGTAGTATCATTGCATCTCTTAATCCCTATGAAAAATATTAATGAAATACCATTAATTATATACCTTTACTTATTTACTATATCAATGACAGTTTTCATGAGTAAACAGTCAAAGTGATAGTCATAACAAAATTATATTTATTGATGAAATATGCCAAGACACCTTCCTTTTCTAACTTAAATTAAAGTCATGGTAAAAATTTATTCCTCTTTGTACAACACATATTTTCACTGTACAGCTACTTTATATGGTTAATGCTAACTTCCTGGACATTACACAGATCTATTTTACCTTGATTGTGGCACTTATTATTTTGGGGAGACACTCCAACCTACTAAATGTGTGTTTCTCAAAGAAATAGCTCTCTGAAGAGGAAGGAACTACTGAGTCCTTAATTTCATTAAATTCTTTAATTACAGCTCAGTCTTTAGTTTTTATTTTCAAAAGAATACATCAACTTTCTCAAATGGTTATGAACCATGTTTTTTTTTATTTTATAGTCAATCTTTTTGGTATTACATTAATAATATACATTTTCTTATTTAAAAAATTACCTTTTAAATAGTTTTAATCTGTTACTGCTCCTGTAAAAGTTACAAAGTTTATTCAAACTCTAGAGTGGTGTGGTTTCTGTCTCTGAGTCATTGGCCCCCCACATATTTTCACCATCTCAGTGAGCGAGATTTTGAGGCCCATCCTCAGGACTTGCCTGCACAGCCCATAATCACTTGGGTTGATTATCCTTTGGCCACTCCTTCTCTGTAAATTTCCATCAGGAAGTCACTCCAAACACTTGTGCTCCCTGATTTTAATGCACAGGTTATTAAGCATCAATGATTCTGCCAAAAATAAGTATATACTGTCAAATTTCTTTTCATTTTATTTTATTATGTTTCTTTCTTAACATATTCATTTGTATTACTAAACATGAATAAGACAAACTACTGCAGGAAGAACCTCGAGACAATCATGAGATATATAAATGTTATATTCATAGTGATTTGTCCATTTGCATTTGTTACGCTTGAAGCAACCATCCTTCCTACTTTGTTGTGGCCAAATTTCTGAGTGAAAGTCAATATCAATCATATCCAGTGTCAAATTTCAATCAACATCTTTATACCTGTCCTCATCAACTGTCAACCTTGCTATGTAGCAGGGTCTGCAACTCTTCAACATTTTCTTCAGCTTCTGTTTTCAGTCCCTACACCCCTGCATACTGCATTGCCTTCCAGATAAAAAAAGAATTATTTTTTCAAAGCTTATAGCAACTACATTAACCAAATACCAAGTCTTCCAACTTCTTTCTGCAACTCTTAGATGAAATTGTCATCTGATACTTTGTCACCTTTGATATGTCTATGCATGAAGTGCCTAGAGTGCTTAGGTATTTTATCAAAGCACACTGTTAATGCAAAGAAATCCCAGAATCCCTTCAGACAATTTTCTCTCTTATAGCTTGCTTCCCTACCTTTATTTTCATACCTTAACAATACAACTGTTTCTCTTGTATGGAAAAGTAAAACCTCCCAACATTTATTTTCCTCTATACATTGTGTCATCTTTCATTTTTCTATACAAATAGCCCTTTGTAAATGTGCTCTCTGAACATGTGTGTCGTCTGTGATTTTCCTGGATCTAGTTCCTTCATGTATACATTTCCACTGAACTTATTCCCAGTGGTATTACAGGCTGCAGGTCTAGGGGATATCTGTAAACAACAATTCTAAGCACTATTCTATGCTAGTGCCCTCTGAGGACTAGATCAAGGACATCAATGTACCCTGCACACATGTAAGTCAGCAGGCATTTATGACTCTTATATAGAATGGTATCATATTGGTATATAATTTAGGTATATTCATTTGTATACTTAACTCACTTCTGGATGAACTCCAATATCTAATAAATATAGTCTCAAAACTATGTAAATAATATTGAAACCATTGTTCCAAGAATGATAACAAAGAAAATAAGCCAATTCTGTATGTGTCCACCACCAACATTTTCCCAAATCATTTTGATATGATCCTGCTTTAGTCTGATGTGGAGCCATTTGGAAAGTAAACTGTGACTATGCTACCTGACATCAGTGAACTATCTGGGTCACATCCTCCCTGCCTTGGCCTTATCAGAACACTCTTAAGCATTCTGTCATTTTCTTCATTCTCTGTAAGTATACTTTGTTCTCTGATTGCAGGTTAAGACAGTAAAATTTTTTCAGTAATGTCTATTTGAAAATTATGCTCCTTAGCATTGTAATGTGGATAGTGGACCTGGTAGCCTACTTCTCTTAAACCACTCAACCTACTGACTAGATGAATAGACAGTTGACAAGGCCAGAAAGGATATGTTTTACACAAAAGCTTATCTTATGGGAAATAAAGGCTCTATTCTTCAAATGTGTCTTGAGAGAAAGTTATGTAAAAAAAATCTTAATAGCTATATAATCAGACTATTGCCACCCAATTGCACCATAAAGAATACCAGTCGTGGATATAATCACAGAAAATTGCCAAACGTTTGCAACATTAAGATGCATCAATCATAGATACAATCACAGAAATGACTACAATCAGTAGTAAAATTTAAAGCAATTACAGCTTTTTAAGGAATTATTATGTGGAAAAATTATTTGAATAGAAATCCCATGTTTTTAACTTTTAAGTAAATTTAAAAGAACGCATCAGATGAAGGAATGTCTCCCAGGAACAGGCCACATCTGTGGTTATCCCCTGCTCATTTCAGATGTCTCAGCCATTTAAGCTATCTGGATATTGTCTCAAGTTAAAAAAAAATTCATATTCTACCTGAGAAATATAATTTATGTTCTATTAAACAATAGTTCTGGATTCTATAAGGAGATAGTCTCAAAAAACAAGCCATTTAAATACTGTAATCAGCTTTAAAAAGTGACACTATACCTTTTATAAACAAATATGAGAGATTATTAATACTATTTATGGAAATAAAAATATAAATTTAAAAAATTTAAATTATTAGATTCTTACAAACAAAATATACAAATCCCTCTACCAACCCACATTTGAAATGACCATTCTTTGTAATACTTTTTGCTTTCTTATATTTTATCTTATATATTTTATCTTATTCTTTTTGACATTTGTCAATAGCAAACTGGAATAACCTTAGTCCTTATGTTGGGGATACCTTTCCCATCAGAGCTTCAACACTTACAATGTGTTTACTCAAAACCAATGAAATAAGAAAGTTATGAAGAGCTTTATGAGTTCATAAATAACAGAAGACCAGAGGACACGACATTGGAACTCAATTTAGACCAGTCTTGCTAAAAATTGTCACACATACACACATTGTGGAAAATAACCACTTATTTACACATAAAGTTCTTGTTAACATTGAAAACCTGTGGAAATGTTTAAGGAATTCTAACCCATCAAGAGACTTGGTACTGAAATACTCTACTAATGAAGAAATACACCCCAAAAGTACCTAGGCTCCCTACTAAAGAGAAAGGGAGAATTGTATGTGAGGAGTACAAGGCAGAGAAGGCTTTAATAAAACTCTTTCATGTTTAAAACTTATGACCACTGGGACTGAAGAGCACTAAGAAGTAGAATAGATGACAAGAAGAAGTCATGAAAGGTCATGAAGCATAGTCCCAATTTAAGCCAAGATAACACACGGCACAAATTCCATTTCAAGCAATATTCTACAAGTCTGTTTCTCTTTTCCCATGTCTCTTGCTCCCACTAAACTTCTGTCCACAGATCTCAAACTCAACTTATATCTCTTATTGTCATCTCAGACTCACTGCTAAGTAGACTTTCCCAGTGTATCATAGAAGGTACTAATAAAAAATAAATAAGCACATAAGTGATAGCTATGTATTATAGACTTATCTTACATCTGTGTGTGTGTGTGTGTGTGTGTGTGTGTGTGTGTGTGTGTAGAAGTAAATATACAATCAATTTTGAATGATCAAATTACTCTCCGACTCTAGTTTACATTCTGTACTATGCTGAAGAAATTCCTTTAGCTCATCTATGATTTTTACATAAAAAAGAAATATATTAAAGACATAACGAAGTGTTTTTAAATAGCTTGCTTTGAAAATGAAATATAATACCCTATGCATTGAGGACACAAGATATTGAATAACATGAGGTTTGTAACTTGCAAGCTGTATAGTTCACAGACTTCCAAATGCTTACTTTCTTCTTTTCCTGGATACTGGCATTATTATTTTCTAAACATACTAAACAAGCATGTTGGTTTTCATGTTAACTTTCACTGTACTCTGATGTCACTCTCTCTCCTCACCATGGTCTCTTTTTACTTTCCTAGTATCTTTGATTAACCCATCTAAAGATTCTGAACTATAAACTACAAACAAGGGAGAATAAAAAGGGTTTCTCTTTCTGGTTCTGTGTTACCTCATACAATATAATAATTTCTAGGTCCATCCATTTACCTGTAAAGTTTATGAGTTCATTTTTTCTTTAAAACAAAATAGTTTCCTTTATGTGTACTACCTCATTTTCATTATTTATTCATATTTCAAATGGCATTAAGGTTGTTTCCACCTCTTAGCTATTGTAAATGGAGGGGTAATGAATACTACAGAACAATTAACGTGGAGTACGATTCTAGTCTTTGGGCTATAGGTGAAGAAGTTATGTATCTGTGTCATATGGTAGATTTATTTTTGGCTTTTTGAAGTTTCTCTATACTGACTTCCAGAATGAGTGCCCACGTTTACAATCCCACAGACGGCATTTACAATCCTCACCAGCATCTGATGTCAGCTGTTTTATTGGATTTAACCATTAAGTCTGTAGTAAGTGATGACTCAAAGTTATTTTACGTTGAATTTCCTTCATTGGTAAAGATAATAAACATTTTTGAGACATTTCTTAGTCCTTTTTATTTCTTCTTTTGAGAACTCATTGTTCCAATCCATAGTCCATTTTTAACTGGGTCAATTGGTTTTTGTTGTTGTTTTGTTTTACTTTTTATTCTTAATTAATTCTCTTTACATCCCAATAGTCGCCCCTCCCTCATTTCCTCCTAGTGCCACCCTTCCCTCCTCATAGGTACTCTTCCCCTCCCCTAGTCCTCAAAAAGGGGGAACTCCCCTCCCTTATCATCTGTCCCTAGTCTATCAGGTCTCATCTGGACTGCCTGAATCCTCTTCTGTGGCTTGTTAAGGCCACCATGCCAGGGAGAAGTAATCAACTACTGGGCACCAGAGTCCATGTTGAGGTAGCCCATACTCCCCACATTATGGGACTGACAAAGAGACTGTGGTGCCTATCGACTACACCTGAGCAAGGGGTCTATGTCCTCACCATGCATGACCCTTGGTTGGTGTATCAGTCTCTGCAGCCCTCCCCTCCCTGGGCCCAGATTTGTTGACACCATTGGTCTCCTTGCAGAGCTCCTGTCACCTCGAGGTCCTTCTATTGCTCTACTCTTCCAAAACACTACCTGTGCTCCACCCATAATTTTGGCTGTGTCTTGGCATAGATATCCCACTGAGTGGAGTCTTTCAGAAGGCCTCTATGGTAGGCTCTCATCCTGTTTCTTCTCTTTAAGTACTTCCTGTGTCTATTCTACTTGCCCTTATGAATGAGGATTAAGCATCCTCCCTAGGGTCTTCCTTGTTATTTAACTTCTTTAGTTATGTGTATTGTAGTGTGGTTATTCTGTATTATGTGGTTAATATCTGCTTATCAGTGAGTATATATACCATGTGTGCATTCTGGATCTGTATTACTCCACTTAGGAGGATACTTTCTAGTTCTATCAATTTGCCTACAAATTTATTTGTTTTTACTAGCTAAGTAGTATTCCATTGGGTAAACATACCAATATATTTTAAACATTTTTTATTTCTTACATATGCATTTATATTATTACACACACACACACACACACACACACACACACACATATATATATATAATAAACTACATATATCAAGAAGAACCATGCAAAATCAGGAATTATGTAAATGTTACATTATTAGTGTTTTGGCTATCTGTATTTGACAGCCGTGAAGAAAACATCTTTTAGGTGCACCTAAAATTCTTAACGTAAATCAATATCTATCATATCTCATCATTATCAACTTAAAACATCTCTCTAGGCCTAAAAGCATCTTGACACCTAAACAACTCGGCTTAATTGTAAAACTAAGCTACCTGGTCTTCAACTCCATCAGAGACTTGAGAAGGAGTAAACTTGATTACCTGAGTGTGCTGGGAATGCAAGTTAGTAGATTTCCAAATGAGATGACAGAGACAGTTTGCTACCTGAATAGTCACCCAAAACTCTATAGAATGTTGAAGCATCTTCTTCAGCCTTCTGGCACAATGTATCTGACAGACATGTTGGTGAGGCAGGAACTATTGAGAACTTTCTTACATTGTTTTGTCAGAGTTTGGCCATGAAGTCAGCCTGCATCCAAGCTTGTCCTTTTCTAGGCAGAATTCTGTCTATGGTAGAAATGAGGACATTTTGTCCAGTGGCTTATTTGCCACATTTGAAGCCGTCTCCATAAGGAAGTTCTTTGATGCTTATTATCATCTTTGACGTAAGCTGGGTGTTGCCAGGAGTTAACATGTCTCATTGTCAGTGAATCTTTAAAATAATAAAAACATTTTTAAATGCCATATTATACATGTCTCTGAGGTTTTTAAAGACATTATCTAACTATTTTACCTTATATTTCTATAGAATCATATCTATCTGTTGTGCCTAAGATATATATTCTTATAATAAAAATAGACTAGTAATTGATATGACCATGAGTTGCTCAACTAACAATTAACTTGTATAACTTACTTATTCCAAACAGCCTGAAATAGCACTTTCAAAGTTTTGGAAGTAAATCTTGTCTTATAATTGAGACATATGGGTACAATGCCTCATAATAGAGTAGAAATTATATATATATGCATATATGTTGTGTAAAGAATAAATATGTCTAATGTGTGTGAAAAATAATCTTACATTTGAATTCTATACCTCTGTATTTAAAATTAAACTTATTTTGCATCTATATACAAAATTCTATACCAATGAATTCAAAAATAACCTTGTGAGTGAAAATTAAGGCATTAATTTGAGGATTAGATTCACTAATCTACTTTTTGTCCTGTCTTCCCTATATATTTCTATATTCCCCCTTCTTTCTTTTCAATCCCTAGATCCAAACCTAAAAATGTAAGGTAAAGGAAAAGAGAGACATTACTGAGTCTAATCTTGTTTTCTCTCTAGATAAAACCAAAGATAACTTGTAATTAACTCTCATTGATAACAACCCTTATAGCCCAAGAAAGCAACCAGAAACCTACCCAAACCCCTTAAAGGAAACGGGGCATCATTCTCTTAAGGTTTCTTCCTACTGATGTGGGGTGAATAATACCTTTGTAGGAGACCAAATAAAATTGGGGAAATGGTTAAACAAGTTAGGAGTAGGATTTGTGGTCCAGTTTCTAAATTTTGAGAAATTCCTTAATTAGAATTAGAACAGGCTTAATTAGAGTCCCGTGTGGGACAGTCTGAAATGCTGGACCAATTGGGATTGGAAACTTCTTTGAAGATGTCTTGTGGGCTGTCTTGTTCTGATGAGGAACAGCAATTGAAGCACTTGGTGCTGGAACATGAAGGATGCAGGATGTCAGTGTCCAGCATGGTGAGAGGAATGAATCCTCTCAGGTCTGATACAGTGTCAGTGTCTGGCTCTTTTGTTCTGGAAGCATATAATTTCTCACAAGCATTATACAGTCCTAAAATTATAAATGTATAAGGTGTGTGTGATGCACAGAACAATTAAGGCTGGTTTTCTGCCCTTTGTATTAGCAGAAAGACATCTGTAAATCTTCATTCATGCCATAGGAAGAATGGCATCTAATAATAATTCATAGGGGTTCTGTAGTCATCAAGAAGCATGGCCTTTGCCTAGACATATGTGTCTCAGCCAGTCTGAGCACTATTCCCATATAGTAGGATTAGCAATATAAATTACCCACTTGTTCTACAGTTTAAATTCTTCACATCTGGATTGTAACCCCCTCTCTCATCCCCTCCCGATTCCCCCTCCCTCATTCATCTCTCCCTCTCTCCCCCAGTCCTCAGAAAGGGGATCCCTACTCCCCTAACATCTGACCTCATCCTATCATCTGTACTACCTGCAACCTCTTCCTCTGTAGCCTGGCAAGAACACCATGCCAGGAGGAAGTGATCAAAGTTTGGTGGCCAGAGTACTCTCCACATCATGGCACCCACAAGGAGAGTGTGTACTACATCTGAGCAGAGGGTCTAGGTCCACATACATGGTCCTTGGTTGATGTTTCAGTCTGTGTATTGTAGTGTAGTTATCCTGTATTATGTGCCTAATATCCACTTATGAGTGAGAATACACCATGCATATTTTCTGGGTCTGGGTCACCTCATTCAGGATGATCTTTTCTAGATCTATCCACTTGCCTGAAAATTTCAAGTCTTCCTTACTTTTAATAGCTGAGTAGTATTCCATTGTGTAAATGTACCGCAGTTTCTTCATCCATTCTTCAGTTGAGGGACATCTAGGTTGTTTCCAGATTCTGGCTATTATGAATAAAGCTGCTATGAACACAGTTGAGCAAGTTTCCTTGGTGTATATTGGAGCATCTTTCAGGTATATATCAAGGAGTGGAATAGCTGTGTCTTGAGGTAGCACTATTCCCAATTTTCTCAGAATGATACAGATTGATTTCCAAAGTGCTTGTATAAGTTTGGACTCCCACCAGCAGCAATGGAAGAGTTTTCTCCTTTCTTCACATCTTCACCAGCATGTGCTGTCACTTGAGGTTTTTTTTTTTTTTATCTTAGCCATTCTGATGCATGTAAGATGGAATCTCAGAGTCATTTTGGATATTCTTTCCCTAATGACTAAGGACATTGCACATTTCTTTAAGTTTTCCTTAACTTAAGGAATCCATTTATGATTCTTCTGTTGAGAATTCTCTGTTTACTTCTACCCAATTTTTAAATTGGATTATTTGGTTTGTTGGTGTTTAATTTCTTGGGTTCTTTATATATTTTAGATATTAGCCCTTTGTCAGATGTAGGGTTGGTGAAGATCTTTTCCCAGTATGAAGGCTGTCACTTTGTTCTGTTGACACTGTCCTTTGCCTAACAGAAACAGAAACCCTGAAACTAAAGGACAAAGATGGTTATGTTAAAATATACTCACCAAAAGTATATCCATCCAAATGATTTAATGATACTTCTAGTATGAGTTTAATTACAAGGTAAATGAAATGTTGAACAAATAGTTCTAAAGCATAGAAAATAAAAATATACATTTTATTATACATAAGTCCTAAATTGAAACATGTAGCAGAAAAACAGAACAATTTTACTTTCTAATATTACTACAAAAATTCTAAATAAAACAATAGTTAAGGTTGTAGTAAAACACAAAGAGCATTATATATTATGGCTACAATGGTTTTTCATGAGTGTCAACTTGATTGCATAGATAGATACCTGGGAAATTAATAATGCACCCCTTTGGGAGTTTCTATGACAGATTTTCAGAAAGGTTAGTTTATGAAAGCTCTGTTCTCAATGGGGCCATCAATTGATGGACTAAAAAGGTCAGTATACACCTCGTAAGTGGCATGAATGTGGAAGCGAAACCTACTTGGAGAATTTGGACCACACGGGTCATGCCTTTCAAGGGCATATACTATTCCTGGCTAGATCTCATTACTTCCTAGCTACACTTTTCCCTCAGGATGATTCTGTCTTACCATGAGCCTAAAAGCAACTGAGCTATGTAGTTCACTGACTTAAATCTCTGAAACCATTAGCGAACATGAGTACATTTTCCTTTCAGTTAATCTTATTAGGAATTTGAAGCAAAGATAAAAATCTATCCAACAGAATGACTATTTAAAACATATTTAGTAGGTTTGAAGTTAAAAAAGTATCTTTAAAATTAATTCAATGATTGATATAAAATGTATGGTCGGGACTGAAGAGATGGCTTAGTGGTTAAGAGCACTGGTTGATCTTCCAGAGGATCCAAGTTCAATTCCCTGAGCCCACATGACTGCTCACAATTATTCCTAATTCCAGTTTCAAGGTGTTGACACACTTACAGAGACATAAATAAAGGGGAAAAAAACCCAATACACATTTTAAAAAAAAAAAATGTATGGTCATCTCTATAAGTGATGTAAAAGAAAGCTTGTGGTAAAATCTGGCACTTACTTTAATCAAAATGTATTTAGTATACATTTTATATGCATTATGTATATTTAAACATTTATATACATAGTACATAATATATTATACATTTATATACCTTTAATATACATACATATATAATGTACCATATACTTCACCCTAAACCAGAATCTTAAGGCAAAATGAAGAAAAATACAACTTTAGATATAAAAGAGCAAATTCATTCTGTTTTCTTTATTATTTAATAGTATGTTGAAAGTTTTGCCTATATTTATGATGAAAACTATTAGAGATGTAAGAATTGGATAGGATAAATAGTAATAAATATACATATGTAGATATATATATGTATATAAAATAAAAATAATTCCATACAAAGAACTAGAGAAAATGCAGTTTTGTTCCCTTGCAATCTACATAGAGAAACTATAAATCAAAAATCATATATAATTATATAGAATTTTGAAACATAGTATAAACACTATTCTTAAGCGGATGGCATAAAGTAAAACAAAAATTACCCAGTTAAAGTGCTGTTGTCCCTAATATTTTAAGAACATTTTTGAAGTAGGTAAGAGTCTGGAACACATAGGCACAGGAGACAACTTCCTGAACAGAACACCAACAGCCCAGGCCTTAAGGTCAGTAATTAATAAATGGGACCTCATGAGGCTGAGAAGCTTCTGTAAGGCAGGAGACACTGTCAAGAGAACAAAGCGACAGCCTACAAACTGGGTAAAGATCTTCACCAACCTTACATCTGATGAAGGTCTAATATCCAAAATATATAAAGAACTCAAAAAATTAAACACCACCAAACCAAATAACCCAATTGAGAAATGGGGCTCAGAACTAAACAGAGAATTCTCAACAGAGGAATATCAAATGGCTGAGAAAACCCTTAAAGAAATGCTCAACGTCTTTAGTCATCAGAGAAATGCAAATCAAAAAGACTCTTGAGATTCCATCTTACACCCATCAGAATGGCTAAGTTCAAAAATTCAAGTGACACCACTAGCTGGCGAGGATGTGGAGAGAGATGGACACTCCTTCATTGCTGGTGGGAATGCAAACTAGTACAGTCACTTTGGAAATGTATCTGGCGCTATCTCAGAAAAATGGGAATAGGGCTTCCTCAAGACCCAGCTATTCCACTCCTTGGAATATACCCAGAAGATGCTCCAGCACACAACAAGAAAATTTGCTCAACCATGTTCATAGTAGCCTTATTCATAATAGCCAGAACATGGAAACAGCCTAAGAGTCTCTCAGTAGAAGACTGGATGAAGAAGCTGTGGTACATTTACACCATGTAATACTACTCAGCTATTAAAAACAAGGAATTCACGAAATTTCTGGACAAATGGATTGAACTAGAAATGATCATAATGAGTGAGTTAACCCAGAAGCAGAAAGACTCAAATGGTATATACTCACTTATAATTGGACACTAGCCCAAGGGTCATGTCCCATGAAAGTCTTCACCTATGAGGAAAGTGATATAGATGTGAGGACATCCTATTGGGACTCTAGGTGAGAGAAGCATGGGAGAATGGGGAAATAGAAGGATCCAGAGGGTCCTAGAAATCTACAAGAAGAACATTGTGATGGGAAGATCTGGGCCCAGGGGTTCTACTCAAAATATGGCACCAACGAAGTACAATATGTGCAGTAAACTTCAAACCCTTACCCAGATCTAGCCATTGGGCAGAGCATTCTCCACAGTTGAGTGGAGAGTGCGGTGTGACTTCCACATGAACTCTGGTGCCCCATAGTTGACCACGTCCCCTGGATGGGGAGGCCTGGTGGCCCTCAGAGGAAGGATAGCAGGCTACCAAGAAGAGACTTGATACCCTATGAGCATATACAGGGGGAGGAGGTCGCCCTCAGTCACAGTCATAGAGGAAGGGAATAGGGTGAAAGTGGGCAGGAGGGAGGAATAGGAGGATAGAAGGGATGGATAACAATTGAGATGTAATATGAATGAATTAATAAATAAAAATGGTGAAAAAAAGAACACTTTTGAGGGAAAACAGCAAAACCAAATAAATATGAGTACAAAATTTACATAGATGTCAAAAGCACACTGGTTAAAATTAAACAAAAAAATGATGTATAGCTCTACTCATGATTGTAAAAAGGAACTCTCATCTATACTGAGAACCTTGTGTCACTGACTAAATTAGAAATATCTCAAAGCTTAAAATCGTTCTGTTGAAGATTGTGGAAAACAAGCCTACTCCTGAATTACTGCCATGAAAAAACATCAATCTGGTTGTGTGGGAAGAAGTTGGTAATATATAACAAAATTGCAGATGTGTTTACAATTTATCCTGATCACCCAAGCTTATAGTTTTCACACTTAAAACGAGAATTTTAAAAATTCACATACAAGAGATAGAACAAATGCCTATTTTCACAGTTTATGCTACAATATAGCTTTTTTAAAACAAAAGAAAAGAAAATAGCTTTTAACTTATATGGGCTGATTTCCAGGATGTGATATTAAATGAAAATAAAAGAAAATTTAATAAAGTATATACAATGCCTTTCTTTGGGCAATAAAATTATCACATATTATATATGATATGTTAGACTGATATATTAAGGATATAAATATTAATTATGAAAAATCAATAAATACAATAATGAAATTGACTAGGTGCAAAGAGTATATGCCAATATGAAAATGGAAACAGAATTCCTGTCCATTCATTTCTTGGAGAAATGATAAATTTTGCATAAGCCAATAAATACACAATATTAACGTGACAGCTTAGAGATGAATGTGAAATGGGTAAAGGTGGGAGTTAACATCTTTGCCAGATGACTGAGCCACACATGGCAGTCAGGAGGATATGCAGGAACCATAACAATCTACCCAGAAGAAACCGCTGAAGATTTTTAGCTTGAATCAATCATAAATAAAATCTTAGAGTAACTCATATCAAAGCCATTCTTCCAGCGCAAGCATACTTGAACCATGACTGTATTCTGAGCTGCTGCTAAACCACAAAAGATGCTGTGAGCCCCTCAATAAGTCAGCGCTGCTTTACTAACAAGCCTTAATCTAACTAAAAAATATCATGAAACACAATTTGTTGTTCATGCTGTAGTCAAGAGCGTTAAACCTGCTGTTGGTCATACTGGCAAAGATGAAGAATCTGGCTATGAAGTATATGTTGAAGAAGTACAGTTTCTCAATGTTTGGTTGCCTGAATATAGTGACATTGTTATACAGTATTATAATACAGTGTCATGTTTTATTTTTTGATATATGCTGAAGTATTTAAGAATGACAAAAAAAAGATATGCTGACAAGTTATTGTTCAGCAGTTGAAATTCTTGATTTTTTTTTCACAACAACAAAAGAAAAAACAAGAAAAATAATGCCCAAACTAGATAAATGTATAATGCTTCAGACTAAACTTTAGTAAGGTAGGTTTTTATTTTTTAATTTCTTAACCCAGAATTTCTAACTTTTGATGTATTATGATTTTATGTTTTGGTTGTAAATTTTGACTTCTATATTGATAAATTTAAATATATCTTTTATTTTTCCAAGCAGATTTTTAAGATTTTGCACCTTAATGCAAATGTGTTAAGTATTTCCTAACAATGATAAACAAGCAAGTTTTAAAAAGATTGAATTGAACCAAAATACAGCCTATATTAAAAATCCATAAGAACTGGTATTTGACTAAGATGTAAAAATATTATCTTTAAGCATCAGCAGCTTCCCTTACATGACTCATTTAATACATAAATTACTTGTGCCCTCTGTTGCATGCTCATTAGAAGTTGCTATTTGCACAACACATCTGAGAAGAAAAACCAGAAATGGTTCCAGAAAACCACAGAGCAGTGTTTTTCCAGCTTTGGTGAGCACTGCCAGAAACACCTTTCTGAACCACAAGTACCTGGAATGGTTATCAGGGCCTAGGGGAAAAGTTTTAAATAGAAATCATTTCAGTTTTGCACTTCATCAGGAAAAGCTTCTCATTTCTGAGGGGACTCCTAGCTCAGAGCTACCCAGCAGTCATGTGGGCCTTAATGGTGAGGAACTTTATGTAAACGTGTATTCTGCAAACACCAATATTGAAGATGTGAGGACAAAGTATTGTATAGTGTTCCCTATAATCAGCTCAAGGATTCACAGTCACTGTTTGTCCCACAATGTCTGTCATAGAAGACTAAACCACCAACTAAAAACAGAAGTTACAAGTAGAAACATCATCTCTACTAAAAAGGGGAGAATGTGATACACAAGCAGCACAGAGAGGCTAAGCCACCCTGAAGGGATGTGTCTGCTTACTGGCTTCTTCAGAATCAACACTTTAAAAAAAAACCTATACAGATAATCCCAGAAGAGTCAATAGATGAGAGCATAAAGTTTACAAATATCACAAGGGATTAGTTTTGTCTCACATCTGTATCCTTCAGAATTTTTATTAACTCTGCTATGAAATATAGTTTTTCTAATAGATTCTTCTACTTTTATAAGAGTGTGATCATAGACTGCCTAATAAAACTTCTCTGAGCTATATTACATAAAGACATCCTTGTTTCTTAGCCTAAAATTATTGATTCGCATACCAGTTTGGCCCCAATGCTTCCCTAAGTCACTCAATGAAATCTCTAGAATTACTCAACTATGTCATCAGCACATTGTGTAAGGCTTCTCCATAAGCCACTGCTGGATAGTAAATGAAGGACATTACAGACAAACGTTTGTCCATAGTTATCCTAATTCTAATGCCTAGGGACTTGTACCAGTGGCTCCAGGGAATAATACAGTCTAGCATGTGGTCAATGAATTCTTGATAGAGTTCTCTGCACAAACCACACTCCTCTTTTTTCTTGTTTCTCCTACACATCGTCATCAAAGAGTCTTTATGTTTCTATGCCTAAAAGATGTTTTTAAAAGTCGCCATTTCAAATATTTTTCTTATAATATCTCCTATACTATAAGCTGAAAATATCTAGGAAAAAGTTGTGATACAATAAAAAAATGAATATGTTCAACAAAAATAGTAAATGTCATCCTTTTTTAACCTAGGTCACAATGTTCAGTTCTTAACTGGTTCTGAGAATAAGCATCTACATGGAAAGTTACTTGCATCTCAGGCAAGTAGGTTAAGAAAGATACAACTGTTAGAGTTACACCAAGATACATTATATTATTTGTGGCTATTGTGAAGGATGTTGCTTCTCTGATTTCTTTCTCAGCCCATTTATCATTTGTATACAGGATGAGGATGAGCTCAGTCTTGATGTGACTTGATGTGCTGGCCTGGGTTGATGGGGAGGCCCCCCTTTTCCAAGGAGAAGGGGAGAGGAACAGGGAAGAGGTGCAAACGGAAGGACCAAGAGGAGATGAAGGAGAGGGCTATGATTGGGATGTAAAGTAAAGATATAAATTAAAAATAAATTTTAAAGGAGAATTCTACAACTGTAGTAACAATGCTGAATAGTTTTGTTACCTTCTCACTAATAAAATATGCTTACTATATGATTTTTCACTTACATTTCTCCATTCATGACAAGATACTTTTTAAAAATAAGGTCAAAAATATTTTAGTGAAAAAAACTTTTTAAACTTTTACAGAGGTTTAGATCACATTCTTGCATTCATGTGAAATGGGGAGGAGGTAAAGCTTTCTTGACAAGGAAGCACCTTGACCCCATGTAGTGATGTCTTAGAAACAAGTGGTCCTTCTGATGACATCTCCACTCTGTCACTATGCACACTGTCTAATTCAGCAAGGGAGGGCTTAGCTAAACAATCTGTTCTTCCTTGTGGATATTATGCCTTGACCCTGAGCCCACAAGCAGTGAAGGCAGGCACTTTTGCATGGAGCTATTTCCCTAACTGTTTACCCCTTTTTTAAAAAGATGAGGTCTCACTTTGAATAGCAAGCAGAATATTGAACTTGCCGCTGCCTAGCCTCAGCTTCCGAGGCAGTAGGATTGGATTCCTGCTCAGCAAGGCCTGAATTTCAGTTTGCATGAAGCAGAGTCAAAATCATTCAAATTCCTCATAGGATAATACACCCATATGTGCCCCCAAACCAGGAAATAATGGGAATACATAATAATCACCTACTACAAGAATTGTATACAATTAAACAATAATCCTTTCTCCAAATGTAATGTTATCCTTTTTGGACATTCTTAACCTCTTAGTCTAGCCCTTCTAAATCCTCAAATTCTAAAAATTGAGAAGTCCGAGTCTCTTTCTTAGATTTATATAAGATTCTGTAGTGACTGCCATTGTTATCCCTCTACTTATAATGACTTTCTAGGGAAACTGTCCCTACTAACAATGGCAAACATTTTCTCTGACCTCTTAGTAATAGAAGTATTGAATGGGTAGGTCACAAAGCAAGCCTCAACAGATACAAGAGGATTGAAATAATACCTTGTATCCTATCAGATCACCATGCTCTTAGGCTGCAATTCAACAACAACAGAAATAACAAAAAGCCTACACGTTTGTGGAAACTAAACAACTCTCTGCTAAATGACACCTGGGTCAGGGAAGAAATAAAGAAAGAAATCAAGGAATTTCTGAAATTCAATGAAAATGAAGAAACAACATACCCAAATTTGTGGGATACATTGAAAGCAGTGCTAAGAGGAAAATTCATAGCACTAAGTGCCTTTAAAAAGAAATTGGAAACATCGCACATAAGCATCTTAACAACACAACTGGAAGCCCTAGAAAAAAAAGAAGCAGAAACACCCAAGAGGAGTAGACGCCTGGAAATTATCAAACTCAGGGCTGAAATTAACAAATTAGAAACTAAGAAAACAGTCCAAAGAATCAACAAAACCAAAAGCTGGTTCTTTGAGAAAATCAACAAGATAGACAGACCATTAGCCAAACTAACTAAAAGGCAGAGAGACAGTATTGAAATCAACAAAATCAGAAATGAAAAGGGAGACATAACAACAGACACTGAAGAAATTCAAAGAATCATAAGATCCTACTTTGAAGGCATATACGCCACAAAATTTGAAAATCTAAGGGAAATGGACGATTTTCTTGATCAAGTTCACTTGCCAAAGTTGAGTGAAGAACAGATAAACAAGTTAAATAGTCCCATTTCCCCGACAGAAATAGAAGCAATCATCGATGGTCTCCCAACCAAAAAAAGCCCAGGGCCAGATGGTTTCAGTGCAGAATTCTACCAGACCTTTAAGGGCGAGCTAATACCGATACTCTTCAAGCTACTCCAAAAGATAGAAATGGATGGAAAATTACCAAATTCATTCTATGAGGCCATAGTCTCATTGATACCTAAACCTCACAAAGACTCAACAAAGAAAGAGAATTTCAGACCAATTTCTCTTATGAACATAGATGCAAAAATACTAAATAAAATACTTGCAAAACGAATACAGGAGCACATCAAAGATATCATTCATCATGACCAAGTAGGCTTCATTCCAGGCATGCAGGGATGGTTAATATACGGAAATCCATCAATGTAATCCATCATATAAACAAACTGAAAATAAAAAACCACATGATTATCTCCTTGGATGCAGAGAAAGCATTTGATAAAATTCAACACCCATTCATGTTTAAAGTTTTAGAGAGATCGGGGATACAAGGCACTTTCCTCAACATAATAAAGGCTATATACAGCAAGCCAATAGCCAAAATCAAAGTAAATGGTGAGATACTCAAGGAAATTCCTCTCAAATCGGGAACAAGGCAAGGCTGCCCACTCTCTCCATATCTCTTCAATATAGTACTCGAAGTTCTAGCCAGAGCAATAAGACAACAAAAGGAGATCAAGGGGATCCAAATGGGAAAGGAGGAAGTCAATTATCCCTCTTTGCAGATGATATGATAGTGTACATAAGTGACCCTCAAAACTCCACCAGAGAACTCCTAAAGCTGATAAACACCTTCAGCAAATTGGCTGGATACAAAATTAACTCAAAAAGTCTGTAGCCTTCCTATACACAAATGACAAGCTTGCAGAGGAAGAAATTAGGAAAACCACACCCTTCACATTAGCCACAAGCAATATAAAATATCTAGGAGTTACCCTAACTAAGCAAGTGAAGGACTTGTATGAAAAAAATTTCAAAACTCTGAAGAAAGAGATTGAAGATGACCTGAGAAGATGGCGTGATCTTCCTTGCTCATGGATCGGGAGAATTAACATAGTAAAAATGGCCATCCTACCAAAGCAATCTATAGATTCAATGCAATCCCTATCAAAATAACTACACAATTTTTTAAAGACATTGAAAGTTCAATTCTGAACTTCATATGGAAAAACAAAAAACCCAGAATAGCTAAAACAATCTTGTACAATAAAAGATGCTCCGGAGGAATCTCCATACCTGATCTCAAACTGTACTATAAAGCAATAGTACTTAAAACAGCATGGTACTGGCACAGCAACAGGCTGGTTGATCAGTGGAATCGAATCGAAGACCCAGATATGAATCCACACACATATGGTCACTTGATTTTTGACAAAGAAGCCAAATCCATTCAATGGAAAAAGGATAGCATCTTCAACAAATGGTGCTGGTCTAACTGGAGGTCTATGTGTAAAAAAATGAAACTGGACCCATATTTGTCACCTTGCACAAAACTCAAATCCAAGTGGATTAAAGACCTCAACATAAAACCAGAGACACTAACTCACTTAGAAGAAAAAGTGGGAAAGAGCCTGGAACATATTGGCACAGGAGACAACTTCCTGAACAGAACACCAACGGCCCAGGCCTTAATGTCAACCATTAATAAATGGGACCTCATGAGGCTGAGAAGCTTCTGTAAGGCAGGAGACACTGTCAAGAGAACAAAGCGACAGCCTACAGACTGGGAAAAAATCTTCACCCACCCTACATCTGACAAAGGTCTAATATCCAAAATATATAAAGAACTCAAGAAATTAAACACCACCAAACCGAATAACCCAATTGAGAAATGGGGCTTGGAACTAAACAGAGAATTCTCAACAGAGGAGTATCAAATGGCTGAGAAACACTTAAAGAAATGCTCAACCTCCTTAGTCATCAGGGAAATGCAAATCAAAACAACTCTGAGATTCCATCTTACACCCATCAGAATGGCTAAGATCAAAAATTCAAGCGACACCACATGCTGGCGAGGATGTGGGGAGAGAGGAACACTCCTTCATTGCTGGTGGGAATGCAAACTAGTACAGCCACTTTGGAAATCTATCTGGTGCTATCTCAGAAAAATGGGAATAGGGCTTCCTCAAGACCCAGCTATTCCACTCCTTGGAATATACCCAGAAGATGCTCCAGCACACAACAAGAAAATTTGCTCAACCATGTTCATAGCAGCCTTATTCATAATAGCCAGAACATGGAAACAGCCTAAGTGTCCCTCAGTAGAAGAGTGGATAAAGAAACTGTGGTACATATACACTATGGAATACTACTCAGCTATTAAAAACAAGGAATTCCCAAAATTTGTGGATAAATGGATTGAGCTAGAAATGATCATAATGAGTGAGTTAACCCAGAAGCAGAAAGAATCAAATGGTATATACTCACTTATATCTGCATACTAGCCCAAGGGGCATGTCCCACGAAAGCCTTCACTTACCAGGAAACTGGGACAGAGGGGAAGGCATCCTATTGGGAATCTAAATGAGAGACGCATGGGAGAACAGCAAAATAAAAGGATCCAGAGGGTCCTAGAAATCTACAAGTAGAACAATATGATAGGCAGATTTGGGCCCAGGGGTCCCGCTCAAACTAAGGCACCAGCCAAGGACAATACAGGAGGTAAACTTTAAACCCCTTCCCAGATCTAGCCAATGGTCAGAATATTCTCCACAGTTGATTGGAGAGTGTGATACGACTTTCTCACATACTCTGGTGCCTCACATTTGACCATGTCCCTGGAGGGGGAGACCTGGTGGCACTCAGAGGAAGGACAGCAAGTAGCCAAGAAGAGACTTGATACCCTATGAGAATATATAGGGGACGTAATCCCCCTCAGGAACAGTCATAGGGGAGGGGAATAATGGGAAAATGGGGGGGGGAGGAATGGGAGGATACAAGGGATGGGATAAACATTGAGATGTAACAAGAATAAATTAATAAAAAAAAAAAAAAAAAAAAAAAAAAAAAAAAAAGAAGTATTGAATGGAGACTACTATATAGAAAAGAATAAAGAGGTTCTTTTTTTTCTTTTTTATAATTTATTTTTATTTTTCTCTGTAATTTAAAAATTATGTTTATTTACACAAGTATCCCAAAGCATGTTTGTAGAGGTCAGAGAACAGCTTGTTGAATGGTTTCTCTGCTTCCACGATGTATGTCCCCAGGACCAAATTCTGGTTCTCAGCCTTGGTGGCAGAAGCCTTTACAGGCTGACCGTCATACCAGTCCCTGTCTCTGTAATGTTTACCTGTTCTCTTGCATCTTACTTTACAGAAATACGCTAACATTCCATGGAAGGGTGAGAATCAACACTGGGGTCCCCCATTAGAGAAAAGCTTCAAAGACCCACCCACCTAATCTCAGCTTTTCTCTTCCTGTTCCCATCCCTCCATTGTCTGGCACCTTGTCTCCCATTTTCAGCCAGTTGATCTATAGCAGAGCTTGTGTTGAAAGATCTTGCTTTTATTGTAAAAAAAAATAATTACTCATGCCCTTTTCTTACTGCTGAATGCTCCTAAACACACTTTGATTAACATGCTTCTGCTGCTACCAGTTCAATTCTGATTTTAAAATAGCTATGTTTGAAAACAGCATTAAAAGGGAGGAGGGTCTATCTATATAACAGAACCAAAGTCAATCTTCTAAGCTGACTTCTTTCCAATGGACACTACACAACTCTAGTTCTAGTAACTAAGTTAAGAATGATGCTTTATTAAGGAAATTAATCTGGGTCTGGGTCATGGATCTCCTTCCTCTCTCTTTCTGATCTTTCAAAAACAGACTGACAAACTTCAGCATCCGTTTATGATTTTCCTCACGTTGCGCTCGTTTTGATCCTTAGTAAGCCCTGCCGTGGGCTTTATGTAGACGTTTGTTCATTGGTTTATACTCAGAACAAACAAACTTTTCTTTTTTACTCTGCTGCTCTGTTAACATTTTTCTTTATTATGGTTTGCCAGAGGTTGACACCTAGAATTTCTTCTCTTTAAATGTCACTGCCTCAATTCAGCACTACTACAGTGACAACATGTAAACATAGGGCCTTTCAGAGGACATTAGGCCATAAGGGCTCCTTCTTTGTTAATGGGATTAAGGAATTTATCAGTGAGGTTTCACCTTGTGGTGAGCTTGCTTTCATTTCACCTTTACATCCAGGAAGTTTTCATCAGAACTGACATGAGTACATTGACCTTGGCCTTCTCAACCTGGAGACATGAGAGAAGAAATGGATGTCTGGTCTAGTTACTCACACTGAGGTATTCTGTTATAGTAGCACAGACTAGACAGAGAGTCCTCTACCTTCAAACTGACATATTATCAGTGACCTCGTGTTTTACTTTTTTAATAAAAAAATCTTACAAATAGAATGATGGAATTATAAATTATGGCTAATATATATGCCTTAATCCTTCCCATGTACATGCCACAAATCTCATTGTAAAATTAAAATAAAATATTGAATTTGTTTCTTTATATATTATTTTACATTAAAATTTCAAAAAATATTCTAAACCTTTTTAGGTATTCCAAACTGATCAGGTAATGTTTTAAATAGCCACAATAAAATAGCTTGCTTATGTTCCTCTCAAGTCAAGGCATGGTTAACCAAAAGACAGTGTTCATTATAAGCATTAGTTCACCTCTGTTTAACAGTTACCTTGTGCTTGTAAACACACATGCACATGTACACACACATGCAGGCATGCATATATGCACAAATACACATGCAAACATACACATAGATAGATAGATGATAGATAGATAGATAGATAGATAGATAGATAGATAGATATCTCCAAGTACAAGAGATATCCATTATAATGCTTTGTAAAAGACATTTACTATACATTTAAGGAGATAAAATCACCAGTAGACCTGCATTTTCTGTTTCCCTAAATACGTACTATCATGATGGTGAATATTACTACCAAGTACACAATGTTATTCATTAAATAATCACTGGAGGAATATTAAGTGTTCATATACAAGAAATACTGAAGAAATCATTGGGGCCTGTAGGAAAGCATTTTTATGCCAGCATGAGTATAGAATGTTTTGTTTGCTTGCTTCTGGTAAGGGATGTTCAAGTCTACAGAATCTTTCAGTTGCTGGCAGGAACAAATCTGCCTAGGACTGTGGAAACAAACGAAGAAATTCTATTGAAAAAATGTGTGCAACAAATAGGTGATGTTCATGCCAGGAAAGAGTCTCTTAGTTAAAAAGAATACTTATCATTATATGAATTACTATAAATTAAAGATTAGCATCCTTAATATCAAACAAAATCAAACTATAGTAAAAATAAAGGTAATTCGAGTGAGACATAATAGACTAAGTAGCAATAATCATTTAAATATAATTTATAAAGAGATGACTAAGGTACCAAACAATTAAAATCTTAAGAGGAAAATAGATATTCCATGGTCTTGGATTAAAAACAGCAACATAAGTATTATAAAACAAATGTTATATGGAAAACATTTACATATCTTATCATGGACTATTTGTGCTATCATAAAATGAAGAAAATATTAAAATGGGTTTGTTGGACACAAACGAAATGGGAAGAACGGTGCTGAGCAAAGAATGGAGGCAGTAAAAGTTGTTCAAGATGACAGCAAAGCATGTTTCTCAAGAAGGATTCTACAAGAAGTGCATACACACACACACACACACACACACACACACACACACACACACGCCAATTTTACTAAGTAAAATTATTTCATCCACAATGAGGATTTGGCTCAATATATTCACATTTCTTGTCTAGCATTTTACAGCATCTGGGTTGGCTCCCCAGCACAGAAGAAAAAGAATAGGAGGTGTAGGAAGATGGAGGAGGGGAGGAGATAGAAAGGAAAGAAGGAAGGAAGAAGGAAAGATGGAAGGAAGGAAAGGAAGGAAAAAGCTTTATTGATTCATTAAGATTGAATGGGATAGTGTTAATTAATGAATTACTCTTGGATAAGGTGAGATATGACAGACGTGGTTTAACTATGTACTAGGAATTGTTAAATTAAGGTAGGCAGAAACTTACAAATAATCCATAAAACACAATGCAAACCAGAATGTGCTGCACAGGGAGCACTGTAAGGAATAGATGCCAATATAGTGACTCCACAAAAGAAAAAGCAAAAGTGCTGAGGGTTAAGGAGGCATATGGTAGAGGAAAAGCTAATGTCATTGGCTAGTGAAAGTTAGCCTGAGTGGTGGCTAGCATGAACGGCAGGAAGAACAAGCCACAGTTTCACACAAGCTATCATGATCAAAGCTATCAGGAAACTTTACAACAAAATAATTGACAAAAAATGTGAAGTCTATAAAAGACTACAGTTTGCAGAGACAAATGAAAATATAGATGATTATAATCTTAAATATCTAACTTCTGTTATTTTATAGAAAGTATACATTGAAACCAAAATAAAGAATTGACAGACAAAGATTTAATTAGAAATGAAAAAAAGATCCATTGCTTTCTATCTTTCCATTCTGCAAACTTAATTTTCTCTTGGTGAGCTTGAGGCACCCTCTGCATATATTGAGAACAGAACTTCTCATAGGAGAAACACAAGGAGTAATACTATATTCATATTTTATTTCAGACAAAAGATTTTTGGCACGATTTTGAGTCTTGAAGGTCAGCCTGTTTTTCCCAACCAGTATCCTGTGGTCCCTTGTCTTGTTTAGCACATTGAATTCTCAGGCTGAAATGTCAAGCTGTAGGTTCAGATAGATTCTTAGAAGAATTGCAAATTCTTCTACCTAGAACCTAGAATACACAGACTGATGCTTCACAGCAGAGAAGAGACTGCATAAGTATGTCCCTGTACAACACTGTAATCAGCACAGACAAGAAAGTACCCCAGCATGCATGACCCCTCACAGACTCAGCTTAGGCCACACCTGCATGCACAACCATGGTGAGTTGCCCTAGACCTTTGAGCAACCTGCTTCCTCACCACCACGTCCTTCATGGCGTCCACCTTTGCGCATGCTCTCTGGGTCCAGAAAAGGGCACTCTGAACAGTTCTCCATTAACTTGGAGATTAAATCCAACAACTAACAAATGACACCTCATTAAACTAGAAGCTTCTGTACAGACAAACAAACAAACAAAAAATCAATCGTTGAAGAGGTACCCCAGAGGGTATGAAAGAATCTTTGCTGGTT
This sequence comes from Acomys russatus, assembly GCF_903995435.1. Taxonomy (NCBI): domain Eukaryota; kingdom Metazoa; phylum Chordata; class Mammalia; order Rodentia; family Muridae; genus Acomys; species Acomys russatus. Next base: position 43,121,811 of record NC_067167.1, read on the forward strand.
ATATATCTAAAAGAGGATTAATAACCACAATATACAGAACTAAAAACATCAAGAAAACAAATGAACCAACTAACAAAATGAGCAACAGATTTGAACAGAGTTCTCAAAAGGAAAAATAAAAACAGCCTAGAAATATCTCAGAAGGAGTTCAATATCCTTAACCAGAAGGGTAATGCAAATTAAAACTACATTGAGATTTCATCTTAGCCCAGTCAAAATGACTAAGATCAAAAAATCAACTTAAATTCTGGAGAACACTGCTATTCACTCTTAACAGGATTACAAATCGATGAAGGCATGAACAGTATCATTATGGAGAATGTTCAGAATTTTATAATTAGAGGTACCATATGACCCAGGCATATACCTCCTTCACATATGTACAGCTATTATACTACAGAAGACCTAATTCAGCCAGGTTTGTTGTTCCTATATTCACAATGATTAGAAAAATATAAACAGTCTAGATATCAATCAACTGATGGATGGATAATGAAAATGTGACACATGTAAGGTAACTCAGATCCAGACAGGGAAAGGCCACATGGCCTCTCTTACTTGTGAGTCCTAGATCTGCGTTCATTGGCTTGAATACACAAGCTAGAGCAGTAACTGAGGCAGGAAGGTAGAAAGGCACAATGAGACCTGGGAGAGTGAAGGTCTAATAAAGGGGATAAATTAGGACAAAGGCACTATAAAATAGGAAAGCGTATTGTAGGTCATACATAAATAGTATGTAGATATATGAAATGCAGCATATGTATATATATGCATGTGATGTATATGTATTTGCATATATGTATATGTACATGTATATGTGTAAATGTATGTGTATATATATGCATATGCGTGTTTTATGTGCATGTGCATGTACACGTACACGTACATGTATATGTATATGTAATGCAAACTATGTAAGGACTCCCAGAGGGAGTTTGAGGTGGAGGAATTGGTAGAGGAAAGAGTAGAAATTGTGTAAATACAGTGAATCATGTATGACATTCTAAAACTAGAAATTTCAGCTGGGCATAATGGTACACACCTTTAGTAGCAGCACATGGGTGAGCAGATATTTGTGAGTTTGAAGCCAGCCTGGTCTGCATAGTGAGGCTACATAGTGAAGCACTAATTCACAAAAATGAAAGGAAGAAAGAAAGGAAAGAAGGAAGGAAGGAAAAGGAGAGGGAGGGAGGAAGGGAGGGAGGGAGGAAGGGATGGACGAAGGGAGGGAGGAAGGAAGGAAAGAAAGGAGGAAGAAAGGGAAGGGAGAAAGGGAGGGGAGGCAAAGAAAGAAAACAAGAAAAAAGAATTTCAAATTAATAATTTATGGATGTCAGGTGAGGAACAAAAGCTACGGTTGTCCCTCTGGACTCCGCGCGCGCGCGCGCGCGCACGCACACACACACACACACACACACACACACACACACACACACAAAACACACACATGCAGGTACACCTTTGCACAATATACATGCTAATGAGCTCTCACATATACCCAAGGAGGAAAATGTTTACAATTCTCCAAAGAAGTGCTTAGCATCATGAAACCCCCCTTTTTAACAAATGTATTTCACAGCTTCTTCTACACCAAAATGAGAAGAGATGACAGAAAGAGAGAGTGATGGCGCTAGACCTAGAACGTTTTGCAGTCACTAGCTCAGCTTCCTTTCAAGGTAGCGAATACAAGTGAGAAATGCTCTCTAGAACAAGCAAGTGGCCTGGAGCACTGCTGAGGCAGTGAAAGAGGACAGAATAATCATGATTAAAGGACAATATTTCCTGGCAGTCCTGAAGATCCGGTCTAAGGACCTTTTGCAACCTCAGCACGTACTCAGCTGCTGAGCTACATCTCCAACATTAAAGGGCACCTATTTTTGACAGCTTTCTAAAATGCATTTCCCTTCAGTTTCCCTGTCTCTAAAGGCACATTTTAATATAACCTTTTCACATTACATTTTCTATGAATTTATTAATAACTATAATTTTAATATTATTTACTCAAGTAAATAATATTAAATCAGACCATTTTTCAGGGGCTGAGGATGACCCTCTTATATTAACTGCTTATTTTGATAAGGATGTTTCCTCATGCACTGAGGCTGCCATTCTCTATTATCTGTCTTTAAATTTAATGTTTATACTTACTATTCTCTAGCCTGAAAATGGGCAGACTGGGAAAAATTAGAGAAAGAAGGGTAGGTGTGTGGATTCCTAATTTTCTTTCCTCATGCTTTGCTCCCAATGGGTCACTAGCCCACAAGTGGATAAAAAAAATCCTGTATCAGAGAACACCATGGAACATCACACAGATCCCAAGATTGACAGTTCCCTGGAGTCACAAATTATACAAAGCTCCCTGTTGACTCCTGTGCCCCCACACTAACTACCAAGCAGAAGAGAGACAAAGAGGAGTGGTCTACAAAGAGACTGGTGATATTACAGCCTGTGAAAATATTCAGTTGTGCTAGGTTCTAAGTTCTATTTCCTCCCATCATGAAGTTTAAGTTTGTTTAAGCAGGAAGTAAAGAAATTACACTTGGCTTTGCCCAGTGGAGTACAGTGTGGGTTAAGTTTTATGAACCAGGCATAATTATGATTAAACCTATGAAAAGAAGTCATTCATTCCAAGATGTATGCTTTTAAAAGGAGACGTCTGAGGATACCTTTTTATCAAAACAATAACTTTCCAAAGATTCATGTAAAGCACTAATCAACTGTTTTTGCAGGGTTAATTTTAATTGCATTTTCAACCTGACATCTCAACAGTCTTTAGACAACTTTAATTCATTACTGCATCCATGTAAGCAGAAAAAAAGCTAACAAAATTTAGACCCCAAAAAAGTAGCTTATTTTTGCTATCAAATAGTAATTTTAATATGAAAAGGAATACTACACATTTGTTGGTATTGTTTTATTTTTAGAGTTGTACTTTTTCATACTTTTATATAGATTTTTAGCAAATAATTTCTAAATATAGAAGTTCAATAAAATTAAATATAAAACATTTCTTTGGAATGGTCTTGGTGTGGGCACATATTAGTGAAAGCTACCCCAATGGTGTTTTGTTTTACTTTTCTTTTTTGATGGCTTTTACTATTTTCTGATTCAAATCTTTCATACTTTTACATAGATTTTAGCAAATAATTTATGAATAAGGAAATTTAATAAAATTATATATAAAAACCTTCTGTAGAGTGGCATTTCTGTGGGTAAAGATTAGTGAAAACTATCATAGCCAAGCTTTTTTTTAATTGATGACTTTTACTATCTTCTCTCTAAGTTTTATAGGCTCATTAGATAGAAAGCATGAGCTAAATTCAGCTCTTCTCCTCAGTGTAGACAAGTCTTTGTCAAAGTGTCGACCACTGCTTATCACTGGCTCACACCATGAGGACATGCCTGATACCAACTTTGTAATGAGGGAGATCCGTTCTCAATAATTAACTTTTCCCCAGAATCCTTTCTGTACAAGAAGCATCCAAGATTTTCAACCTTTCCTAGGGAAGAAAAATGGTTTAGGAAATAAAAGGTCTCCTCACCTGAATTGAGAAGTGAAAGGTAATTGGACTTGTATCAAAAACCATTTTCAGCATTCAGAAAGGGAAGAGGGGTAACTGGTTGTAGGATTTTGCACATAGATGAAGCTGCATGGTGTGTTGCTTACTTCCAAAGACAGGGCATGGGTTTTGAGTTTGTGATAATCTAATTCACCTGCAACCTCCCACTTTGAATCACGTAATCTCCCTACTCTGCTCTCATTTCTACAAGGTCGGGAGTTTCTTGCTTTTCTTTAAAAACTCACCCCCTAGGCTTAGTGCTGGCACCTATAAATTAATATATGTCTCATGGCCATATCTTCATTCTCACAAATTCATAGTGAAGCAAAGTATTTGCTTTGTTTTGCAGCCCCTTGGTATCATAGACAGACTCTTCTGTCTATTTAATTATTTTTGTCAACTTATAATGAATAAAAGACAGATTTAGGAGTATTTTGACAGATGTAATGTCTATTTTATAGCTAATCTCTTATTAACATTCTCTTACAAATCACCAAGACAGAAAATGTTTGATTTACCATTGAATCAAAAGGTCATCATGATGTCTATCTAAACTTTAAAAATAAATAGCTTCCACCTGTGACAAAGGCAGCCGCAAATGTACACAAGAAGATGGAAGCTAGTAAAGAAGCAGACATATCACTTAGGTTCATAGCATCCAGTTAATCAGAATCATAACGTAAGTGATTTGAAAATAATTAAGATGAGAATATTTTCATTATGTGACTTTCAGGTTTATCTTTAAACCAAACAAAATAGGATGAAATGTGATGCCACTGTTTTGAGCAGAAAATGCAGTGGCTTTCTTAAAATTGCTTCATGAGCAGGACAGGTGGGTTGGAATTGCCACAGAGAAAAAAATCACTTTCCTCAGTAGATTACTTTAGTTGTTACATTGGGAATTTAATAGGTCAGACATAAATATTTTCCTGTCTTGATACTCCATAAATGTCATGTCATAAATTAAGCTAAAAAACAGATAATTTTGCTGCAGAAATTTTAAAATGAGCACAGAACATTCTGTTGTAATTGATAATTTTCTTGTCTGATTATACTGCATATAGGAAAGAAAAGAAATTATTATTTATTCATATTAAGTAAATTAAATTATATTACATCATAGTATTAATGTGCCAATATTCCTTTACTGAAGAGTGAAAAATTTAGTTCATTGGCAATTGCCAGTGTGTACAAAGTCCTGGGTGTTTAATGCTGAGAACAAAAAAATTAATTCTTGGTATTGTCATATGCAACTAATCTTAAACTCAGGGGATTAAGTCACACATATGCTCAAAGCCATACCAATATATTTCATGATTTTGAACATAGACCAATATTTGTATGAAAATTATGAATTAGATAAGATTGAAAGATATTAGAGTAATATAGTTTTTTGTGAAGTAAATTAATTATTCTGTAGAATTGATTTATAAAAGTTATGCAGAAATATTTATAACTGTAGAAATTGCCACAGAAATGTAAAATAATGTTTTATTGATCACAGAAGTTATAAAAATAACATGAATCTATTTCAGCTAATAATATTGATTTTTGCCATGAATTGATACTTTTCCAATTTACCTGCCTATTCTCTCAAGACAAGTAGTAACAGTTCCTTGTTAGACACCTTCTTGCAGGCAGAATGTTGTATATATTTGCAGCTGTGTAGCCCCAGCCCTTACAGCAGGATTCTGCCTGGAGATTAAAGTATTTATCATATGTTTGCTGGATAAGTGTCACTTAAGACCATTGGGTTTTATGGGGGGATGTGTGATACTTCTTTCCTGGGTACACCATGTCACTCAATGTCAAGGGTTACCTTCATTTGAATGGATAGATTTTTAAATTAAGAGCAACTTAGACATCTGAAATAAGGTTAACAATAATATTGTCATCATCAATGTCACTGTTATGATTTGGATAAGAATTGGCTCCCACAAGGCTTAGTAGACAGCTGGTGGTGAAATGGTAAGAGAAAGGTGGGAGCCATTTTTCACCAGTTTACGTGAGCACTGCTGGACTCATGATGTGATGGTGAGGAAGCAAGGCCTGATCGAAGGGTAAAAGTCCATTGCTTTGTGTCCTGCTGCAATGTTTCTTTCCCTTTCCCTAGCTACATTTTGTGCTCATGTTCTCTCTCTCTCTCTCTCTCTCTCTCTCTCTCTCTCTCTCTCTCTCTCTCTCTCTCTCTCCCCTCCTCTCGCTCCTCTCCTCTCTCTCGCGCTCCTCTCTCTCTCTCCTCTCCTCTTCTCCTCTCTCTCTCTCTCTCTCTCTCTCTCTCTCTCTCTCTCTCTCTCTCTCTCTCTCTCTTGCCTGGCATGGCATAGCATCTTCCCCCAAGCCTGACATGTTTCTGCCAAGATGATTCTGTCTTACCATATATCTAAAACCCATGGAGCAAGCCAAACATGAACCAAAACCTCTGAAACAGTGAACCCAATCTGTCCTTCTTTCCTCAGATTCTTCACTGGGAATTGTGTTGTGATGATGAGAAAGTAACACAGTGATCTGGCCTCATCATCACCATAACTAGTATGGAAAATGCAGAGTTTTGTATTTATCCACTTATTAATCATTTTCAAACACTGTGTTAGTTTGCTTCTCTGTTGCTTTGACAAAATGGTGACCAAAAGCAATGTGGGAGGGCAGAGCTGAATTTACTTACAGGTTACAGTTCATCACCAAAGGAAGCCGAGGCAGAAGCTCAAGGCAGGAGCATGGATCTTGAAGTAGAGATCTTGGAGACTAAGTGCTTACTCAGCTTGCTGTCTTATGTAGCCCGAGACTATCTGCCCAGGCCCAGCTGTCCACAGTAGTCTGAGCACCAAAAAAATAAACAAAAATGCTTCTACAGGAATGCTCCTTGGCCAATCTGATGATGACACTTTTTCAACTGAATCTTCTTCTTCCAAGATGAATTAGTTTTCTCACAATGTGGCTGCTGCACTGTGAGATAGTATCACAGATAAGTGTGGAGACACATGGAGAAATAAAATGAGACATTTTAAATACAATATTTAGTATAAGAAAGAGTGTGAAATTGTTCACTACAGAAGAAAAGTACCTAGCTTTACTCTCATCTCCCCACTGTGAGCGGCAGTTAATGGTGAAAGATGGAAGCTACTCCTCTTCAAAGCCTCCCGGAAGTCCTTAGATGTGGACCAGTGCAGCAGAGGTAGAGATGTTTAGCTCAGATTCCCTTTATAATTACTTCTGTCATCTGACACTCTTCAAATTTTAAAAGTACCACACGTTCTCTTTTAAGATGTTTAACTATACAGGAAGTGCAGGTTAGTTGCTTCCCATATGAAATGACAGAGACAGTTTGCTACCTGAATTGTCACCCAAAACTCTCTATAATGTTGGAGGATCTTCTTCAGACTTCTGGCCCAATATATCTGACAGACATATTTGTGAGGCAAGAGCTATTGAGGACTTACTTACCCTGCCTTGGCACATTTGGCCATCGACTCTGCCTGCATCCAAGCTTGCCCATTTTTAGTCAGAATTCTGTCTGTAGTAGAAATAAGGTAGAAACAATGCCCAGTGGCTGTTTTGACACATCTGAAGCCATCTCCATAAGGAGGTTCTTTGATGCTCTTCATCTTTTTTTTCATTCAGACTTATATTTAAAAATTAATTAACATGAGCAAATTTTTCAAGAATTCTGAATACATTCTCTGCCTATAAGCTCATCATCTTCTTTGAGGTGTGCTGGGTGTTGCCAGGAGTTAGCCTGTTTCTGATAGGGTTGAAGACAAGGTAGTATAGTTTTCAATTAAGCTTAGTTGTTTAGAGATTAAGATGTTTTTAGATCTAGATAGATGTTTTAAGTTGATAATAATGAGATATGATAAATATTGATTACATCGAGAATTTTAAATGCACCAAAAAAGATATCTTCTTCAAGGTTGCCAAATACAAATAGCCAAAATACTAAGAATGTAACATTTATATTATTGTATATAAGTGTAATAATATAGATATATATGTAAAAAATAAAAATGTTTAATAAAAAAGACAGCTAACTAAATATTCAGGGAAATTTTAGCACAAAGATGCACAGCACAAAATATATATTTCTTCTCTTCCAACATCACATTCCAGGTCGCATTGGAGCTGTATATTTTTATGTATTATGGTACACTTAACTGTATTTAAGTGATCATACATGCCAGATCATAAAATTTAATGGATGGACTTTTGTCATTGTGTCAGCAGTATCATTGCAGTAAAGCAACACATCTAAAGAGAAACTTGTAACATTAAATACAAGAGATGCTGGACTATGACCTTTGGCTTGATGGTCAGTCCCTCATTCACATAAGAAATGAAACACTATGTGCTTTCTACCACACATACAAATGCATCATACATACCAGATCATAAAACTTAATGGATGGATTTTTCCAAACTGACTGAATTATTGATTCTACTATTTTTCTAAAAACTCTTGTTCACCACATGAGTAAGATAGATATGAGTCATGGGCCCCTTCCTTCCGTAAATTAATGTTTTGAACACACACAAAGTCACACAACATTGAACACAGACTCAGGAGGCAGATTGCCTGGAAATTTTTTTGAAGTTTCTGATACCTATGTAATATTGGTCAAGTTATTGAAACCTTCCAGGCCTGGGAGCTTGACATGCAACTTAACCATCAGAGTATTTTTCTAGCATGCATGGACCCATCTAGCTTGGTGGTACAAGCCTATAACACCAGCACTTAAGGCGTAGGGGCACAAAGAGCAAATATTACATGTCATCCTTAGCTACATAACAACTTCAAAACCTCCATGGGCTACATAGACCATTGTCACAAAAAATCTAAGCTTGTTTCTGTTTGTATAATGAAATATAAAAGTCCCTATATCATAGGGCTCTATGGGGACTAAATGTAGGAAGTAATGTAATAGACGGAGAATAATATGTAGTAGTTCTTGAGTACTCCATAATATAGATTATAATGGTAGCTGATTTGAAACTAATAAGTTTAAGATGCTGGGAGGCGAAACAGTGGCAAAAGTGGAATAGCTGGGCCACAGCTGTGTTCAGTCTGGCAATAAATGTTACTAATATGAAATAGAGCAGCATAATGGAAATGGAGGAAAGAACATAGTGAAGGAAAAATGAATTAGCATAAAACATGAGTTTTATGAAATTGTAAAGAGGAAATGGCAAGCATGATTTCTAATGTGTGTGAGAGAAAGGTGAAGTAGGAATAGGGTAGAGACTGACTAGGAAGATGGCAAGGCAGCAGAGTAACCGATCCTGGAGTTAGCTCCCTGTGTGTAGAGCTGTGTCCTCAATTCATGTGAGGATAAGCGTCGAACAGGTCGTTGTGGATATGGAAATTGCAGGTTTAAAAGCTCACCAATGGGAAGCCTTAATCGACATGTGTAATTTCTACTTGGCCGACACTGGCCTTTAACGTGTCTCATTCTTTTTCTGGGTTTTTTCTTTTGATAGTCTTGCCCTCTGGATGTCCTTTCTGAATCTTCTTCACCTGGATGAAGATATCTTTAACGTTCAATTGAGATGATGTCTTCTCCAAAAGCATGCTTTATAGAGAGCTAGTAATCAACAAATGTGATGGGTTTTGTTTTCTTTTTGCTTTTAACTTCTCCTAATTTTCTACTGCCCTTGAAGCTGAAAATCATTGTATAGTAATGTTCAAGAAAACATGTCTCATTTTCAGGCGTGTCCCATAAGAAAGACTTCTACTCTTTATGTCCCAACTGTCTATCTCAAGTGTGATATGGTCACTGTTGGACTCTGGGGCCCCAGGAGATGTCAGAGTTTTGTAGTGGGAATGTTTGCCCAGGACATAGATTAAATGAGTAGAAATTCTTGAATGAGGAAAGCATCGGGCTATATTAAACCAGTGTCTTTGGGGAATCCTTTCAAATTAGCATGCCCTGATGTCTTCCAAAATGTTCAGTAATATTGTAGGTGCCCTCCCATGTTCACAAATTATTGCAACATCTTTGTGTGTACATATTTTCTGTATTGTGTATCTGCACCTGTGAACCACAAGGTAAAGGCCCTATTACAGGGAAGTTTGTGTCTCTATACCCTTTTTAATTGATAATTTGTAATATTCTCAGTTTCATAAATTAGATATAAGTGAACTTTTTTATTAAAAAGCTGAGTTAATGGTTCATTCCATTTATCCAAATATTCACTGATGTTTCTGCCTATACTGATTAAATGTCATAATCTGAACTATAAGATCTGTTTGTTATAAGGAATTCAGTTCCTTGACCTCTGAGTAATTCCTTATTGCATTTGCCTATTTGATTCCATCTGAACTATCCACCATCCTTTGAGTTTTGAGAAATTAATTTTCTTCCAATATAGTTACTAAATAAACTTTCATTTTTATAACAATAACTTGTATATAAAGCATCTTCATTCAATTACCTCCTTTTTGCCTTCTACATTAATATGTGTTCTCTTTTCCTTTCTATTCCAAAAAAAAAAATGAGCCTTTATTTCTATCTGTTAAGCAAAGCTTATCTTCTGCCTTAAGATTTCAAAAATTATTTCAATTAATTATTAAAATGGACATACAAGTCATTGGACATAAATACTAAAAACAAAAAGTGCATTCTATCGTTCCTTAGCCCTCATGTTTTACAGCTTTTCAAGACCAGTTTGGCATCTTAGAGTGCCATGAAATAATTAGAGAGATCACAGAAGGCTACCCTTCTCCTTGGCTGAGGAACAGAACATGTCAGTGTGCCATATGCTCCCCCTACACTTCAATGCAGCCTTCTGAAAACTCATCATTTCCAACTTCAGCGTTTCTAAGCAACCAGTCTAATATTTTCAGCCTCAGATTGGATGAGGGCCCCAGTGAAAGCATACAAAGAAGAAGAATTCGTGAAAATATTCCTAGGAAATATCACGGTATGCTCAGATGCAAAGGAAGGAAAGACACATTTCCTCAGAGGATGTGTGCTTCCAGCAGGCAGGTTCTTCCTATCACAATTAGTGAGAGTTGTGTGATAATTTAAAATGCTTTAAATATCAGCAATTTTGAAATGAGGTTTTAGCTAAATTTCCTGTATAACTGCAGTGCTGGGGATTACAGCCAAGGTCCTGTGTGTTAGGTAGTATTGTGCCACTAAGCACATACATTTGATGCATTTATTGTTTAGATTGATTTTAAGATTAGAAATGACTAAGTATTTGAATATAAATGCAAACCTTGCCCCCAGGGTAAAATAGCTTTCAGGTGTACAGCATCATTGTCACTTAATGTTTTATTATTCACTTCTCATATTAGCAGCACCGAATAAAAGATACATGAAATGGATGATTCAGGATTTCACATTACAAAGTTACAACTCTTAATTTTGACATCGTACTTATCCAATGTGCAATCATGAAATCTTCTGAAGAAAAAATTAGCACACCAGGAGAGACCATGGGCCTGGTGTGTGGGAATCTGTAGTGTGAAGAGCTAGACAGCTAGGATCTGAATCCAGCTGTCTTGAGTTCTAATCGACCATGTATCATGGTCTGGCCCTAGTCAGATTATTTAAGTTATTTCTGCTCTAAAATCAATGCTACAGAACTTATCTAAGTTACTATAAGTAAGTGAAAATATGCATGTTGTTCGAAACCACTGTTAATTAATCACTACCATATTACAAACTTGTATTTCCCTTCTTAATCACCTAATCTTAAGGGAAAATGATTTCATAATATCCATTTTCCAGGAAATGAACAGCTTTCTGCCTCTCTGAAAATGCTACTGTGAAATTCTTCAAGCAGCAGAACTTGTCAGGGCACGCGTTAACCATTATTCTCCTACATCCATCAAGGTTTGCTTTCTGCTGCTGTTTACTGTACTATAATATATCAAAGGTCCTGGGCCTTTGCTACCTCTTCTTTTCTCCCTCAGAGACTCTCAAGCCTCAGTAGTAATCAAACCTATCAAGTGGATGAGTAATGAGCCGAAATGTCACATCTCTGGCTCGAGTATACACACAAGGCAATGTCCCCTCCTTGTCCTCTGCCAAAATCCGGCTGCAGGCAGAATATGTCCCCAGAAGAGCACAGTGACACCTCTGGCCTTACGTGCCTTGCCTCTGGCTCATCTCTTCATGCTTACAATTGTTTATTAGATGAGTTCTCCAATGAATGTTGACTTTTCTTTTTATTATCACCCTGAAGCCAAAAGTTTATCCACTTAGAAACAAAAGAATCCTTCCTGGGCTTTTATACAGAACACATTCTGTTTGTAGCTTTTCTCTGAGAATGTTATGACTCTGGTGACGATAGCCTGGAAGGAACTGGAGCCTTGTACTTGTATTGTACCTTGAGTACTATTGCTGACTTTTCAGTATCTTTTACATAAGTTGTATTTCAGCCCGTAAATTAGACAAGATGGGTACTACCATACCTCAACATAAAGTGATTAAGATTTAAATGACTTACTCGAGGCTACATGGTCTGTAAGATTTGACTTGAAACTCTGAGAGTTCAGTTTCCTTTCTAAAATATTACCATGAATATTTTTAGTGAACAATATTTGGTCAGCAATTAAAAATAGATGATCCATCACACACCTTTGTTTTGTGTGTAGTTTCTCCTAGTGCTCTGATTTACTTTGTGATCTCAAGTTTTATGCAAAGAGTGAACAAGTTGATTGCAGCAGGCAAATACTGACTTTATTTGTTCTCATAACAAGCATGTATTGTGGGAAATGATTGAAATAAATACCATGGCCTTATGTTTAAATGCCTAATCATTTAAAAATATGCTCCTGAATCATTAGTTTATTTGCGAAACCCCCATAATATTGGAAAGCAAATGGAATAAGACGTTTGCCTGCAAATGGCAGTAATGACAAACTCTAATCCATTTTATTAGATTTCTGTATATATTTAGTATGTTGTGGTACTATATATATGTATTTAAAATTATGGAAAATAATAATTTGAAGCTAGAAATTGTCATGAGAAAAACTACATAGAATTCATTCAAGAAAACTACATGTCAGTATTAAAAACAAGGAGGAGTCAGAGATTATCAAGATCATTCTTTTATGGACCTTACTCTCTCTGGGTTACAAAACCTGTACCCTAGGAAGTTGCAGCTCAGACAGCAGGGCATCCTTGTCTTCACAGGAGTCAGACAGATGGCAGGCATTTCTCAGCTCAAGCCCTTCTTGGCAGGTGTGGGTCAGGGAATCCTACCTCTCATCACAGTGCAGTCCGTTCTAGCAGGATGAGTTGGGGACAGCTAAGACCCCTCATCCCTTGTCGGCACACTAGACATCCATGCTCAGAAAGATGAGGCAAGATAAATAAATGATGCCTGCCCCCACCACAACACACACAACTGTCAGCTATTCAGCGGCTTAGAAGCATCATTCCAGTAAAGATTAAAATTCTGCCCCCAAACCTAGTACAGTGGCACAATGCTCTGGACAGAATAAAAATGAGCTTTAAGGACATCTGGAGTTGAGCAATGGAGAACTCTATACATAAGAATGCTGCCAAAACAAGTGTGTATTTCTGTGCAGAGCAGTTACAGAAACAGTTGATAATTCTGAAATGAACAAAACTGCAGAGATTCTAAAGTTTAATAAGATTGAACCAAGACACATCTAGTGTGAGTCTTCTAATAAGCAGAGCCCCTTCTAGCAGCCCTGAAGACTCTGGTCATGGATTACGATTTTACCAGACACCTCTGATGCTGAGTGCTGGCCACAAACACAAGGAAGGAGCCCCATTCACATTCAAGATATGGCTTAATGTGAAGGACCTCCCTTTTGCACAGAAGAGCTACTTTTTATCCATGACAACACCTGACACAAACAGTATAAATGGCACTTTTTGCCTCAAAAAATATTTATTTCACTCACAGTTCCACAATTGACCAAAAGGAGATTTTTGTTAGGCAAACTTGGCAGTTCTGCCCTTCCCATTGGTAGGTAAACTTAACTGATGCTCAGAAGCAGCCAGGATGCAACTCAATTCACTTCCTGAAAATCAGATGACATCATTACCACTCTATGATCTACTATCTAATCGCTGGGTCTTTCATCTTACTTCCCCACATTCAGTTCTCCTAGCCTGAATTCTCTGCGTAAAGGGTAACACATTTTACATAATCCTAGATATGCATGCTATAGCTGCTTGTTATCACTATTGCAACTTGCAATAATCCTTTCTTCTATTTTATCATAATTTTCCCCACTTTTCTTTAATTAAAATATAATTACAGCATTTGTCTCCCTCCCTTTCTTCCTGTCCCTCTACCCTGCCTCCTTTCCCACCCACATCCCTGCTTCTTCCCAAATTCACAGCCTCATCTTCTATAACCATTGTTGTGATATATACATGTAAAGAAATACATATATAAATGAAAACTGCTGAATCCATACAGTGTTACCCACATTTATATGCTTCTGTCCTCATCCCTGGGGAGGACTACTTGGCCCCACCCCCTCTCTATCTCTGCAGTTATAAACTACCTATAGAGGTTAGGTGTCATTAAGCATCCAGCAGGCAACCTAGGCAGGGTCCAGAGGTCTGGTCCAGGCACTGCTTGCTTCCAAATGAAAATAGACAGACCCTGAGGTCAAAGGTCCCATTCTCTCTCATGACTGGCCAGAACACCATAGGGCAAAGCCCAGCAGTCAAGCTCTGGGTGTCCAGCAGTGATTCTTCCCTAGAATAAATGGAGTCTCAGACATTCATGGTAGAGGTATGACAATGATGTGAGCACCAGAGAGTAAGCCAGGCAACCTTTATTTATAAACCTTGGACAGTGGGGGAGGGACTTGTGGGTGAATGTGTCTCATTTGCTGGGCCTAGAAGTGCCTGAATACTTAATCCACATGCAGTGGTACAAGATCTCATTTGCACTCAGTAGCACAGGATCCTATCACAAGAAAGAAAACATAGTACTTGATTATCCTGTGGGTGGAAGAAGAATTTCTAGGTATGATTAAAAGTCATTCACTGAAGGACAGGACATCCTTAATATAGTAGAGTATGCCCAGCAATCCCCACATGCTTGCTGAACAGGTTTTATCAGGAAAGGGTTGGACCTGCAATCTTCCCTGCTGGCTACATGACACTCCTTAGAGTTTCTAGGGTTCAGAAAGGGGACCCCATTGAGAAAGGGAGTCCATAATAGACAAATCTCAGTTGGCTATCTGGATATGCCAGACTTCAACCTCTCCAGCCGCCCCCACAGTTAAGACCCCAAAATTTCCCTCTTTAAAAACATTTGTGTTTCTGTTTGTTTTGTTGTTCCTTATTGTGCTTAAACACAACTGAACAAATACTAAGTATAAAAATATTTTTATATCCAGAGACATTATCTAGGAACCTAAAATTTCAAATACAACATGGTTGTCACAAATGTTTGTGAGAACATACATCTTAGGAAAAATAAAACATGAAATATCAAAGCCACTGTCATCCGGCTGAAGGAAGATCTTAATACCCACTTCAAGTTACCCACTGAAGAATAACAGTTGAGGGGATCCAAGTGCTCAAGGAGAACTTTAATAAATATGTATCTATTCCAAATCAGAAGCTCCTCTTGGATTTGGGGGATAAAATGATAAAAAAAATAAATGATGAAAAGAAAAATAACTTATTAAAAACATTGTATGCTGTCCCATGATAGTGGATGAGGGGAGACTGTTTAGAGTGTGTTAAGCCAAATCACTAAATAAACAAATTGGCCAACACCCAAACCATTTCCCAAGAAGACTCAGTATCCAGTATTGTGATGATAGAATATAATCTAAGATGCCAGGCAATTGACAAATTATCGGAAGACAAGCAAGGGAATAGAAAATATGACCCTCTTCTTGGAACAAAGATCAAGTGCTAGAAACAGCTTGTGAGGGGCTCACAAGGTGGATAAGGAGGCAAAGATTTTTAAATCCCTTAAACAATTAAGAACTAGAGGGAAATATGTTTAAAGAATTTTTGAAAACACAGGGATTTGTGTCATGTAACACAGAATACCAGTTAAGGGATAAGATGCTAAAGGCAGGAGACTGAGCTGAAGTGTGTCAGTGAAGTGGACTATCGCTAAAAGGACTCAATGGTGGCTTTGAAGCAGTGGATGGTAACCAGGTGGGAGCCACAGCAATGGTGGCATCTGAAGGATAGACAGAAAAACGGTGATCTCAGTCACAAAGAAATGTGGGACACAGAAAACACACCAACATATATACAGAGGAAATAAGGAGACAGAGAAATAGTAGGAGAGATAAAGGCTAAAAACCTTACAAGTGTGATGAAGAACACCATGCATTCAAGGACTTCTAGGAACTTCAAGGAACCAGTGTTCAAAGAGATTCATGGAGAAACAGGACATCAGCTCAGTTGTTCAAAGAAAAACACAGAAAACTCTTAAAAGGCAAGAAGAGATTACAAAAAAAAATCCTGGCGCTCAGGAAGTAAAGGCAAGTGGATCATTGTAAGCTCAAGGCTGTTCTGGTCTACATGGCAAGTTCTAGGCTAGCCAGGCTACGTCGTGAGACCCAGCTCAACCCTAACCCTGAGTTATTCTACGATGCAGTGAGGCTTCTAGACAATTGACAAAAGAAAATTGTTCATATTATTGTTAATAAGATTTTTAAAAACATAATCCTCTAGGTTGAGGCAAAAAGCACCTTCAGGAAAACCTCCATACCCCATATCCCATGCCCAAATAAAAAGTTGGAACAAAACTTAATATGATACAGTGAATCTATGAAAAGCTCACACGTGCTCCATGGTGAAAGACCTGTGTTTCCTCCAAGGTCAGACACAAAGCAAAGACGCCTCCCCCGGCACTTCTGTTTGACGTTGTGCCTTAAGTTCCGGCTAGCTAGAGTGAGCTAATGATTAAAAAAGCTAAGCATGTTCAGGAGTACAGAACATTTTTTTTCTGAGCAACTACAATTGCTAACTTTAGCCAATAACAAGTTTACCAATTGTTACCCAGAAAAAGTTAGATGAGGTCACCAGCTGTCTGTTGGCATAAGGTTATTGTGTAATTCAAATGTTGATTTCTGTATCCCCATATCTTGTTTCAAGCCTTGTTCTGAGAATCTCCTGTCTAAATGTTGTATAAACTCTGCTCCCCAATTGTCCTTTTGCATGCCGGTAAAACAGCTTACAGCCAATTAATGAGCAAGATAAACAAATAAATAAAAAGAGGGAGGGAGGGAGAGAGAGAGTGAGAGAGAGAGAGAGAGAGAGAGAGAGAGAGAGAGAGAGAGAGAGAGAGGACTTCCTGCCAGCCAGGAGAGGAGAAGTTAGAAGAGGAAGTAGGGGATTCAGCCACAAGCAGAGGTACAGAAAAGATGAAGATTCAGCTGGAGCACACATACTCTGGTGCCTCACATTTGACCATGTCCCCTGATGGGGAGACCTGGTGGCACTCAGAGGAAGGACAGCAGGTTACCAAGAAGAGACTTGATACCCTATGAGCATATACAGGGGAGGAGGTCCCCTCAGTCACAGCCACAGGGGAGGGGAGTAAGGGGAAAATAGGAGGGAGGGAGGAATGGGAGGATATAAGGGAAGGGATAACCATTGAGAGGTTATATGAATAAATTAATAAAATAAAATTTAAAAAAAAAGAAAGAACTAAAAAGGGAGTTACTTGGAGATTTTGGCAAAATGGAGTCAGGATAACAAAGAGGGTTAATAATGACTTAAACTGCTCGAAAGACTTAAATGGTATATACTCACTTATATCTGCATACTAGCCCAAGAGGCATGTCCCACGAAAGCCTTCACTTACCAGGAAACTGGGACAGAGGGGAGGACATCCTATTGGGACTCTAAATGAGAGAAGCATGGGAGAATAGCAAAGTAGAAGGATCCAGAGGGTCCTAGAAACCTACAAGTAGAACATTATGATAGGCAGATTTGGATCCAGGGGTCCCGCTCAAACTAAGGCACCAGCCAAGGACAATACAGGCAGTAAACTTTAAACCCCTATCCAGATCTAGCCAATGGTCAGAATATTCTCCACAGTTGAGTGGAGAGTGGGATATGACTTTCTCATGTACTCTGGTGCCTTACATTTGACCATGTCCCCTGGAAGGGGAGACCTGGTGGCACTCAGAGGAAGGACAGCAGGTAGCCAAGAAGAGACTTGATATCCTATGAGCATATACAGGAGGAGGTAATCCCCCTCAGGACCAGTCATAGGGGAGGGGAATAAGAGGAAAAGGGGAGGGAGGGAAGAATGGGAGGACACAAGGGATGGGACAACCATTGAGATGTAACAAGAATAAATTAATAATAAAAAAATTAAAAATAAAATAAAATAAAATAAAAAACGACTTAAACTGTTCAAGATTAAGTCAAATATAAAAGAGTCTCAGTTATTTGTGTGATAGCTAGGTTATAAAAAAAAACTAAGAGAAGCAAACACCGTTATATAAAAATAACATTTACCATTTAGTCAATTAATTTCTCTGTGATGGGCCAAACTCAGTCTGCAAAATTTTCTTGGCTGTGTGTCTTTAGGGCAAAAACATCTCCTGTTTTTGAAAGTTATGATATTTTAGTTTTCCCAAGTATAAAGGATTTATTAACAGGACAGGATTCTTTCTCCCAGAAGCATAGCTTATTGTTTGTTTTTCCTAACAGGAATGCCTTCGAAGAGCAATAAACTGAAATGAATAAACACACTCCACAGGGTAAAAATTGCACTTAAATCTTTCTACTCACTCTTCTTGACATACCTGGAGAAAACTAGTTTTAATAACAATATTGAAATATTTAGAACATGCAGCTCTATCTAAAGATACCTGCCGACCACAGGTATGTATGAGATATATATGGTCTGTATATGTCCCCTATCATAAACATTAATTTCCCCCAGTGCTCACGACACTATCACTACAGCAACATCTTCAGCTCTTTTCCCTAAGAGCAGCCCAAAACTTCCAGAAACATCTTCAGTTCTTATGGCCTATTCTATCATGGATATAATGCCATATTTTCAAAATTATTCCAGTTATTTATTGTCTTTGAAACAGAAACATCTTGATACACATTTGATGATTTACATTTATTTTTCTGGGATTTTTAAAAATTAAATATTATGTTCACAGGGGCTGGAGAGATGGCTCAGAGGTAAAGAACACTAGCTGTTCTTCCAAAAGTCATGGGTTCAATTTCCAGCAAACACGTGGTAGCTCACAACCATCTATAATGAGATCTGGAGTCCTCTTCTGGGGTGCAGGTGTAATTGCAGGCAGAACTCTATACATAATAAATACTCTTTAAAAACATCTTTTGAAAAAATAAATATAGTATTACATCAAAATATTAAAATGAAGTGAATATTTATATATCAGCTTCTCAGCTTTAAAACATTTACAAATATTCACATATTGAAAATCTCTGGAATGCTCCTGGTTGGTTAGCTTTCATTAAATCCAGGTGTAAATACTACATTGAATTATGTGTATTTTCTATTATTTTTTATAAAATTAAGTTTTGTTAGAATTTTTATTGCTTTAGTATTGCTTGGAGGTTTATTGAAATTAAATAATATTGTATATATGCTTTTATAACATATCTTCCTTGCCAGTCTGTGAAACTAGTTTTCTCATTCTCATTATTTTATTTTCTATCTTAGAAATATGACACTATGCCATTTGGCTTGTATATTTGAGTCTGTTTTCTGCTGTTATGTAAATGCCACTGTGAATATTTCTATATATTTGTCTTTATTCATGTCATGAACTCTCTGCATATATCAAAGGAATGTTAATGATAGTCTGCCTTGAATTAGCAATACAAGACAAAGCCACAGTAAATATTGAAGTTTCTATTTAGGTTCACATCCTGATCAATATTTGGAATCCAAAGACTTTTTAAATGTCACTGCATTGATGAGTTTATAATAATAATCCTAACGATTTTAACTAGTGTTTCTATTAACAAATGGAGCTCAATGTTTTATGTCTATTAAACATTTTTCTTTTAAAAATACATCCAGCAATTCTTATGAGATTTTGTTGGCCTTTTATTAATAGCTTTGAAACCATTTTATACAAGCTAGGAATGTCCAATTTAGTTTTATGGATAAGTCATTCTCCATGTAAGTCTTATCTTTTCAATTTACTATAGTGTATCCCTTAAAATATCTGTCTTTAATTTTAAAACACAGTTATTTTCAAGACTTCCATTTCTTCATACTCCTTTTTACTACTAAAAATGCACTTCCAATTCCAAGACTTATTTCCTTTTAATTCGTATATATTGCAAGTTTTCTTTTTCATAGTTAGTTTAATCTTACCTAAATTTGAAATAGTGTATAATAGCTAGATGATCTACATTTCTTTTAAATTTATCATTAGCACAAGATTGCTGCTGTCTTTTATTCCCAATCAGCCTACATAGTACTAGCGTCCAATCTTGCATTGGCTGTTTTCATGTCAACTTAGTACAAGCTAGAGTCATTTGTGGAAAGAAGCCCCATTGAGAAAAGCCCTCACCCCAATTGACCTGTGGGGAAGCCTGTTGGGTGTTTATTTCTTACTGATGATTGATGTTGGTGAGCCCAGCTCCTGTGGGCAGTGATAGTTCTGAGCAGGTGGTCCTCTAGTGTACAGGAAAACATGCTTAGCAAGCCACGGGGAGCAAACCCAATAAATAGCGCTCCATGACCTCGACTTCAGTTCCTGCTTCCAGGTGCTGTTCTTCTTGAGTTCTTGTTCTGACCTCACTCAGTGACAGACTGATATCTGAAAGTATAAGATAGTCTATTTTTATCACAAGAATGTACATCTTAGGTGCAACAGATAGATATGATTGTGTAGAAATATAGAGTAAAAATAGTTAGATAAAGTCTTTAAAAACCTTAGAGACATGCAGAATATGGCATTTAAAAATGTTTTTATTATTTTAAAGACTCACTGACAATGAGACATGTTAACTCCTGGCAACACCCAGCCTACTTCAAAGAGGATGATGAATATCAAAGAACCTCCTTATGGAGATGGCTTCAATGTGGCAAACAAGACACTAGACAATATGTTCTTGTTTCTTCCACAGACAGAATTCTGCCTTAAAAAGGACAAGCTTGGATGCAGGTAGAGTCCACAGCCAAACTCTGCCAAGACAGGGCAAGCAAGTCCTCAATAGTTCCTGCCTCACCAATATGTCTGTCAGATATACTGGGCCAGAAGGCTGGAGAAGATGCTCCAACATTATAGATAGTTTTGGGTGACTATTGAGGTATGTCTCTGTCATCTTCTCGTTTCGGAAGCTGCTAACCTGCACTACCAGTATACTCAGGTAGTCAATTTTTTCCTTATCAAATCTCTGATGAGGTTGAAGACCAGATAGTTTAGTTTTACAATTAAGCTTAGTTGTTTAGGGGTTAAGATGTTTTTAGGTCTAGATAGATGTTTTAAGTTGATAATGATGATATATGATAGATATTGATTTACATTCAGAATTTTAGATGCACCAAGATAGTTAAGATGTTTTCTTCAAGGCTGCCAAATACAAAAAGCCAAAACACTAAGAACATAACATTTATATAATTCCTGATTGTGTCATGGTTCTTCTTGCTATAGGTAGTTTATTGTATATATGTGTAATGATATAAATGTATATTAAAAAAATAAAAAAATATTTAGTTAAAAAAAAGGAAAAAAGAAACCCTTTCCTCTCCACATTGCTTTTGATCATGGGCTTTATTACAGCAATAAAAGACCTGATTAAGACATAACCCCAGATTCATATCCAAAATACATGTATCAAAACATCACCTCTCTCTCTCTCTCTCTCTCTCTCTCTCTCTCTCTCTCTCTCTCTGTATGTGTGTGTGTGTGTTTATATTTATGGATAATGGTCATACTTTCTTCTCTAAACTGTAAGACAGTTATGCTTTCTTATGCTTTTGTATCTGGCATTTCTGAGTTTATAGGTCATATATGCATTGCAGTCTTAGTTATGAATAACTACAATGAACTTCCTTAGCTGGATTTTACTTGAACTATATTCTTAACAGTTCTCCTTTCTTCCATTGTGCTTGCTAAAGTGCTTGTTTATAAAAATTTCTGTTCTATTTAATAATAGTAGAGGTCTCAGATTTTTCTTTGAAAGTAGCTTCTACTAAATCAAAATTCTGAATCTTTGTGTAGTCAAAAATTCATATGCTGATCTTTCATCCACAGGGTGATAGTATTTGGAAGTGTAGCTTAGGAAAATGAATGACTATGGACAAAGCCCTAGGAGAAGAGCCGAGGACGGGACTACTGTTCTCCTGAAGGGACAAAAACAGGCAGGTCCCCTTTCTTTCTAGACACATCTACTATCTAGAAATTCCTTCATTCCTGTTTATGGGTATCACTTGTTTGAAAGAGTAATCAGTGTTATCTTACTTAAAATACTGTTTGCTTAAATTTTCCATCATAAGTAGCTGAACAAATACCTAAGTGTGACTCATAATAACTAAAATAATATCATTCTATATTTGGTTTGCAAAAAGTTTTAGTATAAGTGAATAATAAGTACACCACAAAATTTTGACATGTGATTTTCTCTTCTACTGCCTTATTCTAGTAGTTGATTAATGGGTAATTAATTTGCACTCTGAATCTTCATATATTGTTATCCTTATGGTGTTTCTTCCAGCACTCTTATTATATCCTTGTAAGTTCCTTTTCTCTAGATTTTGTTCAGAGGCATTTTTGAGTTTGCATAAGTACTTTTTAAAATTGATCTTCATTTTTTTCTGCCAAGTTGAGTGTGAGTAAGCTAAACACCAAGCCTATTTTAGAATATATTCTCAAAATTGGGGATTTTATATGCACATGTTCATGAAATTCAGCCAGTTGTCACAGTTGGGACAAGCAGTTTACATGTGAATGTGCTAAGAGGAAAGTATTTCCTCTTCTTCATACAACAGAAAGGAAGCCATGAACAAAGCCCCATGCTGACAGAGTGAAATTTTGCTTGTTTCTTACTAGATGTGGTGATGTGTTGAAAGCACTTTCTCCAAGATGACTTGTGATCAATCTATTGTGCACAATCTATTGGTGTCAATCTATTGTGTTTGCATCCTGATCTTTATTCATTTATTCACTTTACATCCCAAATGTAAGCCACTCCTTCTTCTCCTTCTGCTCCCATATCCCCCTCCCCTACCCCTGAGAAAAGTGGAGCTCCCACTACCCTCCAAGCATTATAAATTTGCGTCAGGACTGACCACATCCCCTACCATGGTGGCCTGGCAAGTCTTCAAGGTGGTCTCACCAGGGAGAAGTGACCAAAAAACATGCAAGAATGTCCTTGTCAGAGACAGCCTCATCTCCCCTTACTAGTGGACCCAGATGAAGACCTAGATGCCCATCAGGTACGTATGTGGAAGGGGCCTAGGTCTAGTCCTTACATGGTCCTTGGTTGGTGTTTTAGTCTCGGCAGGCCCAGCTAGGCCCAGGTTAGTTGGCTCTGTTGGTCCTCTTTTGGAGCACCTGTTCCCTGTGGGTCCTTCTAATCTTCCTCCCACTCTTCCCCAAGGCTCTCTACACTCTGAAGAGTGTTTGGCTGTCTCATTGATATCCCTTTGCTTGAAGCTCTCTGCCCCTAGGTACCCAAAGAGCAGTCATACATACTTGAGATTCCTTGTCCCTCCTTTTGGTCTTTCATGAATTTTCACTTCATTGTCTTCTCCTCTGGTAGGCTTATAAAAATTTATTAGACATGGTTCTTACCACTAGTTCCCTAAGCAAAACAAATATATTCACATTTATAGAGTTGTGTAGACATAAAATCATATATGAGTTCATCAGTGTTATACTTCCTTTGCTCATTTGGATGCTTTAGAACCTGAAATGATTTTAAGAAAAAGTCTTCTATGAACTCAGAAAGAAACAGAATGCAATCTCTACCATAGTCATACACACATGCAACACTATGGTTGTAGAAACTGTGCTGCTCTATTCAGAAAAAGTTCAACCATTTTTGTTGGTATATTACAGCCCATTTGCGTATTATATGAATACATTTTATACAGACAATGAACCATTTAGATGGAGATAACCACAGTTTTTAAATATGCTACTATGAACACATGTCTATATGCACCATTTATTATTGATTGAGAGAGAGTGGGAAAGAGAGGCAAGGAGACTCTTCCCAGTAGTAATGCACTGGGGCTCCTTTGTTCTGTATGCTCACTGGTACTTACCGCACATTTCTTCCTGTAGCTGACAGTGTGTTGTTGGCTCAGAAAGGTTGAGTTACGGTTTCCCGACAGAGCACCTTTTCATTCATTGTATACTTTGCCTTTTTTTTACTTCAGTT
Source organism: Acomys russatus (assembly GCF_903995435.1). Taxonomy (NCBI): domain Eukaryota; kingdom Metazoa; phylum Chordata; class Mammalia; order Rodentia; family Muridae; genus Acomys; species Acomys russatus. The sequence continues at coordinate 43,145,686 of NC_067167.1, forward strand.
TTGTAATATTTTAGTATTTGTCATTTTTCTTTGTGGGTATCTGTATTCTTGAAGTATTGTTTTTCTTCATTATGGATGCAAATTGAATTTATCTCTTCAACTTGACAAAAGGGCACAGACCGTGTACAGGTTGCAAGTTTTCCTTTCCCTTCGAAATTAATTACCTTACTCTCTAGGAAATACACACATAAAAAGAGTATATAAAGAATATTTATAAGTTTCATGGGAAAACTATAGTATTGAAGCTAATATATAAAGAATAGAGATACAGAAAAATTGCCTCATAGCAGGAAGCTTCTATGGAAAAAGGTAAGATGGAAGTGAGCTGTGAGTAAAATTACTCAAGAATTATGAGGAAAATAAAAAGATGATGAAATATTATAGATGAATTTTTAAACACAGACTACAATATAGATTTAAAAAATAAAAACAAGTCATCAAAAAGATGTTATGAATAGAAGCAAATTGACACCAAAAGGAATGACAAAAAGAAAATAACCTACAAAAAAACAATTGACAGGAGGTATAAGGTTGCAATGAGGCAGTACAGTCAACACTGTATAGGAGGATGCACATGAACCTGACATGACTTTAAGAAGAAATATCCTAAGATCCCAGAAGGAAATAGCATGGAATCTACCACCGTCATGCATTAATGTTAAATTTTGGAGCCATATATTAGTATTCACCCAGTCAAAAGACTTGTGAATGATAAATGCACATACATAACTGTACATTCAGTACATTAAAGTGGCTATTAAGGAGGCAATCTTGGTGTAGGAGTAGCAGGGGAGACTGAATGAGGAAATACATAATAAAGAAAAAGGACTATGTTTCATGAAGTACTACAAAACAGGAACTCCTGGTGTTGTGCTTTACGCTACGGGTGGTGTTCCCTCCTGCTTTCCAAAAGATAAAATGTTACAAAAGAGCAACAAAATCAATCAAATTCAAATGAGACTTTGAATTCACAATGACAATTAGAGAATATTCAAATGTCCTTGAGAAATAGATAATGGAAAACATGAAGTATGAAAAAAATTGGAAAATAATTGAATAATTAAATGAACAATTCTGTACTGGTGGATTTTCTAGGCATAAGGTTATTGTGTAATTCAAATGATCATTTCTGTGCCGCTCACCTGGTTTTAATCTTTGTTATGGAATCTCCTGTCTCAAGGTTGTGCAAACACTGCTCCCCAATTGTCTCCTGCTATGCCAATAACGCAGCTTCCAGCCAATCTCTGAGCAGAGGAGATAATAGGGCTGGATTTCCTGACAGCCAGGATAGGAGGAGTGAGAACAAAGTAGGGGATTCAGGCACAGGCAGAGGTCTAGGAGACATCAGAGAGAGGTGCCAGAGCAGGAAAGCTACAAAGTGCAAGTATCTCTGGAATGTATGCGCAATGAAACCACATTAGCTTAGAGGATTAAGAATAGTGTCATAACTAACTGCTCTGGTCTTATGCTATAAAGCTTGTTAAAATCATATAATGGAGTTTCTATTATTTGTGTGATTGCCAGGTTAAAAGAAAAACTGAGACACAAACACAGTTACATAAAACTAACTTTAATATTCTGGTGACCGATGTGGGGCCCCACCTGTTTGCTTTGATTTTTTTTTTTAAAAAAACTTACTTATTTGGGGTTTTTAATGCCTCCGCCTCCCTTGCACCCACCATAGAAGATGTTTTTCAACTGGCTACACATTTAGCTTAGTGCACATAAAACCCTAGGTCCAATCCACAGGCCAACAAAAGCAACATTAATAACAGACAACTGTCTTTCTTTTTTTTTTTTTTCCAATTTTATTAATTCCTTAAGAATTTCACATAATGCATTTTGATCATATTTATCAAATACCTCCCAGGCTCACCCCCATTACCTACTAACCTTACTTTGTGTCCTCTTAATTTAAACTCACCAAGTACAATTTTATTGTCCATATAATCTTTTTGTTGCTGCTGCTTTCCCCACTTCTATTAAAAATAGATTCTTTTCTCCTATAGTGAAACCTGATTAAAGTTTTCTGTCCCAGTTCCTCCCCACCATCCCACCCATCCCAGTCCACTCCTTTTATGTCTCTCATTAGAGAAGAACATGTTTCTAAAAGATAACAATAAATCATAACAAAATAAAAAGTAATATGATAAAAACTATCACATCAAAATTGGACAAGACAAAGCAACAGAAGGAAAAGAGTTCCAAGGACAGGCACTAGAATCAGAGATACACTCATTCACACACTCATGAATCTATTTAAAATACTAAGCTGAAAGCTATTATATATATATTATATATATACACAGAGGACGTGGTGCAGACCCATATCTGCCTTGGGCATGCTGCTTCAGTCTCCATGAGTTCATATAAGCTTTGCTCAGTTGATTTGCAAGGTCTTATTCTCCCGGTGTCTTCCATCCCCTCTGGCTCCAACACTTTCCACCACCGCTTCCATGGAGTTCCCTGAGCTCTGAGTGGAAGGATTTGATGGAGACATTCCATTTGCAGTTGTGTATTCCAATGTCTGTGTGTGTGTATGTGTGTGTATGTGTGTCTGTGTGTGTGTGTGTGTGTGTGTGTGTGTGTGTGTATTGTCAATGTCTGGCTGTGGCTTTTTGTATTTATTCCTATCTACTATAGGAGGAAGCTTCTCTGCAGCTGGCTGAGTAAGGCACTGATCTGTGAGTATTAGCAAATACCATATTTTTTTGTAACAGTAGTATTTTGCAGGTGACTAAGAACCAGAGACTAGATAACCAAAAAAACAAACAAATTATAATTGATACATTTTATCTTTTTCTAAATATTCTTTTATAGAGTGTTCTGTGTGCAAGATACATGAAGACAATGTATCTTGATCAAATCTAAACCCCTCTCACCCTTCTAGCTCCCCCAGAAGTAATTTTGTCCTCTAAGCTCCTTATTTGTCTTTGTAAATGAAACTCTGTATTTAATACAAGCTTTTGCACATTAAATGGAAATTTGCATGTTCTGAAGCTTTATAGCCGCTCAGATTTCCACCCACAGACGCTTAACAATGCTTTGCAAAACACTGAGACTTTCTGTTCTTTTATGGCACCTACTAGACTGTTTGCCAACTCCTGTGTCACATTTGTCGTATGATTAAACAATACACACTACACTATTCACCGTGAAATTTCTCATCTCTACTATGAGATAGATGTGTGAAATCTGTGTCTGATTACTTGGTTTTCTAAAGACATGTACTAGATGATATTCTTTTCGAAAACTATTGATAATAAACGTTAAGCAATCATTTCCTTGATCAGAACATCAGTCTGACCCTCACATTCACTAGGTCTTACAAGCACTCATGACTTATGTTTCTGTGTTTTAGATGGCTACAGTAGCTCTCTTGGTGTTTTGGTTGTCACAACAACCATCCCCACATCCTAGGAATCCACAAGCCCGAGGAATTTGCTGCCTGCCTTAGATAGTATGGGTCATGCCTCAGCCATGAGAATTCTAAGTCAATAGTAGTGTGGGGTTTCCTACTATGTGCATGGATTTCCCAATAATGACCTAAAAGCTTTCTGTCCCTAAAACACTCAGGTTTTCTTTTTTAACAATTGGCTGTAACTTTTCTTTCTCTCAGAATTTTATGTACTGTACTTCTTATTTTATATATAGATATTAATTTGTAGCTTCACATATATTCATATAAAATGTTGAGAAATATGAATAAGCCATGAATATATTTACATAGCTCAAACAAGAAAGTTAAATTCAAATGAGCTTATGTTATGTATTTATAAACTTCCTCTAACATATCTGTCAGGAAATCATTAAATCTCTTCTTAAAGACCCTTAAAGATGTAGAATTTATTAGCATAGTTAATGTTCATAGTAATCTTTCTCTGTGTACCATTTATTCAATTGTTCTACATTTTCCTTCCAGAAATACACTAAATATACTTAACCCAACATACTAACAACTGAAGGTTTTGAAGAGCAACTCTTTCAGGTGCATTTGTTCCCAGACAAATGATCATCAAAATCTGACATAAAATATCTATTCCATCACTTAGCAAATGTCCACAAATTATCTGACCAATAAATGATATGAGAATGTTTGTGAAAAATATATAGCATTGCCAATAAGATTATTTCTAGTATATAAAGTGAACATCTGGACGCTGTTGGATTAAAGTAATAGAAACAATGTAGCAGTTTTGTCAAAATATTTGAAAAAAATAAAATATGACAAAATCAAATCCTTACAAAGATAAAAAGAAGACTAATTGAATGACACAATTTATAATGATAGTTGTGACATTTCAAGTTGCTTTAAAGGCACAATAAAACATGTCATAACTCCTTCAGTAACAAGAATTCTAAGAAGTGTCTATCTAGAAGCTGTGACAAACCTCACACAAAATAAATTTCCAAATTATTGTTTACCTGAGAGAATGTGTATCAGAAAGAAAAATATCATGTGTTTCATACCATCTAAGAACACGTGTCTTAATGACATAAAAAGGTGAGCGGTACGTAGGTGTGATAACTACAAAATAAGCATATGAGTGAGGGAGATATAAGTAAAGATAAGCTCACATCAGCTGGGTAGGTAAAATAAGTAAAAGGTGAGCTCACATCAGCTGGGTAGGTACAACACATAAAAGAAGGAGTCACATCTATAAACATGTTTTTGTTTTAATCTCAAGTGTAGGGTGTGAAACAGAGTTGTGTGATGGTGTGTGGTGTTTGTCTGCTGGAAACAGGCTTGTGAGAGAACACATAGTGTCTGTCCACTGGAAGAGCAACTGCCTCTTGCGGGGCCATGGTCTTTACAAACTGATAAACACCCTAGTGTAGACTGGGATATATATATCCCAAATATATTTATGCCACAAAACAAGAGGCTTTGGCTTTCTGGTCTTGGCATTGCTTCCTTTTGTTGGCTGTCTATCACTCCATTTCAAGACACTCCTAGAAAGAAATGTTACAGAGAAAGCTTCGAAGTTCCACATCCCAGATGCTACTTGGGATTCTGGCTGCTGTGCTTACAGTTCCCTTTGCTGAACTGCTGATTTTCTGTTTACCGAGTCTGCTGAAATCCTGACTATGAAGAGTGGAATCACTTCTAGGAACGGAGTCTAGAAAGGTCTACTTCGCGTGTTTCCATTCACCTCCTTTCTCTCCTATCTAGGGTTGGAAGCGAGGCATAAGCATCAAAGAACCTAGAATAAAGTAGGTTTGAAAAAGCTCAAAGCCTATATGCATCGATCAGAGTTATATTCTCATTCATGAGAATCAATCACACAGATATCGAGGTAGGATGAGGCTCTACTTGCACTTAGTGTCTAAAGCAACACGATATGGAATAACTGTTAAGATAGGCTTTGAAATCAGACCAGTTAGAGATTTAAACCATATGCTGATTTAAATCCTTGCTACTCAGTGACATCATTACAAAAAGACTCTAAAGTTACATTCAAACTTTCACCATCTCCATGACCCCTAAGATGCTTCTGATCTTCCTGAAAACCACCTTCTTCCATCCATGCAGTGTAGATATACATTAAATACATTAATACATCAATTTCCTCAGAACATGAAAATCACTTCTGCTCCCATATGTTTTTCTGAAAACTTACTCAAACAGGACAGTCTTTTTAAGTGATATAACGGTTATATTTTAAAAGCTAAATTTTGCATTTATAAAGATGTAAAGTTGGCTCTTAGTATCAAAATGGGAAGCAAGGAGAGGAGAAGAAGGAGAGAGAAAGAATGAGGTTATGAAAAGAAAGTAGAAGGAAGGGAGAGCCGGGAGTAGATGGAAACGAGAAGATCCAACTCTAGTGCCCAAGGGAGGTCTGTCCTGTGCATAACTAAAGCATAGGTGACAAAAATATTCTGACAGATACCATAGCACTTTCTCCATTTCATTAGCTCAAAATCAAAAGTTATAAAAGGGTAAGTCTTCACTGGGTGGCCATTTTCACAGATATGAAGAAATAACTTCAGCCTGTTAGCACTAAGACCAAATACACTGACTACATGCACATTAAAGCTCCTCAGATTTTTCTTCAAAAAATTGGCAAAATCATCTGTCACCAATGGACAACCACTTGAAAAGGAAAATGTAATTTTCTCCAGGGAAATCTAACGGGGAAAGAATACTATTCTTAAGTGTGGGCTTCATGCCCAGCAGTAGCTGGTTAGCAGAAAACGAACCCAGTGGCATCTTTGAGGTTTCCTTGTCTCATAATGTTTTGTCAGGACTTTTTAAAAATATGTTTTTATTTATATATTTTTCTCTTTTTACCCTACAAGTCCTTTGCATACATATTAAGTGTTCCAGTTTTGTGTTTTTATGGGATTCCTGACTGTGTGAACAATTGGGTCTCTGTATCTATATTTGTTACTTGTATTTTTTCTTCAGGTCTTTTCCATCTGTGTGTTTGTATTGTCCTATTCTGATATGCTATTGTGAAGTGTTTTGTTTCATCATATTTTATATTATATATTAATTATATTATATTATATTATATTATATTTTATATTATATTATGATCCCTTAGTAGATTGTTTGTTTTCTCATGAGAGACAGAAAGGGTGTGGATGCAGATGGGAGGAGAGGTAAAGAGGAGCTGTGAGGAGTAGAGGGAAGAGAAACTGTAATCAAGGTATAGTATGTGAGGGAAAATCTATTTTTAATTTTCTAAAAAAAAAAACTCACATATTCTTTAATACTGGGTTCTTGACATTACTTTATATCTTTTCAAGCAGTTAACATGCAAAATATCCACCTTTCTATTTACAATAGTTGCTGGATAAATTGTATTTTAAACATGATTGCCCATATGTGTTGGACACTGTTGTATTTCTACCATATGCCTTGAGGCAACTCTGCCTTGAGCATGTGGACATGACATATAGTATGCACTTCCTTCCTCAGGCTTTCATGGAATTCTCTGAAAGGACAATCAGTAAACCTCTTTAGAAACAGTCGCAGTCAGGAAGACATAAGTGCCAGTCAATGAATGTCTCAGATGACATTATTTGAGGAAACAAATATTTCTGAGGTTCCTTTCACCTTGTCTCTAGAAGATTCCAAACAGGATGGAGCCCAGATACCTAAGAGAAAACCCCTCTCTGTAATCTACTTTTGCTACCTTCCCATCTGCTCCTGTCTAGTTCTGTTCACTCCCTCATTCTAATATTCTGTCATCAACTCCCAAATGAGCTATTATTAAATCCAAATTGAAGGGTGTGATTTTGACAGAACTCAAATTATGACAAGAATACCATTACATGAAAATTGTTTCTGCTTTCCTCATTTCTAGAGTAAACTTGTAACTAATTTTAATAAACTGAGTGGTTATCACATCAGTTGGTCTTCCTTTTTTTGTTGTTGTTGTTTTTGTTGTTTCTTTGTTTTGAGGCAGGGTTGCTCTGTGTAGCTTTGGTTGTCCTGGACTTCCTTTTATAAGCCACACTAATCTTTAACTCACAGAGATCCACCTGCCTCTGCCTCCGGGAGTACTGGGATTACAGGCATGTACCCGGACAGTTGGCCTTTCTACATGTCAATAATCGTAATCTGTTTTCAGACATGATTTTCTTTTCTTACTACAGAATCATGAGACTATTATGCAGATAGCTATATGTATCTGAAAATTTTGAGTACAATATCTGAATCACCCCATCACTGACATGAGAATGTTTCAAGTGACGTCTACTTAAATGCCCTGTTATCAAGGGGGATTCAATATTAATGACACTCAAATAATTCCTGATTTCAAAAGAAATATGTGTCAATAATAACAAAATATTTTTACTTAATACTAGAAATGTGGTCTCATATCTCCTCAGTCATTATTACCAATAGCTCATGCAATATTATTCTCAAGATTTATTGAAGAAAACAGATTATTTCTTGAAACTAAATTTTCTTCTTTCCCTGTCAGACTGACTGTTGCCACACTGGCAAATTTTTTATAAAATGAATATTATATCTCCCTCTCAGATGACAGGTGTCTGTGGTTTAGTATTTATTAGTTTTGTTTGTTGTGACATAAAATGCAGCATCTATTTTTCCCTAGTGTTGTTGTGTTTTTTAAGTGAGCTAGAAGAAGATAAACAGAACATTCATATTTACAAGTAACAGCTGGGTTGTCCTTCAAACCCTCTATGAATTTCTATGACACTCTCTGTGAACTATTCCAATCTTGGCAATATAAAAGCTCCCAATGCACAATTTAAGACAAGTTTTTTATATCTTTGCATAGAAGTTGTAAAGTATATAAATTCATCTCTTGGTTAAAAGAAGTATATCACTGGAGTATCTTCAATCTGTTGACATTGAGATGAGAACAAGAATAATGCATATTAAAGCAATTATTTGGTAAAGGAGCAAGTTCATGGAATTCATCTCTCCAGTCATCCATCCATCCATCCATTTGTCACAACTGTATTAAGTGTCTAACATGACAGGCACTGAGTTAAATGCCAAAATTAGAAGAAATTAGCACCTCCACCCCTGATACTGATAACTTTAATCTACTTATATGAGAAAGCATAAACAATAGGGTTGAATTTTAATATGGATGGTATTTTAACTGGAGGTCTCCAATTAACCAAGGCAAACACCGTAGGAAGCTAAGGATGACTTTGAACTTTGATCCTCCTGCCTCCACCTCTTTATGTGGTATCGAGGATCCAACTCTGGGCATCAATGCATGCTAGTAAGGCATTCTTCCGACTGAGCTATATCCCATCCAGAAGTCACTTTAGTAGATGGTTTCTTCTCATGAGTGAGAGATGTAGGAACATAAACAAGAATCCATTTCTCTCATGAGAATTTCATGGGGGAGAAGATTTTTAATGAATGGCAGACAGGCATCCAGGTATGTGCAAAGGCAAAAATAAGTACACAATTGTAATTCATTTTTATTGTCATTTTATGTTGGTGCTCAAGTGTCATGGTATATATAAATGTGATTATACATTTCTTGTGCAGAATAGGTAATAAGGAGTACATGCTACTACAAAAGGAAGCAGTGAATAATGCTCTGAAGGAAATTGGATTTGTTAACATAAGTAACTGGAGTCACTCAGAATGTCTAAGATAAAAAAAAAAAAACTTAAATGACAGTACATGTTGGTAAGGATGTAGAGCAAGGAGAACACTCCTCTACTGCTAGTGGGAGTGAAAACATATACAACCACTTTGGACATTAATCTGGTGGTGTCTCAGAAAATTGGAGAATAGTTCTACCTCAAGATCAGCTATACCACTACTGGGAATATACCCAAAAGATGCTCCACCATAACACAATGATACCTGATCAACTGTGTTCATATAAGCTTTATTCATAATGGCAAGAAGCTGGAAACAACCTAGATGTCCCTCAACCAAAGAATAGATAAAGAAAATGTGGCACACTTACACAATGGAATACTAGTTGGCTGTTAAAAACAAGGACATTGTGAAGTTTGCAGACAAATGGATGGAACTAGAAAATATCATCCTGAGTGAGATAACTCTGACTCAGAAAGACACACGTGGTAAGCACTCACTTATAAGTGTATATTAGCCATAAAGTACAGGATAATCATGCTGCAATTCACAGACACAAAGAAGCCAAGGAGGGACCAATGGAGGTTGCTTGAATCTCATTCAGAATGGTAAATAAAATAGGCATCTGAAGTAGATGGAAAGAGGGAACTGCATGGTTGAGGGAGTGAGGAGGGTAGTAGGGGTGGGAATCAGGTTTGGGGAGGGTAAAGACCTGGAGAGAGAATTTAAATTGATAGAGGGGTATCTCTGGGACAGGGGAGGCTCCCAAGAGTCTATGGGAGTGACTCTATCCAAGACTCCTAGCAGCATAGGTTAGAGAACTTGAAGTGGCCACCTCTTGTAGACAGGTGGGAATTCCAGTATAGGGATGGGAATGCCAATCCACCTGTAAAATCTTCAGCCCAAAATTTTCTCACCTACAAGAAATGGAATTAAGATGGAGTTGATATCCAAGGAATGACCAACCAATGACTGACCCAACTTGAAATCCACTGCATGGGAGAGAGGCACTCCCTGACACTGTTAATGATACTTTGCTATGCTTGCAGACATGAGCCTAGCATAATGGTCTTCTAAGCAGCTTCATCTAGCAGCTGATGGAAATAGGTGCCAAATAATAGCCCAAGCTAGGGAAGTTTTGTGGACAAGTGGAAAAGAAGAATTGAGGGAACCAAAGGAGTCAAGGAACCCAGAAGAAGACCTACAGAATAAACTAACCTGGGCTCACAGCAGGGCTCACAGAGATGGAACCAGCAAGCAAAAAGCATGCATGGTCTGGACCTAGCCACTCTGCACAGGGTAAAGGTATCTCTGAAACAAGCTGGGGACCTAAAACATGGTAGCTCCTTAGAGGATATGGGGGTTACTCTAGCTAAGACTTCTAATAGTGGAGATCATGGAGACTAAAGAGGCCACTTCCCAGCCAGATAAGATTTCTAGCAGAAGGAGGGGAACACCAACCCACCCACAAAATCTTCAACCAAAAATTTACCCTGCCTACAAGATGTATGGGGGATAAATAAAGATCGAGCAGATATTGAGGGAATGTCCAACCAATGCCTGGCCCAACCTGAGATCCACCCTATGGGAGAGAGCCAACCCCTCTCACTATTAATGATACTCTGCTATGCTTGTAGACAGACTACCAGCATAACCTTCCTTTGAAAGGCTCCACCCAGCAGTAGATAAAAAAAAGATGCTGAGACTCACAGCCAAACATTAGGAGGAGTGTGGGAACCTTATAGAAGAGTTGAGAAAAAGATAGAAGGGCCAGGAGGGGACAGGAACTGTACAAGAAGACCAACAGAGTCAAGTAACCTGGGCTCAAGGGGATTACATAGACTGAAGAGACAACCAAGGATCATCCATGGACTGGACCTAGGCCCTCTACACATATGTAGCCAGTGGGCAGCTTAGTCTTCATGTGGGTCACCCTAGTAAAGGGAGTAGGGGCTGTCTGTGATATGAACTCTGTTTCCTGCTCTCCGATAATGATCCCTTGGCAGGGCTGCCTTGTTTAGCCTCTGTGGAAGAAGATGTGTTCAGTCCTGATGCAACTTGATATGCTAAGGTGTATGTGGGGGAGCTCTCCTATTTTGCGGAGTAGGGGAGGGAGCATAGGGGGAAGAAGAAGGGAGGCTGGAACTTGCAGGGGAGGAGGAAAGTGGATCATCACTTTTCTGCATGAAAAGTGAATAAATATCATACTGTTTCCCTGGATATATGGGAGAGGGACTCTATGTATATAGGAATCACATATAAGGGTATATTAGAGAATAATAAATAGAGACTAAAGGTAATGACATATGCTTAAAGTTACTTCAATATCCAGATGTATATGCTATATTCACCAATGCGTCTCTTAAAATGTATATAAATAAAAATATGTATACTTAATTAGAGAAAAGAAACTTAGCTTTGTCACTTCAGGACCTATATTTAAGCCTTAAAATTCTTTGAGATGATGATAATATAATGTTGATGTTGATGTGTGTGTGTACGTGTGTGTGTGTGTGTGTGTGTGTGTGTGTGCACGCGTGTGCGCAACGTGTGCACACGCATAGGGTATAATATAAGGGTACAGTCTCTTCAACTCTGGATATGAATTTTACCCAATCCCATTTATAGAAAATGTGTCAAATATTGTAACTTCTATGTGGTTTTATTGAAAATGTGTTGATTATTTTATGCTTTATTTGTGGACTCTCTGTGTAGCATATTATGAACAGTTTTATATCTTTAAATTTCCAATTGGTAAATATAGGATATCTTCCCATTTTGATATGCCCATCAATCCATCTACTGAGAGCTACATATTCAAAGATGGCATCAGCCTTTGGTAGAGATGGTTGCCCTCTGGTGTTTATTACACTCTTCACACAAACCTAGAAAGAGAAATGGCAGAAATGTCCATCGGAGACTGATTAAATATGCACACAAATACAGAGAGAAAGAGAGAGAGGTGGGGGCGGCACACACACACACCAATGTTATTCAGTCATTTAAAAGAAATCCCCATTTCCAACAATACACATGAATTTGCAAGGCAGTATACTAAAAGACATAAGTTAGGCATAAAAAGAAACTGGTTACATGATTTCACTCATACGTGTTATCTAAAAAGAGAACAACTATACATATGAAGAGTAATTACCAAAGGTTGGGGTCATAGGAAGTCATAAATTAGGGAGTATACACCGTACCTGTGCATAATGAATAAATAGGAAGAGTTACTTTACATTTGATCTAGAGTGATTTTGTATGGTATTTGGAAAAATGTGCTAAGAATTTATATTTTCAGAACTTCTAGTACTTACAGAGGTCACTATAGAAGGTAGGCAGGATAGTTGGCTTGACTATAGTAAATTATCCTATGATTTAAGCAGATATCAAAATTTTCTATTGTACCACACAGATAATGAATAAAATTTAAAAGCTAAAATAATTAAAATCAAAACAATAACATTAAAGGATTTTAAGAGCTGGAAATATGGTCCAACAGTTAAAGTACTTGCTACTCCTCCAAAGGACCAGAGTTTTGTTCCAAGCACCCATGTTTAGAAGCTCATAACCACCTGTAACTTGCTTGAGGAATACCTGATGCCTCTTCTTGCCTACATTGGCACAAGCATGCATGTACATATACTAACACAGAGACACATATACATAAGTAAATTTGGAAATAAATATACAAGAAAATTTAAGTAAAGTGATAAATTAAAGAAAACAAAGCATGGCAGGTAGCTGAAATAGTAATGCTGGGAATTAGAAAACTGAGATTGTTGCCTTCATCACACCCAAGAATCCAAGACCCGAAAGCAAGCTTCCTGCTCCACACCGCAGGCTCCATAGGATGCCTTTTATTCCTTAAATGTCCTTGGTTTGGTAGAGGTATGAAATAAAATCAGAGTTCTTATTTTATAATCATATCACACACAAAAAGATTGAGACAGCAATTTACACAGCCTGTATTTTTCCTGTGTGCAAAACTGCTTATATGGCTGTTTCTGCAGTGTAGAGACAACCTCAAATGACATGATAACCACTGGGTGATTTTAACCTTGGCTTCAATTTGGAGAAGAAATGCATGAGAAGTGAGTTAAACTTCCAACTCCCATTACACCCAGTAATACTAGTTCTGGGTTTTATAATAATAGTAACAACAATAACATAGTTTTTCTCCTGGAATAAATGAGAGAGTCAGCAGTTCTAAAGTGAAATGACGCCCAGTGTAACAGTCGTTCTGTCTCCTGTTTCTCTGCTGGTGAGCTCACAGCATGAAAAAGCCTCAAGTGGTTCTTGACATGAAGAGAAGGTAAAAAGGAATTTCTTCCCATGATCTGTGTTCTAGAAAAAACAGCAACCATCCCACCCATGCCCATCCACCTCCATGCATCTGCTCCATGCAATCCTTACTCAGGAACTTGACCTGTAAACACTATGGGTTCAAGTTTATGTTGTACACAGGGTGTCTTGGTCCAAAGAGAGGCTGAAAATGGTGCACAGTGATTTCTCTGTGTTCCCGGGGGGAAAAGTGTTAAAACCCAGAGTATGAATACTTAAAGGAAAAAATCTTCCTACGCAGGCACATTAGCCTACATATGAAAGGATAAAATTCATTAAAAGACATGTTTTTTCAACATTGTGAAAATTACCTTCTACATAGAAATTTACTTGTATCTTCCTTAAGTCCTACAAAAGATGGACATGTGATTGCTCTGTGAATTTTAATACAATTCTAGTACCCTGGAATCTGAATGCCTTAACAATACCTCAATATCACCTGTCCCAATCTTGTTATGATGAGAAAAAAATAACATAAATATATAATTAATATCAAAGTACACAAATTATTTTAATAATATCAAAGTATAAGGCTTATCAAACACAGTAAGTAGACACAAATATTCCACTAGCTAGAATTCTATACTGAGACCAGGAAGAACACAGGGATTTTTTTTATTTCTTCCTTCTTGTCTTATTGATGACAAGTAATACAATGATCATAGTCAATTTTAACAAAAGCAGGAATTTAAAAATTTTAAATCACACATCAAAAGTCTTCTCTAGAGAAGAACATATTAACTGGTTGTCCAACAGCAAATGTCATCCCTGAAAACACACATACAAGTAACATTGTACAGATTGAAAAGATTGTATTCTGTATGATTACTCATATATTTATATAATGTATTTGCATATGTTATATATTTATATGTGCATTTATAAAAGTATATAGTGCTAACTAAAGAAAAAGAGAGGTCATAAATATTTTTAAAAAGCAAGAAAGGGTATATGGGAATATTTGGAGAAGGGGAAAGAAGGAGAAATTATGTAAGTATATTATAATCTCAAAAAATAAAAAAATAAATTTCTATCACACACCAAGATGTTTACTATTGTAATATTTTAATAATAACCTTAACTAAAAATATTTGCACAATTCAAATAATGGTATCCTAAGAAGATTAACTTATGAATGTATGTTGTAAATATCAGTCTAATATATTACCTTGCAATACGTATTTTACAGGTGAATTTATGTAGATTTTCTCAGAATTTATTCCATAAACTATAACAAAGACTAGTTTCTTCAAGTTCATTTGATTTAGCAACAGAAAGTATAGATTTAAAAGTGCATTTGTTTATAAAATGTATATACATATAAATTTTCATTATAATTTTTTCTGTATATATCTTATCTTGATATATCCTCAAGACGCTTATAGCTCCATACAAACACAGGCCACTGGCAGCTCCCTGTCCGGCAGAGCAATACTAAATACGCCCATTCCCCAAGCCAACAACTACAACTTAGCTATAATATTTAAAAGCAGAATAAGCATCCATTAATTCATATTCCTTTAGGGCAAATAAACATCTGATAACTGCAGATGAGAAATGTTAATTATTTCCTGCCTTAAGCATCGCTCCACTGTATAGGCAGATATATGATTTTTTTAACTATCCATTTGCATCTGAAATCTCTACCCCAAAGTTATACAATGTTACCTGATAAAGTGGTAGGAATATTTAGTGATTGGTCCTGGTTGCTATCATGCTCTAAGAAATATTGTGTCCAGACTAAAGTTCTGAAATAGTTTACCATGTTAAGATTTTGAACAGAGAATTTTCTTAGAGAAAATTTAAAAGTAAAACTAATCTGTAATTAAAGGTTTAAAAGCTATGGGTTGGATATTAAATTGACTATAATGCAGCAGATCATTGGTAGGTTAGAAGCCATATAAGAATATCAGAGATGCCATGCACCTGGGATACTAATGTAGTAAATTTATTAATAAATCACATACATTTTATCATTAAACGCATATATGAGGGAGCTAGAGATATGGCTCAGGACCAGGATTTGCAAAGGACAAGTATTCAATTCCCAGCACCCAATGGTGGTTCATAACTATCCATAACTCCAGTTCCAGGAATCTCGTTTCTGATGCCCTCTTCTGACCTTCATGGGTACCAAGTACACATATCATGCACATGCATACTTGCAAATAAAACACCCCATACAAAATAAAACGAATAAATCTGATTTAAAACAGAAATCTGAACATATACTAGGCCATAATATGAACTAGACCAAATTTGAATTTCTTTCTATATATTATACCTTCTCCCTTTTCTTTTAAGAAAATTAATTTTTATGAAATTCTGTGAGGTCCCATATAAAAATCAGTATCATTTCTTACAGAGATATGCTCATTTTATAAATCTTCTCTAATTAGAGAATAACCTAACTAAGCTTGAATAACTACAGTTTCACAGAATGGGCCTTGGAATAAGACAGAAACCTCTACTGGAGAATCAAGCATAAACAAGGGCTGGTTTTTTTTTTTTTAAGATTTATTTATTTATGTTCTGTCTTTCTGTGTATCTGCATTACAGAAGAGGGTATCAGATCCTATTATAGATGGCTGTGAGCCATCATGTGGTTGCTGGGAATTGAACTCAGGGCCTCTGGAAGAGCAACCAGTGCTCTTAACCACTGAGCTATCTCTGCAGCCCCCGTGTTCTTTTTTATTTCAACTACCTTATCTATGTCCAAACTGAATTTGTGGGTGTGCCTTTGACAGTATATTGAAAAAATAGTATGTGACTCAATGGCCCAAAAAGCCATTGGTTTGCCTCATTGTGGGTGGGCACTATCCAATCCATGGAGCACCTTCATATAACCAACTCATAGGAGGAATCCGTGCCTATTTTGCAATTTTTTGCATCAGTACCTGAGTAGAGCATCCACCATTGCCTGCTGCAAGACAGTACTGCATGCTATGGCCTCCTGCTTCTCAGGCATCAGGCTCACAGTGCTCCATGGATTCCAGAATTCAGACAGCAATGATATCCCAGCCAGGAGGAGTATATGAGCAACTTACCTGAAAAAAAAAAAAAAAGACAGCCACATATGTACATTTTTCAATGGGTCTGACCCCAACATCCACTACTCAAGCACAAGAGGTATGTTCAAAGAGAACATGAGTCTGGAATACAAGAATGCAAAAAGGATTGAGTCAGAGTCAGATAAGTGAAGATGTAATACCCTCCGTATCACAAACTCCAACACTTGGTCACTGACTGGGAAAATTCCATTAAACATCTGTGGTCCAGATGAATGTGGCGATCTTGTTAAAACAAATACACAAACAAAACCCAAACTGAACATATTTACCATAGGCAAGAGGATTTGAAAAGAAAAGAAAGCAATCCTTCAGTCCCACCTCTTCTGCCCCTCAGAAGTGGGAGGGGAGCAACATACAACCAGCAACTGTCTAGAGCTCTAGACTTGACTGCCCATGTTTAGCCCTTTCTGTTGTTTTGGATGGTGAGGAAGCAAGTTTTCAGTTCCAGGCTTTGACCTTTACTTTCCTGAGTCCTTTCTCTGTACTCTAATAGAAAAGATTGTCTTCTTCGAAACTCTCTAGACTCGAGACAAGAGAACATGTTGCTCCCTTCAAAAAGAATAGAAATTCCACTCTTCCTCTAAGAATCAATGCATTTCCTTGCCTTTAATCACTTAATAAACTTACTTTCTCATGCTATCCTCTATATTATAGAATGCTAGATCTCTGGAGAGATAATGACTTCCATTGTAAAGTTATGCAAATGAATTCTAAGCATGCTGTCAGATAATGAAAGGAAAGATGATGACAATTTATTCTACTTGTTCTAGACTAAACATTGGTAAGCTAATTACATGACACACCTTCACACAGTATCTGTGAATGAAGGAAGTGTCTCTGATTACTGGTTTTGTCTTTATTTCTATTTGATAAATTATATGTAATTACAGTGCAATTAGGTAATACCTTTATCATTAAAGAAGAATAAGCCATGTAATAAGGTATAATTTCTGAAAGCAATGAAATTCTCATGATTGTAAATAAAGAAACCACAGAGCTCTGGAATTCATTAGGACAGTTCAGTTTGTGTGAGACTTTTTTAAAGACTGGTTTGCATATATAGAACTATATTCAAAGTATCAATTTTAACATCACCAATATAAAAGGAAACTGAAGTAATTTATCTTTAATATGAGTATATTTAGTAATAAATTGAAAAATCTACTCACACAATGTAGTCTTGGAAATTTCAAAAACTGTTTAACCCACTTATCCTCCGTAATCGATGCAACAACTAATTAAATCAACTTTGTAACTTCTTAATCACAATTAAAAAGTCAATCTGAAATACCCTACCAGGTTACATTCAGGCAGGAATTTCCTATATCTCTCTTCATTCCATCAAACAATAAAGAAACTTCACGCATTTCACTTCCAAGGATGAGAGACTTGGAACTGCCTGCAGGAAAGCTAGTTTGTTTAATGATATTTTAATATTAATTTTTTAAAATTAAGAAATAGTATTCAAACTATACAAAATAATGTCAGTAAAATATATATATATATATACATACATATATATATACACACACACACACACACACACACACACACACACACTCACTCACTGCTACATCCTGCTGTACAAAATGCCATTAAATAAGGAATGTAACAATGTGATTGTCACAATAATAACTAACTGCTGTACTACCAGTTTGGGGCTCAGACGAGAGAAGGGAAATGCATCTCTGTGCTCTCAGCTGCTTCCAATGCACTTCTCAACTATTGGTAAATGAAGACATGTGCTGCATGTCACGGTAACACTTCAGGACATGTGACAAGATCTCCATACCATATCATAGCGTGCACATTCAGACATTATTTGCCTTGTCTTGTGTCTGCACATTTCCCCTTGTATAATACCTCTAAAAGTCATACGTAACAGATTTGTTCTCCAGGCCAATGAGTTGGCTATGCAAGCTAAGGCGCTGGCTGGCAAGCCTGACCACCTTAGTCCATCCATCTCATGCATGTTGTCCTCTGACCCTCACATTCACACATGTATACAAAGAAGGAGGGAGGAAGGGAAGGAGGGAGGGAGGGAGGGAGGGAGGCAGGGAGTGAGGGAGGGAGGCAGAAAGGGAGGGAAGGAAGGAGGTTAAATGGATGGAGGGATAAATAAATAAGTGTGGAAAACTTCAACAGATCATTTGTTTCCATAGATCTCATTGTTCTATGCTGATCAGCATCTCTACCAAAAATGACATTTAAAATCTGCTTGCCACTGCTACTTGTAACATTTGCCTTCCTAAGTCAAGGGTTGTGTCATGATTCAGGTATCCACTTGTCCCCTGTGCTTCTCTCTGATACAAATTATGACTTTGAGTTAATAGAATGATTCCTGTCAGGTGGATTATTTAGAATAAGATAAGAGATATAATTGCTTTATAATATCAAAAATAAAAGACATATTTACTTAAGATACATATTTTCAGTTTGAATTCTTTCAGTCTAGCAAGCAGATCCCGTTATCTAAGTGCCTACTTCTGCACATGGAGTGACCACAGTGTCCCCACTGCCCGTTAGCTCTACTATCCCTTCACCCATGGTCTCTCCAACCCCTTTCCTTTGTGAAAAATGTTGCACATCCAGGAAAAGCCACATGTCTGAGGTAATTCAAATTATGATTGTTAACCTGGGGACTCCACCTTGCCCAGGAACCCTTCTCTCTGAGCTCCTCTGATCTTTCTCATTTCTTGCCTTTTCTCCTGTTCTAAAAGAGCATAAAACCACACAGAAGTCATGTGGAAAAATAGGTACCACTTATTCCCACTCATTTGTGGAAACAAATGGGTCAATCTTGGAAAAAACTGGAATGTAATAGTGGCCACTAGAGGGTAGGAAGGGTGAGTGGTGGGAAGAAGTCAGTAAGAGACACAAAGCAAGATCTAGCCAATGGACAGCTCATTTTTCCATTATTGTGGGGAGAGCAGAAATTGCCTCTAACATGAACTCTGGTACCCCTAATTTTATTACTTCCCCTTGGTGAGAGGCCCAGGGCACACAGAAGGGGAAGCAGGCTATCTGGATGAGACCTGATAGGCTGTGGTCATATTGTGGGGGAGGAGGTCCCCTTCTGTCTGAGGTCTAGGGGAGGGGAATAGGGCAAAAGAGGTGGGAATGGGAAGATACAAGTGAGGGCATAACAATTGGGATACAATCTGAATAAATTATAATTTTTAAAAGGGAAACAAAAAGAGACACAAAGCACAAGTAGAGAGGAGGGCTTTCTTTTTTCCTAGAAAAGTAACTATGGATTAAAACAATTCATGAAACACTTCAAAATGATAGAGAAGATGGACTTCCCAAGATATAATAATGATTTATGTTTGAAACATGAATACACATATAACCTGATTAAGTGAGGATACATAGAATATACATGTCAAATTGTTATTTTTAACTAAAGTTATTTTAAATAAATATTTTCATGGTGTCAAAGAAATACCCTAAGTGCTGATCTAACCTCTTTTCACTGATTAAGCTGCCTAAGAGGAAGAAGCTTTCTGTATGAAAGCGTTTGCGTCTTTATCGTTCTCTCCTGAATCCATTATAGCCTGAAAAATCTACCCTATCAAAACAGTGATAACATCTTTATGTTTCTAAACTTCAGTCTAAGACAACTGAGAAAAGCATCTGCTTCTACTATATTCTGATGCAGCTGCCTTACCACCCAAGGGCCTCAGCTGGCTTGGGGAACAGAGCTGGAAGGCCAAAGGTCACAGGTGGGCAGCAACAAGGGAAGCCCTCTTCTTATTTACCGCTGTGTCTTCTCCAATGCCTCCCTGTCCCCTCATTCCAACAAGTCTCACTTTGTGCTGAGAAGAACTTTCCTGAATCTAACTTACTACACGGTTTTCCTTCTTGCATGTTCTTACAGTAACAGAAAAGCAAAGCTTGACAGTTTGCCAGAGATGTTAGCTCTACACTTGACAACATGCTTTTATTCTCGCTAGCCTTTACCTGTTCAAAAATAAGAACCTTGTCTTATAAACAGCTTCAAGTCACTTATTTACCACCATAGAGGTCCACTCTCATGGAGCTCCACACTCATAAAAATATATTTAAATGCAGAAGAAAATGCTATTATGTCACCTTCCTCATTTCATTGAGGGATTTGAAACATTCTATTGTCCATATTTATATAAAAACCTTTATCTCAGCCTACTCCATGCAGGCTCCACCCTCTCCCTACTCTTTCAGTTTGATTATTGTGATGGTTTTAAAGAAGTGGCCCCCATAAGCTCATAGGGAGTGGCACTATTGCGAGTTGTGGCCTTTTTTGAATAGGTATGACTTTGTTGGAGGAAATGTTTCACTGGGGGTGGGCTTTCAGGTTTCAGATGTTTAACCCAGGCACAAAGGCTAACTGTCTCTTCCTGCTGCTTGTGAATCCAAATTTAGAACTCTTAGCTGCCTCTCCAGCACCATGTCTGTTTGTGTGCTGCCAAGCCTCCCACCATGATGATATGGATTAAACATCTGATAGGTAAGCCAGCCCAAATTTAATGTTTTCCTTTATAAGAGTTGCCTTGTCCTGTGGCCAAACAGCCAGGGATACACAGAGAAACCCTGTCTTGAAAAACAAAACAAAAAAAAAAAAAAAAAAAGAGCTCTAAATTTTAAATGCATCAAAATAGGAAATATGTTTTCTTCAAGGTTGTCAAATACAAGTAGCCAAAACACTATGAAAGTAACATTTATATATGTCCTGGTTGTTTCATGGTTCTTCTTGCTATAGGTGCTTTATTATGTATATGTGTAATAATATAAAGGTATATATATATATATATATATATATATATATACATATAAAAGAAAAGAAATGAAAAAACCAAATGTTTTATCAATAACCATATAATTCTTTTGAGTTCCAATATGGGTTGACATAATCTAGATTTTAATATCCAACACCAAGGTACAGCTTCTCCCACCCCCTGCCCCCCCCCCCGAATATCATGTAGTCCTGGATTATCTCAAAACTGCAAGCTAGCCAAGCTTGGCATTGAAAGCCAAATCCTTCTATCTCCTCCCAAATTATGAGATTAGAGGTGTATCGCCATACCAGACTACCATTTTTTATTATTTCACTTCATCACACAGACTTTTAGCAATTTGAGAAGGGTGTCCTAGACACTGAAGCCAGGGCCTTGCCCATGCTAGGCCAGCACTTCAGCCACAAATGCATATGCCATAACTTTTCTGTTTAAGACAAATTCTAAAATTCTAAGTTGGCTAGGATGACCTTGAACTCACTCTGTGTCCCAGATAGGTCTTAAATGTAAACTCTTGAAATTAGAGGCCAAGCCACCAGGAGTAACTGACCCTTGCCAATTTTAACATCACAAGTGTAAGAGGTCTTATTTTACAAATACATACAACATAAATAATGATTGATATTTTTATGTTCATTACATTTAGAAAATATGACAGACAAATTGTACATGAGTTGCTAAGGAAACAATCTGACAAAGTAATTGTCCTAATTAGAGCAGTTATGCCAACCTCTATTGTTACCATCTTTCTTATCCCATGCCTCATTTGCTTAACTAATTTATCACCAACTCTTTTGTTTCTGTTTACTAAATGCATCTTTACCCCACCGCCACCGCTCTCCTCCAGCCTTCCTCTGCTATCTTATTCTAAGTCACCACATCTCTCCCACAGCCCCTGTAACAGAAGATTGTCAGATGCTCTACTTCTATCCTTAGTCCTCCCTTGATTTTCCTGAAACCTTCAAGCTGACTTCTTCATGAACCAAATCTGATCATACCTTCCTTCATTAATGGTAATCTTGAAAACTGCTGCCATTTGTATGGTCAGTATGGCCTTGAGTCACATGCACAGAAAATTTCCTCATATGGTTCTACCTTAAGCATGCCAACAAATACAGTTTCACTGCAGGATTTTTGCACGGTCTGTTTTCTGTGCCTGGAACACAATTGTTCTCCACTCTCCTGCCCTACCTTTTGTCTAACTGTTTTCTTCATTTCTTTATTCTACTTTCTCAGCTTATAGTATACAGTTTTCTAGAAGCATTGCCTGATTATATCTGGTTAGTAATTTACAAATTACAAGTTATGAACTATATGTTGTGAAATCAATGTTATGTCCATATGGCTTAATTTATACTCATGTAATAGAATGTCATGACCTTGCATTTAAATGGAATGAAATTAAATTGAATAAAATAAAATATAATAAAATATTTTCAAAATGCATTAAATAAGAAGGTTCTTTCAGGACACACAGCTAAGTTGTAGAATAATTTTAATATTATTATAAGTGTATGTACACATGCATATGTATGGGTGTGCCTTATGAATGAAAGTGCATTTTCTCAAAAGGTCCAAGATGGTGATGCCAATCACACACTGTGTCTAATAGACATGACCGCAGTGAAAACACAGCTACTGAAAGACCAAACTGTGCACTCCAAAACACCAGTGTTGGTGTTTCCCAGACAAGAGGAGGCCATATGGTGTGGAACATGGATAAGTCTGGCCTCGGGTCACCCAGATAATCCACAGAAAATGTAATGGGTCCCTGTAGACATTTGCATGGTTTCTTGCATGTAACCACATGCTAGCATGCCACAGGCTACATTCAGTGCCTCAGACTAAACCGTGGGCCACAAAATACCAGTGTCTGCATCTACCAGCCAATAGGAGACGGAAGGTGTGGAACACAGGTGGATCTGACCTCAGGTCACTAAGTAGATCCATGGAAAGTTTTCTGCTGCCTGAACGTGCACAGTCTCAGCCTATAACCACTCACTTACAAGCTTCTCTCAATGGCCAGTGAAGAGCACCAGAAACAAGCCAGAGGCAGCCAAATGGCTACAGGCCAGCATAAAAACACAAATGACAAAAGCCAACGCAATATGGTATCTCCAAAACCGAGTTATCCCAAAGCAATCAGCCCTAGAAACTCTAACACAATTGAAACACAACAAAATGACTTCAAATCTATCCTTATGAGGATGATAATGGAGGAAATGAATAAAATCCCTAAAGAAATACAAGAAGAGAGAGTCAAACAGAATGAGGCCATTAGAGAGTCATACCAAGAAGAAATGAATATCACACTGGAAGAAATTAAGGAAAATGGAAACAATCAGGAGAAGAAAATCAATAAAATGGTTTAGTATCTAAAGATGGAAATGGAAACAATAAAAAAAAGTACAAACTGAGAAAAATCCTAGCTATAACTTAGAAAAGAAAACAGGAACTACAGAGATAAGCATCAAAAACAGAATACAAGAGATGGCGGAATAAATCTCAGCTGTAGAAGATACAATGGAAGAATTTGATGAAACAAAGAAAAATGTTAAATCTAAAATAATCCTGACAAAAAAAAAATCCAAGAATTCAAGGACACCATGGAAAGGCAAAGCTAATAATAATAGAAATTAAATTAAAGAAAGAGAAGATTCTAGCCTCAAAGGTCCAGAAAATATTTTCAAGAAAATTTCCCCAATTTGATTAAAAAAAAAAAATGCCTATAAACAAACAAGAGGCCTAAAGAACACCAATAGAGTAGACAAGTAAAGAAAATCCACCAGGCTCATAATAGTCAAAACACTAAATATACAGAAAAAACAAATAAAATTAAAAGCAGCAAGGAAAAAGGCCAAGTAACATGCAATGGCAAACCTATCAAAATCACACTTGATTTTCATTAGACATCATAAAATCCAGAAGGGTCTGGATAGATGTCTTGCAAACCCTAAAAGACCACGGATGCCAGTCCAGACTACTATACCCAGAAAAAATTTCAACAACCATAGATGGAGGAAATAAGATATTCTATGGCAAAAACAAATTTAAACAGTAGCTATCCCACAAATACAGCCCTACAGAAGATAATAGAAGAAAAGTTCAAACCCAAGGAGGCTGAGAAACCCCAGGAACACATAGGAAGTAGATAACTTCACTTCAGAAAAAAAATTAGGCAAGCACACAAACACACTACCACAACCAACATCAAAATAAAAAGATCTAATACTGGTCATTAATCTCTCTCAAAATCAATGGGCTCAACTCTCTAATAAAAAAGGCAAAGACTAGGAGAATGGATGCTTAAACAAAACCCACCATTCTGTGACATACAAGAAACAATCTTCAGAGACAAGGATAAGACATTACCTGATAATAAAAAGCTAAGAAGATAGTCTTCAAGCAAACAAACACAAGAAGCAAGCTGAAGTAGACATTCTAATATCTAATAAAGTAGACTTTCAAAAAAAAATTAGCCAAAAGTGATGAGGAAGTCACTTCATAACCATCAAAGAAAAATTCAACCAAGATAGTATCACAATTTGGAACATCTATATCCCAAATACAAATACATTTGTAAAAGAAACATTAATAAAACTTAAACCATACATCTATCCTCATGCACTAATAGTGAGAGATTTCAACATCCCACTTTCACCAAATTACAGGTAATGACAGAAAAATTAAACTGAGAAATAATAACACTAACAGATGTCAAGAATCAAATGGATTTAATATGCATCTACAGAACTTTTCACCCTAACACAAAAGTATATAACTTCTTCTCGGCACCTCATGAAACCTTCTCCAAAATTGGCCATATAGTAGGTCACAAAGCAAGCCTCAGCAGATATAAGAAGATTGAAATAATACCATGTATCTTATCAGACTAGCATGGACTCAAAATGAACCTCAACAAAAACAGAAATAAGAAATAGCTTATGCATACATGGAAACTGAAAACCTCTCTACTCAATGACAACTGTCATTGAGGGAATAAAGAAGGAAACAAAGTAGAGACTTCTTAAAATGCAAAGAAAATGAAGGTACAACCTACCCAAACATATAGGACACAATGAAAGCAATACTAAGAGGAAAGTTCATAGCACTAAGTGCCTTCACAAAGAGATTAGAAACACCTCACACAGCAACCTCAAAGCCCTAGGGAAAAAAAAGAAGCAGACACACCCAAGAGTAGTGTCTGGAAATCATCAAACTCAGGACTGACATCAACGAATTAGAAACAAAGAACAATTCAAAGAATCAATGAAACCAAGAGCTGGTTCTTTGAGAAAATCAATAAGATAGGCAAACTCTTAGCCAAACTAAAAGGCAATGGGAGAGTATACAAATTAACAAAATCAGCAATGAAAAGAGAAATAACAACATATATCAAGGTAACCCAAAGAATCCTTAAGTCTTACTTCAAAAGTCTATATGCCACAAAATTTGAAAATCTAAATTATATGGACAATTTTCTTGATAGATTCCACTTACCAAAATTGAATTGAAATCAGTTAATATCCCAGGGCCAAATGGATTCAGCACATAATTCTACCAGACCTTCACAGAAGATCTAATAACAACATTCTTCAAACTACTCCAGAAATATAAATGGAAGGAACATTACCAAACTCATTCTATGAGGCCACAGTCACCTTGATACATAAACCACACAAAGACCCAACAAAGAAAAAGAGTTTCAGAGCAATTTCTCTTATGAACATTGATGTAAAAATATTCAATAAAATACTTGCAAACTATATCCAAGAACACACTAAATATATCATTCACCATAGCCAAGAAGGCTTCATCCCAAGCATTCAGGTGTGGTTCAATATATGGAAATCCATCAATGTAATTCATCATATAAACAAACTGAAAGGGAAAAAACACACATGTTCATCTCCTTAGATGCTGAAAAAGCATTTGACAATATTCAGCACCCACTCATATTTAAAGTCTTGGAAAGATCATGGCTACAAGGCACATACCTAAGCATAATAAAGGCTATATGAGGCAAGCCAATAACCATCATCATATTAAATGGAGAAAAACTCAAAGCAATTCTAAAGAAATCAGGGACTAAACAAGGCAACCCACTCTTTCCACATCTCTTCAATATATTACTTGAGGTCCTAACTATGTAAATAAGACAACAAAAGGTGATCAAGTAGATACAAATTCTAAGGGAAGAATTAAAGTATCATATCACTATTTACAGATGATATGATGGTATACATAAGTGATCCCTAAAATTCCACCAGAGAATTCCCACAGCTGATAAATACCTTCAGCAATGTGTCTGAATACAAGAGTAATTCACAAAGTCAGTAGCTTTCCTGTGTACAAATGACAAAAGGGCTGAGAAATATATTGGGGAAAGTATACCTTTCACAATAGCCACAAATAATATAAATTATCCTATTGTAACTCTTAACTAAACAAGTGAAAGACTTGCATGAATAAAACTTCAAGTATCTGGAGAAAGAAACTGAAGAAGATATCAGAAAATGGAAAGGCCTCTCATGTTTGTGGATGAGGAAGGTCAACATAGTAAAAATTGCCATTGTACCAAAAGCAATCCACAGATTCAATTCGATCCATGTCAAAATACCCAAACAATTTTTTATAGACCTTGAAAAATCCATTTTCAACTTTATATGGAAAAAAACACAGAATAGCTAAAACAATCCTGTACAATAAAATATTTTTCCAGAGGAATCCCTACCCCTGATCTCAAGTTGTACTACAGAGCAACAATAATAAAAACTACATGGTGCTGGCATACAATAGGCTGGTTGGTCAATGGAGTCAAATGGAAGACACAGAAATAAACCCTAACCTACAGAAACTTGATTTTTGGCAAGGAAGTAAAAATCATAGTGGAAAAATGATGGCATCTTCAACAAGTGGTGCTGGTATAACTGGAGTCTGCTATGTAAAAAATGCAAATAAATCCATACATTATTACCCTGCACAAAACTAAAGCCCAAGTGGATCAAAGAACTCAAAATACCACCAGATGCACCAAATCTGTTAGAAGAAAAATTGAGGAAGAGCCGTGGGCTTATTGGCACAGGAGACAACTTCCAGAACAGAACACCAACAGCTCAGGCTCTAAGAATGGAACCTCATGAAACTGAAAAGCTTTTGTAAAGGCATGGACACTGTCAACAGAACAAAATGTTAGCCTACAGACTCTGAAAAGATCTTCAACAACCCTTTATCTGACAAAAGAGTAACACAAATACATATATAAAGAACTCAAGAAACTAAACACTAGCTAATCAAATAATCCAACTAAAAAAAAAATAGGGTACAGAGCTAAACAGAAAAATCTCAACAGGCCAAAAAGCACTTAAAGAAATGTCCAACATCCTTAGTCATCAGGGAAATGCAATTCAAAATGACTCTGAGATTCCATCTTACCCCTCTGTCAGAATGGCTAAAATCAAAAACTCAAAGGACAGCACATGCTGGCAAGAATGTGGAGAAAGGCAAACACTCCCCCATTGCTGGTGGGAGTACAAACATGTACAACCACTTTAGAAATCAATCTGGTGCTTTCCCTGAAGATTGAGAATAGCTCTGCTCCAAGACCCAGCTATACCACTCACTCCAGCATATATGCTGAAAACACACTCCACCATACAAGAACATTTTCTCAACTATGTTCATAGCAACTTTATTAGTAATAAGCAGCATCTGGAAACAACCTAGATATCCCTCAACTGAAGAATGGATACAGAAATTGTGGCACATTTACATAATGGAATACTACTCAGCTATCAAAAACAAGGAAATCATGAAATTTGCAGGCAAATTTCCATCAAAACCAACAAATCTGGACCCAGGGGACCCTGCACAAACTGATACACCAACCAAGGACAATGCATGCAGAGAACCTAGACCTACTGTTCAGATGTAGCTGATGGACAGCTCCTTCTCCACGTGGATGTACCTAGTAGGGGAACAGGGACTGCCTCTGACATGCACTCTGGTGCCTGACGTTTGATCACTTCCCCTTGTTGGGGCAGCTGTTTGGAGCCACAATGGAATAGGATGCAGACAGTCCTAATGAGATTTGATAGACAAGGATCAGATGGTAGAGGGGAAAGGCTGTCAAAGGAATAGGGGAGGGGACATGGAAGAAGAGGGAGGGAGGGTGGGAATGGGGGGATATGACCAAGGGGGTAAGGATTGGGATGTAATGTGAATAAATTATAAAAATCAAAAATTATCAAAAGGAAAGTGCATTTTCTCATTGTTTTAGTCAAAAATAATTATAAAAACGAAAGTTTGAAAAAACACCATTAAACAATATGCACCATTTGTCCCCTTTCACAAACACTAACACACTCGAATATTTTCTGAATACTTAATTTAGATGTATTTATCTTATAAAATGTAAGGAAATAACATATGGTAAGCCTTAGTATCCATTTAATGATATGTCAAAATGACCTTCACTTTAAGATTTTTTTCACAACTTATGTAACTCCTGGAAGATCCTTTTTTTTTTCCTTGGTTTGTAAATAACACTTTCTACTTCATTGGGTTATGAATATTTTCACAGTACTTAACACTGTGTCTATCAAGTTCCAGATATTTAATAAATAAAATCCCCTCTATTTTTGTCCTCCCCATTTCCCAGGAACAATTTCTAACTGTATAAACAAGCATCCTGAGTCCCTTGACTTGGTCTTGTGACAGTGGTTTTTCTGGAATAGAAATTCTAATTATGTTTCATATGTATTATATAATATAGCTTTAATACCATCAAATAAGCAAATTTTGTGACATCATGATTTTTCTTTCAACTGTTTTCTACTGGGTCATTTTTCTTAGTTCACCCATATATACTTCAGCAAACCCTCTGTGTGGAACATTCTTAATGGTGCTAGGACACACACTGAACTATTCTAGCACCAGTTAGGAAACCTGGACTTAAAATTGTCCCACTGACTTAGTGTATTAGCCAATATAGGATCTATCCACTTCTAGCAAAGTGTGTCCATGCAGAGAGGAAAAATGTGTCTCAAGATAAAATTGTGGTTTCACCAAAGTCTAACTTAGCTGGAGTTACTATCATGACTCTTTTGTTTTCCCTCGATTCATGTCATTTCTCAGATGTATGCACAGAATATCTTGGATGTTCCATTGAAGAAATGAGTGGAGAAATAAGGTAATCAGTGCTCAAACCACTCAAAGGACATTATAAGGCAAGAAATTCTTAAATACTAATGAAGGTCTTATCATTTAAACACAAATAACTACAATTAACACAAAGTTAACTTATAGTGATCGCCCAGATGAAGAACATTAGCAAATATTTGGGATTATGGATGGGAGATATCTTGATAGACATTATTAGAAGCAGATGGCATGGGATTGGGGCAGGGATCCCATACCTGCCCCACTATGGGAAGTAGTTTAGAGGCTTAATGTCTGCCCTGCCCCAGGTTAACTAAGGCTATCTCTGTGTCCTGACTGATTGCCAGCTGGGCATACTGAAGTAATAATAGATATAGGCTTGATAATAAACAAGTATTAGGCCCTATTGATAAATTAATAACAACATAGATAGATGTTTTATGTTGGTAATGACAAGATGTGATGGAGATTGATTTACATTCAGAATTTTAGATGCACCAAGATAGGAAAGATGTTTTCTTCGAAGCTGTTGAATACGAATAACCAAAACACTACGAATGTAACATTTATATAATTCCTGATTGTGTAATGATTCTTCTTGCTATAGGTATATTATTATACATGTAATAATATAAACGTATATGTAAAAAACTTAAAATGATAAAAACACAACAAAAAAAAACCAAAAAACTAAGCTAATAAAGGCATATTTTAATGACTTTTATCACTTCTTTATTTGGGAATAAAGATCAAATCTCTCAAATTTGCCCTTTAAAACTTATATTCAAGCCAGGAGTGGTGTCTCACACCTTTAATCCCAGCACTCAGAGGGAGAGGCAGGTGGATTGCTATGAGTTTGAGGCCATCCTGGTCCACAAAGGGAGTCCAGGACAGTCAAGCCTACACAGAGAAACCCTGTCTCAAAAAACAAAACAAAAAAAAATTCAAGTGGCAGTTTCATTTCCTAACCTTCTGTTGAATGACTTGCATTATTTCTCCTTGGATTCATCTACCTTACCTAGCCTTTGCCCCAAGCCAACATTCTTACCTACTCCATATATATCAGTGATTAAGAATTGTTAAAATAAAAAACAAAAATATTAACATGACTTGAGTTTATAGCCATGGAATGAGCAACGTGCTGCATACAGTATGTTCTTATCATATCAACATTTCTGTGTTATATCTCTGTGACAATAGAAGTTAATCTAACTACATATACAATAATATTTATAACCATTGCAAAGAAAAAGCTTTGCCCCAGATTTCCAAGCCTCACTCTCTTAATATGGTCTCTATCATTCATGACATATTTTGGTATTGCTCCTAGATCATGTCATATAACTCATTTTAATTTCTAGTTTTCAATAGTGTGTTTTAAATTAATTATATTTCAATTAATTTTTATTTTTGGCTTCACTTCAATCACAATGAATTTTGAAAAACTAATTAACTACAGACAAGACACAAAAACATGATTATGCAAAAGGTCCATATCCAAGACCACATAAGAAATGAAATGTCATCTGTCAGTTTAATTTACTGTCCACTTATCACTTAACTATCATGTGGTATCCTTCTGACATTTAGAAGAAAGATGCTGTGAATAGCAAAAGTCAAGATTTTTTCTAAATACAACTTTATTTTCCTAAAGCATAATAACAAAAATTCAGGTAACATGTAATTTGTTCTTTCTTTCACAGCATAAGCTTTGCCTAGAAACACCCAGCAGCTGAACCTGGAATCTGTTGCCTAGCAACCATCTGACTATTGTATGCCTTAGATGACCTGGATATATATCTGATGGTTAACCCTCATACAACTGAGTTAATTAAATACTTAGAAGTTATTAAGTTTCCCCCGTAAAACAATATTGAAATTGAATTTAATTCCAATGTTAAATAACTTAAAGAGGTCAGTTTTCTTATTAAAGAAATTGAATAATTGAAAATATAGTAAATTGTTTTTAAAATAACAATGAAGCATTAAAATGGAATAGCCTTTTGAATTTCCTCATCTAGTAGGCTTAATAATAAAAGGTACATATTCTTGTAATTGCAGTTACAACTTTTACCTTCATCATCTAATTTATGTGTATACATATTTTGCCTCATTATCAGCATCACAATAATCAGAAAAATAAGGACAATAGTTCACTTTAGTCAATGACAAGCTTCAGCAGTGCTTAAAATAAACATCATAAAGCTAAACAAATGTGTTCCTCAGCCAAGCATTCAGGCAAACACGCTAAGCTCTAATGTAAATGTGGGTTGTAAAATTAAGAACTACATCTGTTTAAAGTAGTTATACTTTCAGAAAACTTATTTACTGGATATATTATGTAAACATTCACAAACAAAGGATAAAATTTTACAGAAGAATGAGGCAAAAAATCTTTACAAAAGTGATACTTAAATACAAATTTCCCTGCTTCTTGGAGCTAAAATAATCTAATACTTTACTGCACTGCCTGACATTGTTTTATTAAAATGTCAATTTCTACTCTTAAGAGCCAAGTGTTTAAGACTATTTTAAAAGTTAATCATATAGAGAGTATTTATCTTCTTCATCCCACTAGTTAAACTACTAAGAAACTTGAAAATGGTTAAAGTGGGAGGGATAGTGTGTGTGTGTGTGTGTGTGTGTGTGTGTGTGTGTGTATAAAAGCATGTGTCTTTGTATGTGTATGTATGCTACCTAAGAACATATGGAGGGCAAAAAGAACTAGGGCACTTCTGGCAAAGTTTTTTAGCTATTATATTGGGTTCTTGCACCTCTGCCTTATCCCACCCTAGTCCCTTCCAATCCCTCAACACTAGGTAGAAGAGAAAGAAGGTTAGAGGGGAAATGGGACCTGGACCTCTATCGGCTACTTCCTGCTGGTTAGGGACATAGAGTTCATTGAGGCAAGTCCAGTCTTCATCATCAGAATATCCAGCCATCCAACAAAACAGCAGTAGCAAACACAGCAGCAGGACAAACCAAGAGGGGGACGAACCAGCAGGGGGTGGGAAGGGAGCAAGAGGGTAGAAGCAGCTGCCACAGATCCTCTCAACGTTCCTTTATTTATCCCTCTCCAGACCATTTATCCCTCTCCAGAGCCCCCAGAATTAAACTATCTGCAATTGCTAAAGATCGTGCCCCAGCTAGTACACTAGGCTAATCATAATCACCTGCTGTGAAGCAGCTTCTTATCCCACACTTTGTATTAAAACAAAAATGTATTCATAGAACATAAGTAGGTTTTTAAAGGAACCAAAACTCTCACTACAGGCACTTCTATGTTTAGATGGTTCCCATTTCTTTTTCATTATTTGAGAATTTGATGCACGTAAATAATGTTATTTTTCCAATCTATTTTCCTCTTAAACTCCTCCTAAATTTTCCTACCACTTTCTACTCCACAGTTTCACATGCTCTTTTTTTTTTTTAAACCCACTGAACTCATTTAGTTCTGCCAGTATTAATGTGAGTACAGAAACATCCATAGAGGATTTGCAACCTACCAGAGGCAGCATCCCTGAAGCAAACTAATTCTTCTTCCCCTACTAACCACCAACTTCTAGTAACCCCTTAGCTATTTGAAGGAATTTCAAAGACCTGTCCCCCGTTCACATTGGAATTAGGCTAGCTTGATCATATACAAGTCTAGCACATGAGGCCACAGTCTCTATGATGTCATCTGTGCAATGGCCCTATCATGTCCAGAAAACACTGTTTTGATTATCAACATATTCAGTAAGAATATCTTTCTACTATAATTAAATTCATCATAAATATGGACTTAATAAATCTTGCATAATGAATCAGATTAAATTTTAGAATGATTTACAACATTACAAAATGGCCCTACTATTTACAGATAAATATTAAATTCTGTAAAGGTAAAATATAATAATACAACATTTAATTGCTGCTGTGAGTATTTGGAGTGTCAGTTTTAAATAGTGATGTTAATTTCTACCCTTCTATAATTTATAAAATTATACAAATATTTCAATTGATATTTTTAAAAATCAATCAAAACGTTATAGAATTTTTTCACAAACTAAATTATATTACTTAGCAACTAATAGGGGGAATTTTAAGATGACCATTTCTAAGATTATTACATTAATGGAAAAAGAAAACAGAATCTAAAAGCAAAATCAGAGTTCTGAATATATTGTTATTTTTATTGTGAGATAAAAGAATACTATCAAGCATGGAGAAAAAAATGCAGTAATTACAATAGCGGGGAAAGCACTGCTGGTAGACTAGGGTGAATTTCTGACTAGGAAGGAAGGAAAAGTGCTAGACTATTGGTGAAAATACATCATCTGTATTAAAACTGAGCTGTAATAGTGAATGCATAAAATCACCTTCTATATGGCAGTAAATAGTGCTGAAATGCTGTGATGCTTCATATTACTGTCTATTCTAGATTTTGACTCAGCTTGGAGATATACGTCTAGGTGTGTCTCCAAGGGCGTTTCAGTAGAGATATAACTGAGAATGGGTGAAAACTCTGAAGAGGGGTGACAACCACCAAATATACAGCCTGGGAGAGGTACATCAAACACTTTTATCTCTCTATACTGGTTTCCCTCTATGTGAACTGTCCCAGCTGCATCCTTGTGCCCTATGAACTCTCCCATCTTCCTTGCCAGGATGGACTGTAACCACTCTACCATGAGACAAAATGACCTCTTCTTTCTTTAAGTTCTTTGTTTGCTTGTTTTGGTGGTGGTGGTGGTGGTTGTTGTTGTTGTTGTTGTTGTTGTTGTTGTTGTTGTTGTTAGTGTTAGTCACCGCAACAAGAAAATAACTGATGCAGACAGGTATCTACACACAAGGCAGGTCTCATCTCTGTGCTCTCTCTGTTTTCATGTTGCCAGACAGATCTTATTTTCAAAGATGATAGACAACCAACATCAACCCTCCAACAATCTACAAAGTTCTACGTAAGTCAGGAAAGACCTTTCCTGATTCAGCCATGCTGAGTTCCAGCTGACCTTTCTATCCATGCCCATCTGTGAAAGGAAGCTGGGAAGAATCCCAGGGCAGCTAGAGCAAGCACCTTCATACCACATTTTGAAAAGGCACTTTAATTTTCCTGGGTACACTCTCTCTCTCAGATATATTTATATGAGAGAGAGATGATAGATAGATAGATAGATAGATAGATAGATAGATAGATAGATAGATAGATAGATAGATATCCCCCTGGGGGATAAGAGGGAGAAAAAATTTGCCTTTTTAAATAGGCACAGGATAAATTCTGGATGTTTTAAAATTGTGCGGTTTTGTGCCTATTGGACTTTGATACCAGATAAGCCCAGAAGCCAGTGTAGACTTTGAAATGTCATAGCTATATAGCTTAGGGAAATTTTGCTGTTTTATGAGACTAGATTTCTCTCCTCAGTTGAGCAAAGTGATACCTTACTAAGATGGTATAGTGGTTAGTTTTATCAAGTTGACACTAACTAGATCTCATGGAAAGAGGAAACCTGTGTTGAAGAAATACCTGTCACATTGGCCTGTGGGGCAGTTTCTTGATTAATGATTAATTTGGTAATACCCAGCCTACTGTGGGTGGTGCCACCCCTAGGCACATGGTTGCAAGGGAGGGTGTTTTCTAGGTCATATACGAAAGTGAGCTAAGCAGCCAGTAAGTACCTTTGCAATTCATTGTTCCTGCATTGGCTTCCCTCTACAGTGAATTGTAACCTAGAAGCCAAGCAAACTCTTCCCTCCACAAAGGCAGTTTGGGTTATGGTGTTCATCACAGGAACAAAAAGAAAATGAGGTTAAATAAAATAAACTCGTGTATGTAAAACACAGAACCAAAGCACTTAAAAACAATGAGAGAAAGCATGTGACCAGGAACGGAAGGACGTTTGCAGACATTCTGATACTATAAAAAGAGGAAATATAACTCTGGTGCCTCACATTTGACCATGTCCCCTGGAGGGGGAGACCTGGTGGCACTCAGAGGAAGGACAGCAAGTAGCCAAGAAGAGACTTGATACCCTATAAGAATATATAGGGGGGCGTAATCCCCCTCAGGAACAGTCATAGGGGAGGGGAATAAGGGGAAAATGGGGGGGGGGAGGAATGGGAGGATACAAGGGATGGGATAAACATTGAGATGTAACAAGAATAAAATTAATAATTAAATAAATAAATAAATAAATAAATAAATAAATAAATAGGAAATATAATAGGTTTGATTTTATACCTACTCTACCATCAAAGTGATATGTCAACTGACCTGCACCCTATTCAAAAGTAGTTCTAAAGACAGTTACCCTCACATCCAAAATGACTCGTAATTTTTATACCTTTTCAAGATTCCCCTGTTCAGCAGTTCTTGAAACATATTTGTCTCCTGTGGTTTTCTAACACTCTATAGACTGATGGGGCAGTAACTAGGGATAAAGACAGGCAGTGCTAGCTTTCTAATCTGAACCAGTTTTATTCAGAAGCATCTTTTCCTTTCATAGTCTACTTTCTAATTTGAAACAGCTAAATTGAACATCCTTTTCCCTCATGGAGAGCAACAAAGAGAATTCTAACAAGGTAGCCACAGCTTTAATCAGCATAAAGTATCCAAACCCTGAATTGAGCAGGTTTAGTCTATAAATCCCAGAGGAAAGTTAATGAAAACAGAATGTTGAATATTGTTACATATATATTCAACAGTAATTGGCCAGGAGTAAATGTTGGCTTTACACAAGCAATCAAGCCAAAAATAATTATATTGTTTAATGTTAGTAAGAATTCAAGCTAAAGGTTAATGGAACAGCTCATGCATTCAATGAACACTTATTGAACACCTCCGAAGTGCCAAAGTATAACTTCTAGGTTAGAAATTACAAGGATAAGAAGGAACAAGACAACCAGAAGTTGGGTGTAGACTCTTACATAAGAGATAAGAGGGTGGGCACATACTCTGGGAGCACATGAGACTAACAATGCAATCTTCTCAGGACTTGCGGGGCTATAAGGTTTTTTTCTAGAGAAAGGTGCTTTTATAATGTAACTAGAAGTCTACAATAGCTCTGCTTGTACATATTAGTGGACCATGTTGTACTCGTATTATTTGTTTCAGCATTATAATTAGATGTTTCTGTGCTCTGGATGAGATGAACAGTTGAAAAATAGACTGAGTAAAGCTACCGACCTCACCAATGTGATGACCCTGGTCCAATGGAGTAAAGTAGGATCTATGTATGAGTGAGTGTTTTCTAGCTGAAACATCAGTTTCCACATGTAGGACCTGAGTTTATACTGAGCATTACACCATCTGCTGACCTGCTTGAGCCATTCAGACTTGCACCAGAATGCTACCGCCCACAGCTCCAGTTTGTTACTGTAGACCATGGTAATTCTCTGCACCTAGGTCTTTATAACAGGCCTCTTCATGCCTGAACATCACATACACTATTGGTGCCATTTCCATGAGAGATCCTAACTAACTAAAAGAATAAATAATATACATGGAATAGAAGGATATGTCCCAAGCAACATTATGATTAAGATATTCTAGGAAATGGAAGAATACTAGTGGAGCTACAGCAAAGAATGGTGGGGAGAAAGGCCAGCCACAGAAGTATTAGACGAAACGGCAGCCAGGTGAAAGTAGCCTGAGTGTCTGAATATACTTTCAACTGTTAAACAGAATAACACAGACTAGGTGATTTATAAATATGATAAATTTCTCAAAATATTGGAGGCTGCAAAGCCCAAGAAAAGTTACACTTATCGGGGACCTTATTGTTGCATTAAAATGACAATAATAAGAAAGCATGTGAGACACAGGCTGAACCAAAGAACAGACACTGTGTCAATAGCACCCAAGGTGAGATAATCCATAAGTGTTGAGGCCTTATGACCCAACTGCCTCTTAAAGGTCCCAAATCCCCAAACCTCTGTACTGACACTTCAATTTCAATAATGCAACACTGTGATAAAGTTTTGTCTTTAGCTTTACGGTAGGAAGGATCTATTCATGCAATTGTTTTCATGAATGTTCATGATATAAATAACTTTTCACCTGGCGTTGCATCTAAGGATACAAAATCAAAGAAACCAAATGTGATAGGTTAGATCCTAAATGTCCCGAACAGATCTATGTGTTAAAGGCCCAAATTAACTTTTCTTCCTTTACTTTGAAAGCTATCAACAGTTAGCAAACTCTGCCCAAGGGGGTAACCATGCAGACTACTGGCAGGAATGTCTCAAAGACAAGGTTTGGCAAGCTGTTTAGAACTTACACAACACCACCATGTGCTTCAGATGCCAAAAATAGTGTCTAATGTTTGTTCAGCTAGGTTTTGGTCTAGTTTGATTTAAGCCTCCCTTTCTGTTCTCTTATACCCCATGTTTGGATGTTCATAGCCATGCCACTGTACATTTAAATTATTTAACTTGCATTTTTATTTTTCACCAATTTGTGCCTCAGTTTCCTTGAACCCTTAGAAAAGGCTTTAGACTTAGACTTGTGAGCACTGCAGGAACAGTTGACTTTGGAAATACTTGGAGAGAAAAATAAATGCATTTTGAATTGTGTAAGGGACATAAAGCTTTAGAAAGCAGTTACAAATGTGGTTTAGATTTTAAGGGTAGTTCAAGAGCCCATCTGCTAAATGTATGATCACTAGCCTGTG
Organism: Acomys russatus; assembly: GCF_903995435.1. Taxonomy (NCBI): domain Eukaryota; kingdom Metazoa; phylum Chordata; class Mammalia; order Rodentia; family Muridae; genus Acomys; species Acomys russatus. The sequence continues at coordinate 43,183,736 of NC_067167.1, forward strand.
GACCATTGGAAAGTGCTAGAACATTCATGGAAAAGGGCCTTGTGGGAGAAAGCTTGTCAAGGTATGGCTTTTAAAAGGGACATAGGAACACTGTATTCTTTCTTTCTTTCTCTCCCCTTCATGATCACCATGAGGTATGCAGTTCCACCATAACACTGTACCCCATCACTGTCCCAGAAACAACAAAGCTAAATGACTATAGACAGAAATAACTGACACTATTGTGGTTTTTAATATTACCTATTTTATCAGTATGGCCTAATAATTGTTTATTATCAGACCTATAATTATTTTATTATTTCAGTATGCCCAGCTAACAATCAATTAATCAAGACGCGGACACTAGTTATATTTTAAAATAGCCTTAGTTAACCTGGGGACAGGGCAGATATCAGTCCTCTAAACTACTTCCCATAGTGGGGAAGGTATCTCATACCTGCCTCCATCCCTTGCCATCTGCTTCTATTAACTTCTATCAAGCTACCCCCAGCCATAATCCCAAATACTAGCTAATGTTCTTCATCTGGGCCAAATCTCCATCCACATCAGCCACGTGCTTCTCTTCCATCTAACCCATGGCGACCTTCCTCTCCTTCTTTTTTCAAAATATATTTTATTAATTTATTCATATTACATCTCAATTGTTATCCCAGAGAACCTAGCTCCTCTCCTTCTCTCTCCTCAGGGTCTCTGTTCTCCCCTTCCTTTTAGGATTCCTCTCTGTCTCTCAGGCCAGGAACCTTAGCCACACCTATCTCCTTCGCCCTGCCCAGGTGGAATGGCTTTTTATTAATTAGCATCAAAATACATCAGACCAACCTCCAACACACTGTCACCAAATTGACACTTTACTCCATTAAGTTGTTTATCTTAAGGATTTTTTCAAACAATGCAAAGCTAAATAACACACTCCAAATTGCATGGATGGCTTAAACAGTTGGTATAGAGAAACAAATGGCATCAGTTAAGGAGGCAGGATTCTAAGCACCTAGTGATTTCTGAAAGCACTGCTCAAGAAGATGATATTAGAATACTCCAAATAATGAAATCAACTGGGGGTGTCTCATTTTATTAATGCTTGAGTGGAGAGAAAACAATGAGTTTAAAACTATAATTAAAATGTCTATAGCAATGAACATTAAGCAGAATATAGGTAGAGATTCTAGAGGGAGTCTTAGGATGCACATGAAAGTTCTCTAGAACATTAAAAATCAATGCTTAGATTTTTTTTAAAAAAAAGCTACCCATTCTCCTTAAAGAAAACACTTCTGTAAGGTTTGTATGTGTTAAACTATTAAAGTATACAGAAAAGTCAGTGATGGAATTCCTGTCTACTCTCCTCCGTGTTACAATATTGATGATAAGACTTTGTAATGGACAGGAGGCATTTTGTAACAACTGTTTATGGCATTGTTGTAGACATGGATGAGTAATTATTGTGACAAATATTGCTTAAAACACATGCTGAAGAATGATAGCAAATAGCGCTTATTCTCAAAGAAAAGTACAAATCTGTTAATTTTACATCACTTAAAGGCAGCGCAAATGAATGATTTATTCCATTGCCTTCAAAATACATTTGAACAATACACCTAGCTACTTGTACTGAGACATCATTGTAACTTTATCTGAAGGTAAGGTCTGAAGTTTTCATTTCAAAGCCCATCATATCCTTCACAAAATAAAATTTCATCTTGAGGGTAATCACACAGTGGATTTCATGCATCACATTACATTCAATTATTGTTAAATTGGCCGAGCATCCGTGTGTACTATTAATATAATGGATCAGTCAAAAAGCCAGACAGTGAATCTAAAAATATCAATATCATAACAGTTTATTATAGCCTGCATATCACTATTCAAAATTCTTCTTAAAGTCTGCCAAACTAGGCAAGAACATTCTTAGTTCTTTCCATCTAATGTTTCCATGTTATGCAATATTGTTTTCTTCCTCCATTTTACTCCACCTCCTGAGAAGGACCCTATAAAATATTCTTAGTGTATTTTTTTTCTTAGTGTATATTTAATGGGAGAAATAAATGTGGTTTCTTTTTAAAATACAAATAGAATTAGAAAAGACGTGGCAACATAAAAGTAACAATTTTAATACTGACTGGTCATTGAATGGCACTATACAACAGATACACTGTCAAATACTTGATCTTTTTTAATATTTTATTTAATTTTAATTTATGTGCATTGGTGTGGGGGTGTCAGATGTTGGAGTTACAGACAGTTGTGAGCTGTCATGTGGGTCCTGGGAATTGAACCTGGGTCCTTTGGAAGAGCAGGCAGTGCTCTTAACCACTGAGCCATCTCTCCAGCCTCCAAATAATTGATCTTTAAAAGAAATTCTTGAGTAATAACATAGAGGGATACAGATGAAGTAACTGTCAGACATACAAAGAAAGGAAATCACATTTTCTGAATGTCAACCCTGCTCCAGCATCTTTGCATATATTACTAATGCAAAGCTCTGTAGCTTCCTTGTCATTGAGAGAGAGATTGGCTCTAAGATAGCTCAAAGTCATAGTCTGGGAAAGCTGTCAAGAGACCAAATTAAAAGATATGGTTTAATTTTTAATTTACTTTTTTATTTTTAAATTTGAATTATGTATATGTGTCTCTGTGTGAGTACGTGTATATCAGTGCAGATGCCCACAGAAGCCAGAGTCTTTGTGCCTTAGGTTCTACTCAACATGAGTCCATGTGCACAAGCAAAAGTCCTGAGCCTTCTCCAGCCCTCAGGTGTTTGAATTGTTATATGACAACTATTTCATAAGTTATGTCTTATTAGTAAAAGAAAGGAAAGCAGATCGTGGCTGATACATTTAGTGGATGCTCAAGTTAAGGACTGATGAGGAATTCTTAATACTAAGAAATAAGTGATGGCACTTTGAACAGAGGACAAATATATAAATGGGGCAGAAAATGAGAAACAGAAAAAAAGCATCATGACTACACACATGAAATATTAGCCACTTTTTGTTTGTTTGCTGTCTTTTTTCTTTTATTGAAAATAGTGATGGCTCTGTGGTTAAGAGCACTGTCTGCTCTTCCAGAACCATCTATAATGTGATCTGGTGCCTTTTTCTGGCATGCAGGTGTACATGCAGGCAGAGCACACATACATAAAATAAATAAAAAAGGAAAGAAAGAAAATAGAATTCTTCTCACATAGCATGTCATGCTTATGTTTCCTCCCTCTACTCCTCCTGCCCCCCAACACACACACACCTCCCTTTCATCCAACTCCACTCTCTTCCTGTCTCCCATTAGACAACAAACAGGCTTCTAAAAAATAATAATAATGTGTAATATAATACAGTAGATAAAACAAAAACTAACACAAAAATAGGACAAAACAAATAAACAGAAGCAACAGAGCCCAAGAGAAAAGTTAAGAAAAAGAGATCCACTCACTCACACACTCAGGAAGACCTAAACAAAAACCTAGCTTTAAGGGCTTTGTTTACTTGGTATCCTCCATATGGCTCTTGCACTTTTTCTGGGTCATCAACTGCAGGGTACCTGGTCCCTAAGCAGAAATATTTGATGGATGCATCCTATTTAGGACTCGCCACATTCAAAATGGGTAAATATGTTAATACTAGTACCTACTGTATACTGCAATGAAATCTTCCACAGATCTTTGATGGGATGAAGGAAACACTCAACCATGAAATTATCTGAATTTTTAAAAGTTCTTTCCAGAGAAGACATCACTATCCCAGTTAATGCCATTAGGTTTTAAGAATACTCAGTGCTAAGGGCTAAAACACACGGAAGCTGTATATGGGCGGGGGGGGGGGGGTGATATGAGCACCAGGGCTAGAGAAAAGTTCTCAGGTATGCAGATAATCAGGTCTGGAAATTCTGATAGGGAGAGATATGTCTTTGAAAGGATAACTAGAAAAACATAGATGCTCTAATGAATTGTTATTCTTTCATTCTAAAGGGATTGTAAATAAATTACAGTACTAAATTGTATGCCTCTCACTCCAAACAAAATAAGATTGCACTTGTGTTTAATTGTAAAGAAATAGAATTTGACAGATGTTTCTATGAGGTGAGAAATTGTGCTTGACTCTTACCTTCTTTAATCCAGAACAAAGTAATAAAGAAAAATCGAAACATAAAGTGGGTTTGAGCTAGTTTTCTCCATTGGTTTGTTAGTAAGTATTAAAAACATATCCATTTGACAATCTGCTATGCAAGGCACACCAATTTTTAAAGGGGTTATTAAATTGTAATGTACTCTTTCATTACTCCATTAATTTTTCTGAAATTGTAGTTTAATTTAGCTATTCTTATATTAATAATTTTACTGAAGAGTAAAGACTTTTTACTGCAAAATAATATATAAAGAATTTGAAAAGGTTACACTGCTTACTTTTTCTTTAAGAAAGTGCAAAGCAGAAAAATATTTAAAACAGAATAGACTTTAACATCCATATCTATCTACATTTGCAAATATTGAGACCTGCATACGTCTTACATAGTGAATTGACATTCAGCCCTTCTCTCTCATTTCAGTGCTTCACATGTTTCATTCCCATCAGCTACTGCAAATAGCTAGAGGTTTACGGGTTTTGAAGACAAGATCTCTTGATACTGTGCCTTTGACTGACATCTCAGGCATACACCTTCCACACACACAAAAGATGTCAAAGTACGTGACATGATAAAATCAAAGTTTAATGTCCTTCTGACAATTTCAAAACTTAAACCCCATGAAATTTACAGTGTCATGTGTAACCTCATGAACTACAGCACATTCTTTCCTGTCTCTTTTGACTATGGGAATTTTGAACTACATACAAATATAGAAAAAAACAGCACAATAAATGTCAATTTTACATACTACTTTTTAGCAATCATTTATATTTTAATGACATATACCCTTATGAAAGAAAATATGAGCTATGGTGTAATAAAATAAAATGCTATTGAATTTTATATCATAATTTTAATTTAAACTGCATGCTATAAACATGAACTTAGTAAAAGAAAAATTGGTGCACGCACATGATGCACATGTACATATACCCATATACATATTCTACCCTCTCTCTTATAGTTCATTTGGGTTGAAAGACTAATTCCCTCATTTTCTTGCTGACTTCCAAAATCCAAGACCACTTCTTGCTTCTAGAAGTCTTTCTATATTCTCTACACATAGACCCAAACATCTCACAGCAAGCAAAGGAGTGCCAAGCTCTCCTCACACAGCTAGAAAGGGTTCTTTGAGTTTAATGTAGCATATAATAAGATTGTGACCACTTGAAAAATCCAAAATCTCTCTTTTTATCTCAGAAAACAAAACCTTAATCATACTTTAAAAGTATTTTTGCCATGTAAGGTAACACATGAACTAAGGCCTGAAATACATTCATTTTTAAGAAGAAGGTATTCTAACAGCCACACAATTATGCCTTCAAAAGTATAAGTAATTTATGTACACCCTAACTCTCACTCAGCAAGGGCATCCTGCAGAACATGCAAAGTTCAAATTAGCCACCTGAAATAGTAGTCCAGTGAAATTAGAAAGAACAAGATGGGAATTTTTCCTGGAGAGTTCCACTCATTCACTTGTTTTATTCAATTAGTAACACATATTCTAAGTGTCACCCACTGTATTAGATAGGGGAGCAATTACAAATAATGAGCATCCTCTTGACTGCCATGAGCTTAAAGTCTAGATATTAGAATATCTACTACAAGAATAGCTGTGGTGGCTTACATCTTCCGATACCCTTCCTTTTGGGTGCAGAACATAGAGAAATTAATCTTCAACTAACTGAGTAAATCTCCTTAATTTCTAATTTATATAGTTCTAGGAAGTTCTTTGAAGGCTGCTTTGGGAGAAAAATCCTGATGATGTTACCAAAATCAGGGCCTTGTATATTGCAATTACAACACTGATATGCTTACCAAAATGTACCCACTGCTGGAATAATGTCAGGGGTTATTGGAGTAACCAACTACATTCTGATTAGTTATAAGGTATGCACCACAGGAGAGGTATCACTCCTGGTACAAAGACTAGTCAAAAAACCATGACTGGGAGACCACAGAACTTATGAGAAACCGCTGTTTTGATAATTGGTCCTGTTGTCAAACTACATTTGAAATATTTATAACAGTAGCATTGTGGGACCAGTATCTTTTGGGGACCAGTACTAATAGACTGTTTACTCACCAGTGCATGGTCACACACCCTTAAGCATATGGTTATCACAGACTGGACTTAGAGACTTAGTAAGATACTTATGGAATTATTCTTTGATGGAAAACATACTGGGATGTTCTCAAAGCCTCTGCATAAGAAGATATCAGAAACCTCCATCCTGTTTTCCACAATAGCCATATGGATAGATTTATATCGCCAACAATAAGGTATAAAGGCTGCCTCCTGCAGTCCATCCTCATGAGCACTTCTTCTTTGTTTGTTTGTGTGTTGATAGTCCTTTAAACTACTACATCGTTTTGTGGGGTATTGTTTTTGAGTGCTGCATATCTTCTGGATTTTAGTTCTGTGTCAGAAAAATGTAAACTGCTTTTGCTCTGTTGACAGTGTCCTTGGTGGTGCTGTGCTTTTTATAGTGATGTAGTTCAAATGTTAAGCTTGCTTTTATTTTTGAGCTATAGTTATGCCAGTCCTACCAAAAATGCCAGTAAGCATAAGGGATTCCTATATAACCCTGATTCTTATAGTACTATTCATGATAGCCAAGTGTTGGAACCCACTTTGATCAGACAACATAAATGAAATGTCATTTTCATGAAAATGGGCAGAACTAGAGGTTCCAGTGTTTAGCTACATGACCTGAAGTCAAATCTACTTCTGTTTCACACTGTGTGTTCTTCACTCAGCTGGGAGATCCAGAAGCTGGTGTTTGTGGCCCACAGATTAATCTGAGATGCTGAGCTCAGTCTTCTGCATGCCAACTAGATGCTGGAGACTGTTCATGCCTGCAGGGACCCAGGAACTTTACAGTGTAATCAATTAGCTAGGTGATCCACGATTGGACCCACTCATGTTCCATACTGTGTGGTCCCTCTCACCTGAGAAACACCATCAAAAAAGTACTAGTGTTTTGGAGCCCTCAGTTTGTTCTTTGGTCACTGGGCAGTCACTATTGTCCTGCTGATCAGACACATGTGATTGGTGCTGCCATATTGGGTTGTTCCATTTATTATTTTTAATGGCTGTCAAAACACTTCATTTAGGTCTTTGTAACAAACATTACTTGGAGAGCTTCATTGGCATATGCAAAAGAACAATCTCCTAAAACTGTATACAAGAAAAATATAACTCAGGCTGGAGAGGTGGATCAGTGAATAAGAACACTTTCTGCATAAGCATGAGCAAGTGAGCTCCATTCCAACCTTGTGTCCTGTCCAGTCTGCCCTTTCATAATCTGCCCACCAGAGAGGCAGAAATGTGCTTGTGCATGATGAAGCTACTTATACACAGAATCAAATGATTTAAGGACTGATAAAAATATTTTAAAAGTAGGTCATAGTGGCTATGGTTGAACAACTATGGATAAACTTAAATATATTGAATTGAATACTTCAAACAATTGAATTATTTGGTTTGTGAATTACAATATATTAAGATTATTTCAAGGTGGTCTACTACAAGTTTATATTCAGTAGCTTTTATATATATATTCAGTAGCTTTTATATATATACATTGCTTCCTAATGCTCATTCTTTTTATTATTCTATATCATCCTGAGTTTGATAGGATTGTTTGGTAGGACAGCTGGCCAAATATGATCCTTGCCTCATTTCTCACTTAAAAATAAAATATTTCTAGTATATTTTCAGTATGCATTATGTTTACCACATTAGGATAACTAATGGGGACATTCAAGTCATTTATTGCATCCTCTTTAAAAGACGCTGCAGGTGGATCATGAAGCTTTGAAGCAAGCCTTCAGTGTTTACCTACTTCTTTTGTGTTCTAATATTATTTGATACTAAACAAACTTCCAAGAGTAAATGAAATACCCATTACAACACTCATCTTGAAATATCCCAGCCGGCTGTTAGGCATGTACCTCCTAACAGATTTAAATAACCTTCTCATAATTATTTATTTATATCTTATGTACCTCTTTCAAATAGATGTTATTTCTCTAAGTTCCCAGAAATAATGAACTGTGTTTATTTGCATTTCCATAAAGTTTTATGCATGATGATCCTGCAATAAATATCAGCCAAATCGATGTAATATGATCTCTTCAAGGCTTTAACTAATATCACTCTTCCTGCATTATAAATTGTCCATTGCTCTTTCCTGGGGTCTCATAAGGGAGTATTAATTACTGATGCTGCAGGAGTCATTGGGAACTGAGGAGAGGAGGTTCCACTGAATTGTTAGTTACAGAGGCAAAGTTCACACAAAATGTCCTAGGCGGCATGGCCAGGGCACCAGTCTGTCTGTGATTAAGAAAACCGTTACATCCATTGTTTTCACTTTCTTTTTATTTTCTCTCAACTTGACCATCCTGTTTTATTGGAAACCTGCTTCATCTGCAGTTTTGAGTAACCACAGAATTAAGGCAATTTAGAAAAACTGATTTTAAGGCCTACATTCCTCATTTTGGAATAGAACAAAGAAAAATAATTAATCATCTCCAAGCTCCTGTTCTGCACCTGGACTCCCCCTCTAGTCGGCCCAGCCCTGCCCTATCTGCTGGCAGCTGAATGCTAAGAAACTGCTGCAGTTTCCACCCACAGCTTCAACTTTCCACTCTTTCAACTGGTTGGTGAGTAATTGCCATTCCTTGGCCTGCTAGGTTTAAAATATTCAGGCTTTATCAATAAGAAGTATGGAGTTAGATCTGCTTCAAGTCTGCTGCTGTCATCATAAAAATGTGAATAACATCTTTAGATCAAACAGTACATAAAAGAAACTTTAGCAATAAAAATTAATAGTGTATCCATTCACTGCCTTATGGTCTGCTGCTTATTGAATTAGTCCAGTTGCTGAGGATAAAATCATAAAGCCTACTAAAGAAAAATAAGATAAAAACACATTTGTTTATGATCTTTCAATACCAGGAGAAGAATCAAATCTGAAATTTGAAAAAAAAATTCTCAAAAATATAACAGAGTGAAGAATAAAAAACAATTTACATTTACTCCATAAGCTATGTTAAGACTGCAGGAATAAGGCAAAGAAACTCCCGAGCATGTACAGTTTTTCAAGGTGAAAGAAAATCCTTGTCGTATCCCAGCAGTGAGGAAATAAGGGAGGAAATAAATGACTCTAGTGCAGGACAAAATAAACCTTGAAATCTAAACAATCTTCCATCACACAGAAAGCATGTGAATCCATTATCACTGCATTTTAATTGTCAGTTTCTCATTCCTTAACTGCGGTGGAAGTCTTTAAATATGCAAATTCTTCTAGCATTAAAACAGAATTAAAGAAACTGCAAGGAAAAAAAAGAGCCATTTCTCAAAGCTCAAACACATGTAAATCTTTGACCTTCCCTTGCCATCATCTACCAATATTGAGTCAACAGCCCTTGCACTCTGTGCCACACAATCATTGGTTTGGGTAGAGTTTCTAACCACATACATTAAGTTCCAGTGCTGTTCAGAAAGCCTGTCCTGTGGCTTTGCATGGATTACTGTGCTGAGCCTGAAGCCAGACAGCTAGGAAGCATTATCAGATTACCACTAACAGATTCTTGTTTTTATTTCATCTATTGTTAGTGGCATTTTGTTTTGTTTTGGTTGCTTGCTTGGTTGGTGTTGAGACAAGGTCTTATGTCAAACAGGCTAGCCAGGAATTCATTATGTGATTGATGCTGGCTTTGAACCCCTGATCTCCCTGTTTCCACCTCCCAAATATTATGCTTACAGGCATGCAAAATCTAACAGACTTCTGTTATTTTTTTTCTTTTTCACCTGAGATTTATAAGTTTGGGAGACTATAAATGGTTCTCATTCTGAAATATACTTCAAGTTGATTTGACATTGATCAAATTTGAACATTAATTTCTCCTAATAATAAAATAATACTATTTTAGGAAAGAATTCTTATCATGTTCCTCTGAACAAACTGAGATAACACTAGCTGTTGTTAAAGATGCATCCACATGATCCAAAGGTATCAGATTGTTTTCCATTTAAAGTCACTGATTAAGGGCAAGGTAACTCTTCCAAACAGTAATGAAGAGACCCACTCTCATGGCAACTCTGAAGGTCTTCCTTGGGTGTTGTTTGTGGGCTGATACACGGAGGGGCATGAATCAAAGGTAACCCAGACTGGAGGTGGCACCCATAGCTTTTAGGTTATCCTGGGTAAAGTCCAGACACATAGTTACAAAATACAAGAGGCATTAAAGGAGCTCTACAGTAACAATTGTGTTTATAAAGGCACAGATTATAGGATCAATATAGAACAGTCAATTTCTGTTATATACCTAGCCATTCTGTGGCATCCTTGGGACCATATGTATACTAACATTTTCCAATGTTCAAGACCTTTGCAAAAAATGGCAGTTTACGTTAACCAAATCACATTATCCTGTGAACTTTAAACCATCTAATACAATGTAAAGGCTGTGTTATTACTATATTATTTTGAGAATGATAACATGAATACAAGTAAATATATTTTTAGTACAGATGCAATTTTTTGGGTATTTTTTTAATATAGTTGGCTGAATCTATTGATAAAGACCCCATGGAGATGGAGGGTTGACTGAACTAGCAAGCAATAACTGAAACTTAGCATTTGAAAAATCTACATATTTATAATAATATTAAACAAATATATATATATATATGAAATGTGTGGGAAATGTATATGAGATATATATAACACTGGGGCCTGGGAGATTGTTCAGTAGGTAAAACATTTGCCACACAAATATAAGGATCTGACTTCAGATGCCTAGAATCCACATGAAGATTGCAGAGCAGTACATGCATCTGTAATCCCATCATTTTTGGGACAAAAAAAGAGGAGACAGCAAGAGTTCCCTTAGAAATTCACCAGCCAACTAGCTTGCCATATGTACCAACAAGGTGGAAGTCCAGGTCAACATTTGAAGTTGTTTTCTGACCTCTACACACAATTCACAGTGTGATGTGCCATACATATGAATGTAAATACGATCACATGCAGACACACACACATGCACAACACAGAGAAAGAGACAGATATTGTAGGTGTATATTTTATTTATTATAATTTATTTACATTACATCCCAATTGTTATCCTCTCCCTCCTATCTTTCCATTCCCACCCTCCCTCCCTCTTCTGCCTATTCCCCTCCTTTAGACCTCTGATAGAGAGGGTCCTCCAATTTCCACTGTCTGGTGACAGCCTGTTAGGTCTCATCAGCATAGTCTGCGTCCCCTTCCTCTGTGCAAGGATAATGCATGCAGAGAACCATGGCGCCCTGTGCAGATGTAACTGATGGACAGCCAATTCTCCACCTGGGGTTGGGGGGAAACTGCTGCTGAACCTCTGACTTACACTCTGGTGACCATGATTTGGTCACTGCCCCTTAGCAAGATGACACAAATATTTTTTTGACTAATGATTTTGACTAATGATAAAAGTCAATGAGGTCCTAAATAAAACAAAAAAGACATGTTCACAAAATTTAATACTTTATATAATAAAATGCTTATTCCTCCAAGTAGATTCAAGATTCAAGGGGATGGCAACTAAAATTATAGTTCAATTAGAATAAATAAAAACAGGTTATGTCTAAACTTTGTTGTGAAAAATAAAATAATCAGAAATAGCAAAAACATTTTAAAAGAAAACCCTCAGAGTTAAAATGCATGCACATGTAATTTGAAGGTTTTATACAAACTGCATTATTCACTGGAAGATGCCACAACATGCAGAAGCCTGGAAGTAGAGCCCCTGATCGACATTGTTTGCCACTCTACTTTGTGAGTCGTAGCCAAGAAGCTGCTAAAGCCGGTGCAGGCCATTGCTCAGCCTAGGTGCGTGTGTATGTGTGTGCATTTACACGTGTGCGAAACATCAAATCCTGATCATCTTACCACATTTTCAGATGCTTCTATAATATAGTAGTAGTTATTTCTTTAGCGTAGGATATTTTACTCAAAGTCCCACATTTATAGGAATATTAACTGAAGCTTGAGGTAGGAAGTCTTTTATTTTTCCTGGCCTATGTATTCTTTCCTGGTATTAGGCAACCCTGGACATTACAATGATCTTCTTTCTCTCTGTTCCATGCCAAAAGATGGCCACCACTTAGGACTTGAAATTTCTGCCATATCTTAGATAATTTTTAGATCAAAACCTGTAGACTTGCAAGATAGTTCAGTCACTAAAGCCATTTCACTTCTATACCAAGGTGATTCCCTTTGTCATGTTTGACTCTTGAGTTACCTCCAAGTCAGTAGTCTCTCTAGCTTCTGTTTTATTCCCACTATACATCTGTCATCCCACTGAGCACAGCCAAGTTGATCATTTCATAGTAGGGGGGTTGGTTAGTAATCGTTCCTTGCACTACAGGCAGCAATGGGCAGTGGCGATATGGCCAGTCAAGCCTATACGGAGAGAGGGTTAGGATACTCCAAATAGTGGCACTTTACTTCCCGTGAAAGAGACACTTGTTAGGTGGAACACATATCTCTATTGATTTTAATTGATATTTTAAAAGAAGGTTTAAATGCCAGGAGATATTTAATACATTACATATAGAAGGAACAATCAGAATCACCTTCTAAAATAGATCCAACCATGATCAAATGTGGCTGCTGAGAACCTGAATGGTAATTTGAGCAACTTCAGCAGTAATGTCCTCCTTTGTAGACTTATTTTTTTACATAAATCGTTTCATTTACCATAGACGTGAATATGTTCCCTAAATGCCTGGCTTTTGCTGTAACATTTAACATTTATCAATAGCATAGCTTTTAAGTTTTTAAAATTTATTTTCTGATTATTAGTATTTTGCCTTTGTGCATTCATGTGAACCACATGCATTCCTGGGACTGCAGAAGTCAGGAGACACTAGGTCCCCAGAACAGGAACTGATGGTTGTGAGCTGCCATGTGAGTGATGAGATCAAAACCTAGGTCGTCTTCAAGAGCAAAAACTGCTTTTAACTGCTGCACCATCTCTCTACAGCTCTACCATACATTTTTAAAGAGTAGATACAAACATATACTAGCTGACATACAAATATGAATACATATAATGTGAGCTTAGAAAATAAAGTTACAGAAAACCCCAAATAGTCCCATGATATTTTAAAATAGGCATTCCTTCAAATCCCAGGAGAAGAGGCTGCTATCATAGCTTTACTTTTTCAAGGATAAATTCGACTGACTGAAATCCTCCTTTAAAATTCAAAATATCTAAAAGTCAGAACACAGAAAAATGAATCTAAACCAGGTAGTCTATTATGCACCTTAGTAGTTCCCAAAGAAAATTAGAAAGCCAATTACTTGGGTAATATAAATCTCTATTGGAAAAAAAATCCAAAACAGCTTGTCTCAAACATAAGACAGAGGAAAAAAAATAACAGTGCTTAGCAAGATTCAAGAGAACCCTGCTAATTCCTTTTCTTGGGTTTCTATGGCTGAAGTTAGACTAGCCATCCAGGAGAGCTATGGAATGTTAGCTCCTTAACCTGCAATGACTATTTTTGTAAAGCAGAATGAGTTCTGTGCTAGGTCAAAAACAGTGTGAATCGTTCTATAAGGAAAAGATCTGTGGGGAAAAAATTTTCACTTAAGAGCATTTCCTAGCAGAGAGGCAGAAACATTTTTTGCTATCCACATGAGCCAGCAAGGCTGCATGAGCACAGAGCACAAGTGTCCAGAGTGATCGGAGTCATACTTTGAACAGATGCCGAGCCTCCAAAGGTCCAGGGTGCTGTGCACTGTTCCAAGATACTGCAGCCCATAACATCTCAGCAATCAAAGGTCAAACGAGGCGAGCACGAGTCTACTATTATGGAAGATTATTTGGCACACACTCTCAATTTCACTGCCTTCCTCTGGTGCTCAATAACATTAACCTGAAATGCTATAAATGTTATATAGAACTTGCCACAGGAAACATGATTCCTTTAGATAAACTTGAAAGTGCATTGCCCATAACACAAATCACCAGCTGTTGATGCCAATTCACCCCTTTTGGATAGCCCTAATGCTGACTGTGAGTACAAAGCAGCCTTGCGAATTAACTAGTTGCAACTTTACTTTCACACACTCTGATCTCTACACAGCCAAAGCCAAGAGAAAAGTCCCAGCCGAGAAGCACAGAAACTCAATTGATTAACTATGCAGCCAGCTCACATTTCTTTTGCAAGCTACATCTTGAATATACACCAAGAGAATGAATACTTCTTACCCAGATACTCAAAGGAAATGTTTAAGACTGAAGAAGTAATGGCAGAAATAGAGTGAGGGTCAACTAGAAGCCATCAGATAATCTAATGCTGCCAATATCTTTTCTGTTTTCCTATGTGTTAATTGCTGTTCTGTTTAAAACCAATTGTTATCAGGCACACCTGTGCTCTCTGCCTCTAGCTCTCTTTTCCTTTGTGCTTTGATTCTTTGCTGTTCTCTCTTAAATTCCTTGCTTCTGTCAGTCAGAAGGATTAAGGTCAGTTTCCATCCCTGGCCTTTATAAGTGCCACTCTGTGCTTCAACATTCTTCTCTGCTCACCTTCATTTCTTAACTAACCTTTATACTAATCATTTCTTCCAGATCAATTACAGATTGAGCCACCCCAATTCAAATTTTCAAAATACAAAGTGCTGCAAAAACCAAAACCTCCCAAGTGTCAATGTAATGCCAGAAAACGTCCCACCTGGCCTCCTCTGAAAGGCAGAAAAAAAAAAAAAATATTGCACATAAAGTAAAATGTGAAAGGCAAGGGAGATTTTAGACTCTGTATATATTCTTTAAATGTGATTTAAATGTCCTTATAATAACTTGTTGGTTAAATATTTGTTTGAGAGGCAATCTCTTCAAAATAATAAATCATTTATTTTTTTACATTTTCTAAACAAAAAGAAATCCAGATTTTTTTAAAGTTTTGTTTATTTTTTCCTTTGATTTAAAATATCTAATGACTTATGGTTAGGAAAATAAACCAAAGGCAGAAAATAAGACAGTTCTATATTTTTAAGAAAAAATGTCTCTGGGCCCAAACTGCACAGCGAGCTCAGCCAGAGCCTAAGGGACCGAACTGCGTGCCCGCTGAGCTCAGGCGGGGACTCCAGGCCCAAACCGTGCTCAGAATTCAGGACTCTGGGCCCAATTGTGTCATTCTTTTCTATTTCTTATATAAACACATACACACAACAAAATTTTCTATGCTTACAAAAATATATATTTCTAGCCACAGCATCCAGAGGCATAAAGAAGCTAAGAAAAAATGAAGAGTAAAAGAGACCAAAGTGAGCCTGCCAGTAAAGACATCATGAAACAACAGCTTCCGTTCCTCTTTGAAACCCTAATGAGAAATACTGATCTTCCCCTGATGAGATAAGTGCTTATTTATACAGAAAATAAAGCAATACAACTCTTATTAAGTTCACATACTGTTAAGTTTTTTAAATTCAGTAATCCCTGTTAAAGCACAGTAAGGCAGACTTTATTCGGGTCCATCATGACCAAAATGGAAATGTTTGAATAGAGTTATCACAGGAGTGAGAGTCATCTCAATACCAAATACAGTGCAGCAGTGGGAGCTGACAGCCAAAGCGTGGGATGGAGATGAGTGGATGGAAAATTACCAAGAGGAAAATCAAAGCAAATGTGGTTAACCTAAGCTCACATGCCAGGTTGTCCAGGGAGGTGGTAAAGTTCATCAGACATTTACTGGGATCACATACAGATTGCCTGTAAGGCACACCTTTTTATACACTTTGCTACAAACTTTAAAACTGGAAAACTCTTTACAAACTTAGACACGAGTATGAAGTAGAGCTTTTTTGTCGCTTTTGTTGGTGGTGGTGTTGTTCGGTTTGGTTTGGTTTTTTTGTTTTGTTTTGTGTTTTGTGTTGTTTTTAAAGATGAGGGAAAGCAAATGCCAGGTAGAAGTACAATAATGCTGATGGGCATCCCTGACTGCACTTTGACCACGACAGATGAGCGCAAATTGCTAACAAGAAGTCACAGTCTTTGAACAGATGTCATCAAACTAAGCCAGATTATCTTATAATTGACTATCAAACGCCATGGGAGGGGTGGAGAAAAGACCGAGAAACGAAGAACACAGTTCAGAATACTAAAGCAGAAAAATGGAGAAATTGGCAGAGTAGGATTAATGAGTAAACTTGAATCATTTAGATGTGAAGTGTAGTTGGTAATCTTCCCTCATGCTATAGCCCAAAGTACTGGAATTTTGTTAATAAATGACAAATACGTATGTATATATTTGAAATAACTAACCTGTGCTTCCTCCTGGTCTTATCTAAGCTCGTCTGCTGTTTAGAAAACCACTTTTGGGTAGGTCTGTCCTAAGCAAGAGCTCGCAGCCTCCTAGAGCTTGTCTAGCTGTTTTTCCTTGGATGGAGCCAGCTATGCTGCCTGTGTACTGCCTGTGTGCTCCACAAGATGCTCAGATTCCCAGACATTCTGTCTTGGGCCTCCGCTCTCCCGCTCGCAAATCATCCCTTTGTGGCTGTTGGTAAAGGGCGCTTTCTTGAATAAATCAAATAAGGCAAGCATTCCTTGACGGGGAAAAAATAAACTATAGACCATACTAACAAAAACAAATAGACATAATTCCAGCCACTCCCCCCCCCTTGCTTCCCGCAGTGCATGCTGGGATGCTGCAGCATACTGCTGAAGCAAAGCACATTCTTCCTCCTCAAACACACTGTTAGCTTCCTTCCATCACTCTTAGCTCTCGGAAGAGATGCAGCAGTTGTTGAGTGTCAGACTTGGCAGCTGGGGAACAATTAGCGCCTTTTGAATTAGCCACAGTCAATGCACAGAATTACATAGTTCCTCTCCCACAGCCTGTCCATCAGAGCAGGCCCTGTCTTACAGCCCTCCCTCCTCAAAGCCCTTAGAGTAGACCGATTTCCTTCTGAGATTCAGAGGTGAGTACTCAGCTTGTCTATTAAAGCAACTCCTCTATCTTCCTCACAAAGACAGGTTTTATAAATCAAAGCATTCATGCCCTGAATACTGTCTGCCAGGATCAGGTTATGCTTAATCACGGGCGTTATGCACTGTCTGAGCTTCAGTCTGTAGCTTGGCCTGGACTCTTTCTTTCACTCTCAACAGAAAAACCTCCACTGACAAATTAAAATCTTGTTTCACCTTTTCACTCCAACTCCCAAGTTACTATCTTTATATTCAGAGACTTTAGAAACTAAGAGATGGTAACGAGATTCTCAGGAGATTGGGGGCTGGGAGGGGAGTGTCAAGCCGATTTTCCTGGGAAGACCGAGTTTTGAGGAAGGTTCAACATTTGAGGACAGGTGCGCATGAATAACACTTTACAGCTGTTAGGGGTGAAAGCAGATGATCCTCTACACAACAAACATGGAATGGCTAGAAGAAAGACGTATGCCTGTCAGCATATGACAACGCTTTCAGTGTATATTTAGAGACTGGATATTACTCTTCAAGTTTATCACTATACCAAGAGATAAAGATGTACACTGAAAGATATCTCTTTTATTTTTGTGTGGACAAGTGAACCAATTAGTCTTACTCTATTGTTTTTACTTGAGTATGAATTACAGTGAAGAAGAGATCTAACTCTCATAAGCTAACAATGTTTTCATCATTGCTACCTAAATTGCAATTTTTTCTGCTGGTTTGAAACCTCTAAAGGAGACACACAATCCTTATCTGTTTTTATTAATACTTAGTCATCCTGAAAATATTTAAGAGCATTTATGAATTGGTTAATCTCTGGCAATTTCACACCATATTTTCAATTTAAAAACACATTTTATTTATTCCTTGACATTTCATACTTGTATATAATATATCTTGATCATATCTACCCCTAGTTCTCCCCACTGCATTTCCCCCAAATGCCACCAACACATCTCCTTTCCACATTCGAGTGGAAAGGTGGTAGTAGTAGTAGTAACGGTGGTAGTAGTAATGGTGGTGGTAGTAATGGTGGTGGTAGTAATGGTGGTGGTAGTAGTAATGGTGGTGGTAGTAATGGTGGTGGTAGTAATGGTGGTGGTAGTAATGGTGGTAGTAGTAATGGTGGTGGTAGTAATGGTGGTGGTAGTAGTAATGGTGGTGGTAGTAATGGTGGTGGTAGTAATGGTGGTGGTAGTAATGGTGGTGGTAGTAATGGTGGTGGTAGTAGTAATGGTGGTGGTAGTAGTAATGGTGGTGGTAGTAATGGTGATGGTAGTAATGGTGGTGGTAGTAATGGTGGTGGTAGTAGTAACGGTGGTAGTAATGGTGGTGGTGGTAAGTAGTAGTAGTAATGGTGGTAGTAGTAATGGTGGTGGTAGTCGTCGGTGGGGTCGTATGGTGGTGGTGGTGGTAGTAATGGTGTGGTAGGTTAGTAGTAATGGTGGTGGTAGTAATGGTGGTGGTAGTAATGGTGGTGGTAGTAATGGTGGTGGTAGTAGTAATGGTGGTGGTAGTAATGGTAGTAGTAGTAGTAATGGTGGTGGTAGTAGTAATGGTGGTGGTAGTCCTGGTGGTAGTAGTGTAATGGTGGTGGTAGTAATGGTGGTGGTAGTAGTTGTAATGGTGGTGGTAGTAGTAATGGTGGTGGTAGTAAGGGTGGTGGTAGGTATATGGTGGTGGTAGTAATGGTGGTGGTAGTAGTAATGGTGGTGGTAGTAGTAATGGTGGTGGTAGTAGTAGTAATGGTGGTGGTAGTAGTAATGGTGGTGGTAGTAGTAATGGTGGTGGTGGTAGTAGTCTGTTGTTGTTGTTGTTCCCATCCCACTTTGGTGTTTAGCTTATTGGATTCTCTGTATTTTTAAAATATTTTTAGTTCAAAAAATTTTCAGTATTTTCATGTTAGCATTGGTTTCTTCATAATGTTTAGTCACAAACAACATAGTACGAAAAACATTATTAGTGCCCCTAGAAGTAACCATAAGAATATTTGCACCCTCCTTGTATATGTGCTTAATTTTACTTAAACTTTATTAATGGATCTTTATCAGCCTTTGAGTAGAGTCAATTTTTATAAAAACTACTCATAAGAATGACTCTCAAATTGTTAATTCAGTTTCATCTCACTAGCTTTATGGAGATGTTTTAATAGAATACTTGGCTGTTTTTTCTTTTTTTTTTTTTTTTTTTTTTTTTTTTTTTTTTTTTTTTTCTGTCCTCCAAAGATTTTTAAATCAAGAGTTTTTCCAAAATTATATCAGTAGATAAATCTTTTTAAGTTGGATTTAACAAAGTGATAGATTCTGCTTCTGTCTAACAAACATTTTCACAAGTTCCTTTGTGTGCAGGGCACCACACTAGCCTCCTGCTCGCCATCTTTAAGGCGTATCTCTTTCATACTGATTCTCCACATGGGTATGGAAGTTTCTGTGCTACGGTTGCCTCACATTTCACAAGCAGAGGTTATAAACTCTTCACTGGGTCTCACGCTCCTTGAAACAGTCTCAAACCCACCAAGAGCCATAGAAGAGTGACCTGGACAGAGACCTGGGGAAAGGGTGTAGGACAAGACTCCAGGTGGTGAATCAAGGGCTCCAGACCATGTTCTCAACCCAAAGCACAAACTGAGTGACCCCAAACAGAACTGAAGAAATAACTGACCAATAGAGGATCAGAAGAAATGGCAAATACTGTTTTAAGTCTAGGGTTAGAATTTTTGTTTATACTTGATGGGATTCAATATTTTTCCTGTTTTGTCATGCCTCAGTGAAGGCTATTTAACAAGAACATATAAATCCTCCATATATCAAGAATGCCCACATAAATGCTAGAATGACTACATCAGGAGGGAATTCAAATAGCTTTCTTTTTCCTTTCCTCTGAAAATCCAGAACCCTTGCATCATCCCAGTATCATTTCATCAGCAATCTAGTTGAAACATTCAGGATGATCTGTCAGTGAGCAGAAGTTTCAAATCCCGAGTGTATAATTTCTAAACCATATATTCTTTAGAAAACTCAGGTATCATACACAGTTCTTTTTTTTTTCTTTTTTTTTTTAATTTTATATATTTTTTTATTAATTTATTCTTGTTACATCTCAATGTTTATCCCATCCCTTGTATCCTCCCATTCCTCCACCCCCCATTTTCCCATTATTCCCCTCCCCTATGACTGTCATACACAGTTCTTGACCATTTCTTCTTAATTTATTGTTAACTTCCTTAATAAATGAGAAACATAGTATAGGTCCTTTACTCAAAAAAGAAAAAAAGAGAGAGAGATAAAGAATACAGTTTCAGAGGTCATCTAAAGCCAAATCACAGGTTCACTAAAAAAATAAAAATAAAAAATAATAAATAAACAATTTTCCAATACATTTTTAGCCAACTTATTTACTCTCACAAAAAGCTGACTGGGAAGAACAAATAAAATAGAAAAATGGAGCTTTCATAACTGAAGCAGAGATGGAGTGTGAAAACCCATCTGTTCCTCCCGTCTTCAAACTACCAATTTCCACATCCCATCCTTTTACCTACAACAGTCTACAAAGCCTTTATATGGCATGATAAAATAATATACAGAGAAATGGAAGGTAAAGAAAAGCCATGAATGGGAGTAAGAGAAATAATGATTAGCAAAAATGAGCAGACTTAGAACAAGAAAGAAACTGGCTTCACTTCAGATAAAGGAAAAGACGCGGGAGGGGGAAGGTCTGTGTTGCCATGGTCAGAACTCAAATGCAAGTGAGCTGTTCTTTTGAAGGAGCTAGCTGACCATATTTTCAATGCATCCCAGACAGACCAGAGCATGCCTGTGCTCCAATTGGAATTAGCTATTATTCTCAAATGGATCTCAGTGTAGAAGATGACTTCATCTAAACACAGCTCAGGTTCAATTTGGGACCCATTGGTGCTGGCATGTCCTTGTCTCTCCTGCAGTCACAATATCATGACTTAATCAGTTTCTGCAGCACCTGAGAGAGTAAACCACCACTGTGGATATATAGGCTATTTAAAAAGCACGAAAAAATGGATTAGTTCAAGAGGGGAGTGCTTCTTTAACTGAAAATTTTCTCAAAAAAAATATTTCTTTTTCAATGTTTCCACAATGGCATAATGGAAATATTGTGGCTGAGGTAGATGAAGAAAAAAATTAGATTTCACATTTACCTTTACTTTTTCTTTCACAAAAGTAAATTGAAAGTTCTAATGCCTTAAAATATATCACTATTTTGAGTTCCATCCTATAGGATTATGTCTTCACACTTTGGTTCTTTTTCCAATTAATGGTCCATTTGCGGAATGGATATGTAGTTATTCCCGTTCTGCATGGCTCATTAGAGAGCCTTCTCAGTCCTGGGCTTCCTTCCCCTTGGCCTGATATGAATGTATTCATTTAGGGACACACTATAAAATAACTAATAAAGTAAATTTTGAACATTTAGAAAGAAACCATAAAGCCCAACTTACCTTCCTTGAAAAATAATTTTATCTGTTGTGGCTGTTTTAAAGATTTGAAATCAGGAAAGCGCTTTTTATAAGTGGTTTTTATTATAACCTGGAACCTGATTCCTCATTTAAATGTGCATATTAATGTGCAACGCATATCAGAGTAACTCCTGTGGGAAGGATAGATGTGTTAGATTGTGCAAGTATAAAGAATGTGAGAATAAACATGAAAACTGGCAGCCAGCCAGATGGAAGGCTGTTTCTCCTTCCTGGGTAATTTCTCAGTTTGCATAAAGCTTTTGTTCCCTTTAAAAACTCAAACTGATTGTGATTTCATCTGGCTTGGGTACAAAATCCTACCTAAATGTGCTAAGGCTTGCTTTTTCTTTTCCTTGCTCTTTTGATAATTTCAATAATAAAAATATCTTCCGGATGAAAAAGTCATATCCTGAGAAATTTACTTCAGACATTTTGACAAATTTCCATTAAAAACAAAACTTCTCCATATTTCTACTGGAAAGTAATAATTAAACTGTGTTTCTATGCTACTCCCTTAACAGATTAAGAATAGTTAGTTACCAGGAAAACATTGATTAGAAAACTCTACTGTATATGATGGCCTGGATATGACCCTTGCAAATTAGCCCATAGTATGATGACCAAAAAGGTTGGCTCCCTACACGTGGATAATAACCTTAGATTCACACATATGCTTTAATTTAACCTAGTCCTGTAATCATGTTTAATATTTAACTCAAAACCATAGACAATTAAAAAAAAAAAAAGACCAACAAGCAAACAATCAACCAACCAAAAAGCCACCTTGCTTTCCTTCACTTGCAAAGTTTTGTAGAAACTCCATTTTCAGCCTTCCTCTCATGGCCTGATGCCCTGAGTAGGCAGGATTGCCAAGGCTCACCATTGGTAGTGAAGCACATGGTAGCTCTGGCATTCGTTATAATCATTCAAAACTGAAACACTTAAAGAAGACATGAAACGTGATTATACCACACAGTCATGTATGAAGGCTGCAACAATAAAAAAGCAAAATTTATTTTAAAACTATATGATTCTTATGAAATACACATCAATACTAGCACTTCAGAAAGACCGAAGCAGACTATAAATAAATGACATAAAACGGTTTTCAGTGGGAGTGTTTAAATGTGCTGCAGAGACCTTGGGTCTCCAGTCTCCAGGACTTTTAGTTAGAAAGTCGATTTAAGTGGAAGTAAGTCAGCTATTGATTTTCTGCACTATCCAATCTCTTCAGGGGTGTGTGTGTGTGTGTGTGTATGTGTGTGTGTCTGTGTGTGTGTGTGTGTGTGTGTTTAATCTTGCCTCTTCCATCTTCTCTTCTGAACATTTACAGTACACACCCAGCCTTAAACAGACTGTATCATGATAAGCCACATTTATAGAAATTGTGTATCTCTTACAATGAAGCATATTTATTGGACATTTAAGATAGAAACATTTTTTTCTGACAAGAAGGCCAGTTCAGGCATATGAAATTCAGGCTTCCAGCCACCTGCAGCACACAGTGGGACACGGAAGGGTTTTGTTAAAAGATAAAGATAATGTACACTAGAATGTTTTCTTTAAAGATCTGAAGAGAAGATCAATAATGAAAGGAAGAGAGAAGAGGAGGAGAGAGCAGGGAGAAGAAAAAATGAGCAAAAAACTGCGGTTTTTAGTTGACCAAACCAAATCTCTCAAATGTCTTTGCTGACTACAAGCTACACACATTCTGAAAGCTTTGTGCTCCTGAAGCAGGTTACACTACTGATAAGCAATATCACATGTCTATTGATATGCAAATGCCCTGAGGAACACCCGATGGTGAGGAAGAAAGCGGCTCTTGAGACACTGAAGCAGATTCTAAAAAGACGAAGTCATGAGATGCATAGCTGAAGGCAGCACGGTTTTGTAGGACCTCTGCTCATCAATGTTTTCGGATATGCCGTTCTTCAGGTGTCAGAGCTCCCTTCTTGGGAAAGCTGACTGGGATCAGCTGGCAGAGAACATCTCCTTCTGTGTTTCTGCTTTTAGACCTGCCTCCTCCTTTAGGTGGCAGTGTGTTCATTCCAGGGAATCATTTCTTTTCCTTCCTTCCTTCCTTCTTTCCCTCCTTCCTTTCTCTTTTTTTAAATGTATACAATGTTCTACCTGAGTGTAACTCATGCAGGCCAAAAGAGGGCACCAGATTTCATTATGGATGGTTGTGAGCCACCATGTGGTTGCTGAGAATTCATCTCAGGACCTTTGGAAGAACAGCCAGTGCTCTTAACCTCTGAGCCATCTCTCCATCCTACCAAACAAGTCTTCTATCTTTCCTCTACTCAAAAACCTGCTTCTATCTCCAAATTCAGAAACAAATTTCTTTTTCTCTTGATGTATTTAACAATAGCTTTCCCTGGTCCTTAAATATTCAGAATTGGAATGAAGAAAAAATAAATTTCTTTTGAGCTTAATTGTGAAATCCAACTAGGTACTGAGGTGGAAGAAATATGTTCTGTGTTCTTCTGATGTTATACGATGGAGGATACCTGCAAGTTTATATGCTGCCATATGTCTTGACTATACAATAAGTATGAAAACAATTTTATTTTTGAGAATTTATCCTCTGTTCCCTGGGCTGTAGTGAAGAACAGAGCAGGGCAGTAGCTTCTGCAGTAAGTTAACAATGCTAAAATCAGGTTATATTCATAAGTAAAAACCTATTTCTCTCCATTTATTTTTTTCTTCTTATCACTCCTTTATCCACTGTCCCCAAATAAATACACTTAGAGCAGTATATCCCAGTGTAATCCTAGGAACCAAAAATATCCTTGAGTCCTCTGTACAAAACTGTGAGTGATGATTTCAAAACCTCCAAGTAATGGCAAACATCTAAGAGCTTGAAGCACAAACAAGACTTAATGGTTTGGTCATCTCTCAAAATCCATTTTTATAATCTGAAAACAAATACTGTATATGCCTTAGACACATGAAAAATACCAAAATTAATATCGAAAGCATACGAGAAAGATTCACACTTACTGATTTTACATATCAACTACTACTAAACATTCCTTTGTCAATTTAATTTTTAATAGCTTGGCTTAATATTCCTTTTGTGCTAGTGATAATGTCATCATCAGTTCCTCCCTAACCTACCTTATCTTCGGGACTGCCGGCTTTGCACCTCTTTGTCTGGTACTTCTTTGTTCATGAATGTATCTGTGGTTCTGCTATATTCTCTGATGTTGCCTCTCTAGAAAGCCATAGCTTTCTAGAAAACAGCTGGATCACGGCAATTTTTTTTTTTTTTTGCTTTTTAAGTATTATTTTGATATCATAATATAATTATAACATTTCTCCCTTGCTTTTCCTCCCTTCAAGCTTTCCCATATACCTCTCCACACACTCCTTCAAATTCATGGCCTCTTTTTTTCCTAATTGTTATTGCATGTGTATATGTAATACGCATACACATTTATATTCCTAAACATAGTATGATCAGGACTCATAGTATGTTTTCAAAGAGCGTGATGGCTGTGTGTTTTCTGTTTTAATGCCCTGCTCCGCTGGTGTATTCACAGGGAATACCTGCTGGTGTTGGAGTCTGGGATACAGGAGAGGAGCTTGGGAAGGGAGGTTAGGAAGGGATGGTCTGTGAAATCCACAGGGGATGTTGGCAGGAGGGAAAGGGGGCTGCAGCAGGTGCTTTGTTGCAGAACTATGTAGATAAGACTGAGAGATTGGGTGTAGAGACAGAGAACAGATTCTTCTCAGGCTCTAATCCAACTGCTTTAATCAGTCTAGAACCACACACTAGGGCATTCTTCACCTCCAAACAGTCTAGAACCACACACTAGGGCATTCTTCACCTCCAAACAGTCTAGAACCACACACTAGGGCATTCTTCACCTCCAAAGCCTGCGGAAGTCATTCCACATATCCAACTCTAAGCATGCATGCCCTGCCTGGTCCATTTCTTCCTATGGAAACCACAGTAGTGATTTCTGCCCATATTTTCCCTTTCTCTTCGCTTCCTTTCTAGTGAACTTACAACTAATAAATATTATGTTGTACTTGTCTGTGCTACCCTTCTTCAAGGCATAGAGTCTGACATAGAGTTGCACCTTTGGTGTTAGCTTGCTGTATCTGGAGTATCTATCTGTCTCTGTCTGTCCATTTATCTAGCATCTAACATCTATCTATCTATCTATCTATCTATCTATCATCTATCTATCGTCTGTGTGTGTGTGTTTCTGAATGAAATAAAACTATTTTCTTCAGTCTAAAATCCTGATATTCAGGATCTCCAGAAATTTCATCTTCATAAATCTCTCAACACAAGCTAACATACAGAAGCACAATTGTTTTAAGAATTGTGTTAAGGAAAAAAAAAAAAGAACTGTGTTAAGAATGAAAGAAATAAACTGAGATTTTATTTCTAAATTGACAGTTCTTGAATCAACTACTTAGCCACACTAGAACTTAATTTTCTTCAGTAAAATGGGACTATCTATATTATAGAGGAGTTTTGAAGGTTAAGTGAGATAATATAGGTGAAATGAATGAGTGAATAAACTGTCACCTCCTCAAAAAGCACCCCCCCTTAGCTCCAGAAACAATCTCATCTCTACCTGGTAGGGGACAGACTGGTCAGCTTTTTCACACATAAGAATGGCATATCCTGCTGAGCACAGAGGCACATACCTGTGATCCCAGCACTCCGGACACAGAGGCAGGAAGATCTCTATGAGTTTGAGGCGAGCCTAGTCCTCAAAGCTAGTCCAGGACAGGCAAGGATACACAGAGAAAGCCTGTCTCAAAAAAAAACAAAACAAAAACAAAACCAACAACAACAAAAAGAACGACATATCCTGAAGTGAGACTAAAATTTTCCACACTGGCTTCCATTGCATTCCCAGTGCTGAGGCAGTGCCCAACTGAAAGCAAGAGCTCAGCAAAGAACACTGAGTACAATAAAAGAGGAGAGGAGTCCATGGCTCCACCCATTTCAGAAATGAGGAAAACACAGCCCTAAGAAATTCAGGGCATTTCCCACATAGAGGTAACACAGATTAGTAACTGACCCATGATTCCAAGCTGAACTTGTTTGACCCTGAATTCCATTTTGTGTTGTATATGTTCTAGCCTACAGCAACTGAGATATGGGCAAGAGAGTCTGGGGCACTTCCCCTTTAAGTATAAACTATGGACATAAGAACAGAACAGTCAAAGTAAAAATTTAATATAAATCAATATCTATCATATCTCATCTCTAGCAACTTAAAACATCTATCTAGACCTAAAAACATCTTAACCCCTAAACAACTAAGCTTAATTGTAAAACAATGTAATGTTTTTATAATTCTTGATTGTTTCATAGTTCTTGCTGTATGTAGTTTATTGTATTTATGTGTAATAATATAATTGTATATGTAAAATAATCGTAATGAATAAAATAAAATAAATTTAATGTAATGCAAGACCCTATGACAAGAAAAAAATTTACATTCCCTCCCTTCATTATAGACAGCACAAGGAAAACTGTTTAATAAAACTCAGTGAGCAGTAAAAGCGTCATAGCTCCCCACAGAAGGACCTTTCCTTCAAATGCACAATGAGATCAGCACCACTGGGAAGGCACATGGACAGATGACCTCACTGACTAACAGCACATGGTGCTGTTCTCCCTCTGTTCATAGCCTGTTTGTCTGTGAGCCTTAGTGAGATACAGGAATACAGTAACATAGGTAAGAAGAACCTCGTCACCGTATCCTGGGAAGCCTCACAGTACTCCTGGCTGAGATCTCTCCCTCTGGCTGAGAGACTCTGGCTCCACAGCTTCACAAAACACTGTCTGCCCTTTAAGATTGCACTATCAGAGACCAATAACAGTGACATCAACACCTAATAGGCCAAGGAAATCTAGATAACATTGTAAAAACTGTTTTTAGAACCAAAGCTTAAAGTACCAAGAAAAGCAGTCAAATAAGACAGAGCAAAGCGACAGCCTACAGACTGGGAAAAAATCTTCACCAACCCTACATCTGACAAAGGTCTAATATCCAAATTATATAAAGAACTCAAGAAATTAAACACCACCAAACCAAATAACCCAATTGAGAAATGGGGCTTGGAAGTAAACAGAGAATTCTCAACAGAAGAGTACCAAATGGCTGAGAAACACTTAAAGAAATGCTCAACCTCCTTAGTCATCAGCGAAATGCAAATCAAAACAACTCTGAGATTCCATCTTACACCCATCAGAATGGCTAAGATCAAAAACTCAAGCGACACCACATGCTGGCGAGGATGTGGGGAGAGAAGAACACTCCTTCATTGCTGGTGGGAATGCAAACTAGTACAGCCACTTTGGAGATCTATCTGGTGCTATCTCAGAAAAATGGGAATAGGGCTTCCTCAAGACCCAGCTATTCCACTCCTTGGAATATACCCAGAAGATGCTCCAGCACACAACAAGAAACTTTGCTCAACCATGTTCATAGCAGCCTTATTCATAATAGCCAGAACATGGAAACAGCCTAAGTGTCCCTCAGTAGAAGAGTGGATAAAGAAACTGTGGTACATATACACTATGGAATACTACTCAGCTATTAAAAACAAGGAATTCCCGAAATTTGTGGATAAATGGATTGAGCTAGAAATGATCATAATGAGTGAGTTAACCCAGAAGCAGAAAGAATCAAATGGTATATACTCACTTATATCTGCATACTAGCCCAAGGGGCATGTCCCACAAAAGCCTTCACTTACCAGGAAACTGGGACAGAGGGGAAGGCATCCTATTGGGACTCTAAATGAGAGACGCATGGGAGAACAGCAAAATAAAAGGATACAGAGGGTCCTAGAAATCTGTAAGTAGAACAATATAATAGGCAGATTTGGGCCCAGGGGTCCCACTCAAACTAAGGCACCAGCCAAGGACAATACAGGAGGTAAACTTTAAACCCCTTCCCAGATCTAGCCAATGGTCAGAATATTCTCCACAGTTGAGTGGAGAGTGTGATACGACTTTCTCACGTACTCTGGTGCCTCACATTTGACCATGTCCCCTGGAGGGGGAGACCTGGTGGCACTCAGAGGAAGGACAGCAAGTAGCCAAGAAGAGACTTGATACCCTATGAGAATATATAGGGGGACGTAATCCCCCTCAGGAACAGTCATAGGGGAGGGGAATAATGGGAAAATGGGGGGGGAGGAATGGGAGGATACAAGGGATGGGATAAACATTGAGATGTAACAAGAATAAATTAATTTAAAAAATGAAAAAAAAAAAAGACAGAGCAACTATTTATTAAGTAAAGATTTAAAAGGCTACACAGTCCCTTACCAAAATAGATACTGTCCAGAATGCAATAAAATATTACACATCATGCCCTAAGCCACAAAACCCTAAACTAAATGAGAAGTGTTAACATCAGCTGATGAATTATAAATTATAATAATCTAGAGCATAAATGCAACATAAAATGTTTTAACAACCATTCACAAATTCTCTTTAAATAAATAAAAAAACAGCAACAAAGAAATAGATTTACATTCAGAATTTTATTTTTTTATTTACATTCAGAATTTTATTTTTTAATATATTTTATTAATTTATTCATATTACATCTCAATTGTTATCCCATCCCTTGTATCCTCCCATTTCTCCCTCCCTCCCAATTAGTAACAATTAACTAAGTGTGAACTAGAGAGCTAAAACTTACAAAAACAGAAATCATAAACGTTTTGGGTGCTCTTAGAAGTGGAGTAACAGAATTGGGTTAGTGAAAGAAGAGAACATACTCAGTCTAAAAAGAAGTGGAAAATAGATGAGAGGGAATAAGAGACATACAAGATGACAGCAAACAGGTCAGGTCCAAAATGAATGTATCAATTGAGCATCAGAAATTGAGGCAAAATGTCAATCAGAAAGCTCAATACACCTTAGGTTTGTCAGAGTCAAGGTAAATGCACCTTAACAGGATAAACCCAGCAAGCTCCTTGCCAATGTCCCCGGTAATTAAAATTTTAAAAGCTGAAAAAGATAAAGTCTTGGGCCTCAGAGACTTGTATCTCTAACAGAGAAATAGAATTATAGGGACAGTGTTGTTCTTCCACCAAGCCTCAGAAACCAGGGACAGTAAGTTAATATGAACCTCATAGTCTTTTCTGGTAAGCATACCCTTAAAGACAGGTAAATGTCAAATGGTGCTTAGCTACAAGAAAACTGAACCTTAAGTTTATCTCTTTGTGGATGGATAGCTTCACTCTACTGGAGGCAGAAGCCTGGCAAGTCCTCTGTCCTCTGAGTTTCTTACTGGACACCTAGTCTACGTCTTTCACCCAATGATCTTAAGCTGGCTTTCTAAACTTGGGGGTATCTACTAAGCCATTTTCATGAGATGCAGTAGCCATAAGAAAGAAACTTACTCTATCCATAAAGATTAGTCAGAGGAACAAATATTACCTTGGTATTGGTGTGTCCTATAGACACACACTCAGTGTTCAAATCTTAAGCCTGGACTTGTCATACATGGCTTTAAAAGAGGATGGTCATGTTAAAACATGCACAGTACTTACTTTTGTGGAAATACATCAAATAGCTTCCAGGCTTTCTGATGAGATGAGAGGCCCCACTGATGACTGCAAATGCTCAGTGTTCAAACAGTGAGGAGTGTGGAGAAAGATGAGAAGGAAAGAAAATCGCTGATCAAAAATTCTTTGCAAGTTGCTGCCATTATTCAGTGTTGCAATTTCATAGTGTGTGTGTGTGTGTGTGTGTGTGTGTGTGTGTGTGTGTGTGTGTGTGTGTTTTGAAATGAGTATAAGGAGTCAATAAGTCTTTCAAGGACCAAAGGCCATCTTTTAACTAGTAAGGTACTCTCGCTTTGCCTCTGTAGTATATCTTCCATGCACTGTAACTCGAAAATGGATTTTCTTATCATCCATAAAAAAGTTTAAACTTAATCTAGTTTTTATTCCTTTATCTCAATACCCTATTAATTGACACATTGCATCATCTAATGAAAACCCACGCTCTACAATCGCAGCCATTAGAATCTTATTTTGGCCTTGTCAAGACTGCCAGGCAGTTGAAGCTTAGACACTGATAGTTGAAAATCTTCTAATCCCAAAGCCAGTAAAAATCTTCAGTATCCTGACTGCATACATATCTATTATTCTTTATACCTAACTTCAAGAGGATTTAGGATGACAGATAACAAGTTTCAAGAAAGCTTTAATGCACTTTAATTCTGGCTTCAAAGGTATTAGGCGCTATGCTTTCTCCCTCAAAGAAATGTTTAAATATAGAAAGAAGCTAAAGGCAATTATGCAGGCTTCTTTAAACATGAAACCCACTCCACTTTTAAAAATAATTCAATTTGTCCAGTATCCATGAAAAATATGAGCCTAAATTTATGAATTGATGTATCAAAATCCCAAATCATAGTTTGTACTCAAAGTCTAAAATGTCTCCATTTAGATGCAGCTGCTACTGATTGATTGATTCTACAGCAGCAGCCAAAAGCAAAGCTACAAGCTGCAAATGCATGATTCAGCAACCCTAGGGACTAATTGTTCAGCCCCACTTGAGTGGAAAACTGTGGTGGTGCTGATAGGTTCTGTAGCAGTGGACTCGCAGTGAGCTGGGCAGTCACTGAGATTGTTTCCTGGCACAAAGAAAGAATGGAGTGTCTGGGAAAGACAAAAGACCAAGCCACAGAGAAAAGGAAAGTAATAGCTTCTCCCTTTGGGCTGCGAGGAATCCTGGGGCTAAGAACCTACTAAGCAGATGCTAGCTTAAGTATTTTACAGAACCTCTGCATTCTCCCCTTTCTTCTGTTAATCCTATTAAATATCACATCCATGCCTTTCTTCCATTTCATCTCATAGTGGCTTCCTGGAAGGAAGTGTACTCTCAGTGCACTCACCACAAGAGTGCATGTGCCCATACAGAGATACATGTTTAAAATTAAGAACAAACTTTTTAAAAATATATAAGACTGTAAGTAACATACACTCCAGCAACTCTGCCACTGGATAAATGTCCAAAGGAAATAAAATCATCATCTTACCCCATGCTCACTGCTGCATTGTTCACAACAACCATGATGTGGCAAGACGCAAAATGTGCATTTTCAGATGACTGGATAAGAAAATGTAGCACACCTGCAAAGTGTGCACAGGAGGACATTGGTCTGTGTTGAAGAAGGGCACCTAGCCGTTTGCCACAGCATGGGTGAGTCTGGGAAACATTAAGAAAACTGAAACAAACCAGAACACAAAAACAAGAGCACTTATGACCTTCGATATGTCAACACAAACACAAAAAGCCCACAGCTCTGTCTGTGTGTGCACACGTGTGTGTGCATGCGTGCGTGTGTGTGTGTCTGTGTCTGTGTATATAAGTGTCCATGTATGTGGAATCTAGAGGCTCATATTGAGTGTCTTAATCCCTCTCTATCTTATGTTTTGAAACAAGGTCTCAGAGGTGGTTTAAATTAGACTACCCCCCTACCGCATG
Organism: Acomys russatus; assembly: GCF_903995435.1. Classification (NCBI taxonomy): domain Eukaryota; kingdom Metazoa; phylum Chordata; class Mammalia; order Rodentia; family Muridae; genus Acomys; species Acomys russatus. The sequence continues at coordinate 43,215,817 of NC_067167.1, forward strand.
TCCCCAGAGACTCATGTGTTTGGATGCTTGGCCCATTGGGAGTGACACTTTGGGGGGGGCCTTTTGGAGTGGGTGTGGCCTTGTTGAGGAAGTGTGTCGCTGTGGGGCTGAGGTCTCTTAAACTCAAGCTACACCCAGTGTGACAGTCTCCTCTTAGCTGCCTTCTGATCAAGATGTAGAAGTCTTAGTTCCTCTAACTCCACAGCTGCCTGCATGCTGCCATGTGTCCCATCATGATGATAATGGACTAAACCTCTAAAACTGTAAGGTAGCCCCAATTGAATGTTAGCCTTTATAATGTAAGAGTTGCCTTGGTCATGATGTCTCTTCACAGCAATGGAAAATCCTAAGACAGCCTAACCTATAATTCACCAATTTGGCTAGACTGATAAGTCAGCAAGCTCCTGGCATTCTTATGTCTCTGCCTCCCAAGTGCTAAGATTATAGATATAATTTTTATATAGGGTCTGGGAATCAAACACACAAAAGTGTGCCTTTGTGACACACACTTTATTGACAGTGTCACACATACACACAAGCATATGAACACATGCACACTCACACACAAATCAAACAAATAAAATGTTGAATACGTACACAGACAATAACATAGTGAGGTTAGTAGGAGCTAAGAGTAAATGGTGGGAGATACAAGGTCGCAGATTTCAGGGATGAGTAAATCTGGAGGCCTGATTGCTGCAAGGGGACTCCACTTCATCATATATTCTATGCAATATTTTGCAAAACTAGTACATTCTTTGAAACACTCACCACAAAAATAATTGTTCCTCTGTGAGCTACTGGGCTCTAATTGTCTGCTGAATTATCCATTTCACTGTTCATAAGAATATTTAAATATCATATTGTATATCTTAAATACATACAATAATTGTTTTTTTTAAATGAACTGCAGAGATGGATGTGGTAATGGCTGTATAACATAATGAATATGTTTAATATCACTGAACTACATGTATTCATGCAGTGGTACCCATGCCAACAAGTGGTTATGATGTTACCTTTTAAACTATGACTATGTTAACAATATAAATACATTGTGTTTCTCGGCAATATGTAGATACACTGCTTTGCAGTCATATATGATTAACATATGCATGTAGAGCAACATGCATGTTCTAATCACAGCTAAGCTAATCACATCACAGCTGAGCTCCATTGATTTATACAAGTAACAAGATGTCTTATTTTTGCTGAGCTTGTCTAGTATTCTCTAACCCCTAGGCTTAGAGGTGTAAGAAGTAGCCTTTAGTCAATTACATATTCCTGTAAGAACATAATAATATGGTCACATGTTTGTATATAAATGAGAATCACGTTGTATTCAGTTGGTAATTAAAGTTCAAGATCTTCAAATGAACATGAAAGCTTTCCAGATCCTCCATCATTACAGATGGCATGTGCTAAAGTGACCTGAAGTAACAAGTCACTAGTGAGACACATGGCCTTATTGACAGGATAGAGTATGTTCAAACCAGCTGGTATGTTTTACTGGGAATTGAATTTAGGACTTCATTTTACCACTAATCTGGATTCCCAGCCCAAAAGTTTGGATTCTTATGGAAAAGTTAGCGTTGCTGTGGTGTACATAACTTGGCTGGGCTCGTTCGAGATCTTGTCTAATGCCAACAGTACACATTAGAAGTTTAAGTTCAAAAGATCTATATAAATAGGTCAATGTGCAAGTTGGTTGAGGACATAGCATAGATGTTTCAACAACTAAAAGTGCTGTTCCATTTTAAATAATCTCAGTAGTGTAAAAGAGTTGAGGAGAAAACACCTCTTTTTCAGTAATCAGCACCATCATTGCAGATGCACCAAGCATATATCTTGCATGCTTTCTGATTCCCAAATTCCCTTGAAAGTCAATCAACAAGTCTCACACACTACTCTGCTACTCCAGCTCCAAAACCATAACCCTCTTCTCTTCCTTGCCTAACAAGCTATCTTAGCTTCTGAAACATGTTCATGGATTCTGCTAGGATTTCTCCACTTGCTGTTAAAAAAAAAAGTCATGTCTAACCTACGTGGTTTTTAGTTTATACTATTAAAATTCTTGAACAATCCTGGAACAGCTAAGTCTTCTACTTCCCACCACTCCTTACTATTGTCTACTGTTCTCAGAGACATTTTTGTGGCTCCTCACAAGTTCCAAACTCACTTTTCAACATAGAACCTTTGCTCTGCTGGCCCTCTACCGGGGATAGTCTTAAACCCTGCATGGTTGTCTCTGGTCCAGGGATGCTGTGCTTTCTTGTTTTCCCATCCCCCGGTACAAGGAGAGCACACAGTAATTCTAGCACATCAAGTCACTGACTGTGTAGTATTTGTCATCTGTCTTAATATTAACACTTATTTAATGTATTATTGATTGATTATTGACTACCTGCCTCCTACCAGTATGAATCCAATACAGATAAACAAAGGCCTTCACTCTTTCATTTATGCCTGTATTATTAGGAGAATCTGATAAAACACAAGTGACCTGCAAATTATTGTTGTGGCAATCAATGACACTCACTACCTTTTCTTTTCTCTTCACCCACAATCCTCTGTGTCAACAAACATGCTGACTTTGGAGTCCATTCTTTCTCACTTCTTTTTTAATCTGTCTCCAAATATTTCACTCAAAACAGCCAATCTACAATAGCTTTACTTTTTTATTTTTTTTAACAATTTAGTAATTTCTGTTCTAAGTTTGTTTAGGAAATCCACTTAATTCTTAATAAAAAAAAAAAAAGGCATACATCATTGATGAAGAACAATAAGTGGATGACAGGACATATCTACCCAGTAATTCATAGTTATAAGTTAAAAGTAGTGGCTGAAAACAGTAATGGACCTGAGAGTATAAAAAAGTAAACATGGAAGTTGGCTTTGGGCACAATGGATATCAATACGGTAACATTTCGTCAGAATCAAAATAATTAGCAAACACAGGAATCAAAATAATTACAAAGCACACCAACTAGTAAGTCAAGTGCAAAATAGTGAAAGGCAGAGATGTTGCTAGATATTATGCAAACTCTCATATATAAATGAAAACTAAGCCAAAGAAGCCATTGGGATGGTTGATATATATGGAGATATATGTATCCAGTGACTCAAGTCCTACTTCTTTCTAAGTTAGAACCTCACTTGAAGCATTTTAGAAATACAGAGAGTCTGAGAAATAAAAGAGTAGAGCATAGGACTTACATCTATATTTCTAACAAGTGCTTATGCTATTCTGAGTTTAATTGCCTTGGATGAACACCTGTGGGCATCCCACTTTAAGAAAGAGCCATTCTGATATTAAAATTGTTGTTTCCTGTACATGAGTTTAAACTGGAAAAAGAAGCACAGCAAACTTATAGAAACTATTATAGAGAGCAGATGAACAGGATTTGTGAGGCTGCTGTGTGGATCACAATTGAACTCAGTCTAGCTCCTAGAGGCTTCCAGAAGACTCAGCATGCACCTGAAGAGGCACAGTGAGATAATACTGTGAACCAGGCTGCTAGGCAAAGAGGAGGATGGTAGGAAAGAAAGGGGGAGGGAAGGAAGAAAAGTGGAAGCAAAATCAAAGATCAAAATTAAAATAGACAGAGAGAGAATGTAATTGCACATAATGTAAATACACAGTGTATCGTTTTTTTGTCTGTGACTTTTTATTTGCATGGTTCCCACACCTATTCTTGTGTAGTTTTCTTAGAAATATCGTCTATGTGTTTCTATTTAATTTCTTTATTAACCTTTATACAACTTATATCCCATTACACCCGACTGATAAAGTAGAATCAAAGGAAGAAGAAAATCTCCAAATATTCTTCTACACATTTTTCAAATAGCTCTGTAGAAGCAAAGATGAACAAATAAATCTATATCTTACTATCTCAAACTTCAAACTATTTTCAAAATATTTAATATTTTAATCACTCTACCAATACCCAAAGACTAAGGAATATAAATAATCACTATTGCAGAAAAAAAACAACCTTACTTAAGCCTATTTAAAGGAATTATTTACCACCTGTTCGCTTTGCTTAAAGCCAAATCTCAGAGCATTGCTACTTACAGAAAGTACTAATGATGTGCCAAACAGTTGCTCTTTTTAAAAAAATACTTGGAAATTGAGTATCCATATTCAGAAAGACAGAAAACAAGAAATTAATGTCATTGTCTGAAGCATCTCCATTACTTTTTAAAACAATCCCTCTGCTAATATATACACTAAAGAAAACGCTCAAATTTAGCATGCCAAAGCAGTTTACAGTCCCTAATTTAGCATCTCTAGAAAAAATAGCAATAGGATTTGCATGCATTGATTTTTTTCCCTCTAGAATACCATGTGGTTTATTGTTCTTGACTTAATTATCCATAGTTCTATAACTTTAATAAAACCTAACTCAATTAAGGAAGGTTAAATTTATTCCAATTGAGCTTGCAACATTTACAACAAGGAGTTTAATAGTAAAACAGTTACCAGGGCAAAAGTTACTCTGCTAGGAAGCCTGGTTATTTGCTTAAAAATTCAAGGTAAATCAAAACTCATTTGTAAAATAAATGACCAAGTCGAATTTGATGCTTGTGAAAGCACACAAGACATTCGTATGACAATTCTCAGCAGAATGGATTAAGTTTATATTTAAGACTAGCAACAGTAATCTAAAAGGAGGCTTTCTTCGTTATAGTTTTGACGCTATTTATCACCCACCCAGTCAGCCAGCTGCACACCATAGAGCTTGGATCAAGAGGCAGAAACCCTGATGGCTCTAGCCTTACAAATACTGGAAATACTGCCACTCCTGGCCTCAAAAAAAAACTTCTGGAACATGGACTGATCTTCCCTGTCCCCGGATGCTGTCTGTCCCAGGTAGTTAACAAAATTTCACACACCAGGTGCCTTGACTATCAGGAGTTAGTTTACTCAGTGTTGAGGGCAATAAATCCAAAGGCGGCTGTGGACCACCTTCCTTCTAGCTCTTTTCCTGTAGGTGATGATCTAATCCTGGAGTCTTCACGTGACCCTACTTTGTGTGCTTGTGGTGTTTTCTTCTCTATGTTTCCTTTCAGAAGTTTTGTTTGTTTGCTTATTTGTTTTGTTTTTCGAGACAGGGTTTCTCTGTGTATCCTTGGCTGTCCTGGACTCGCTTTGTAGACCAGGCTGGCCTCTAACTTAAAGAGATCCACCTCCCTCCACCTCGCTGAGCCTGGGGATTACAGGCATGTGTCACTGTCAGACTCCTTTCAGAAGTTACAGACTACAGTGTCACTATGGTCAAAAATAATCTCGCATATCTGTCACACTGGCTAAAGCATTTTGGATGTATCACCATAACCATGGGATGGGAGATCTTTGAAATGAATTGACATGCTGATTACACTGATTTTAGCCATTTTACAAGGTAAACATTTATCCCAACATCAAATTGTCCTCTATAACTCTGTACAATTATCTTAGTTAAAAATATGGAGGAATATGTGACTCTTGAGTGCTGTGCCTTTTAAAGACTATGTACTTTATGGAAGCTAAGACTTTTGTTTGGTCCTCCAACACTTGCCCCAAACTGTGTCAGGAACATAAGACCATGCAGACCTACGTACTGAATAAGTGAATGAAATACTGATGCAGATGTGACTGTCTTCCTCCTGGAGATACAAGCTGGCTTCATGGTTGCTGTAGCTGCTGCCTCTGTTTTCCTCTTTTTTTTCTTCCTCACTGCAGAGCACTGCATTGAAGATGCATTCTTGCAGACTAAGCTCAGCAGAGAAGTGGGGTGAGCCATCGTTCAGAGTCACAGCTCTGTGGACAGGCTGAAGGCAGGTGAGAATTTGATCACTGAACTGAAACTGAAGGGCAGAAGTAAAGGAAATCATATTTTTCTTCTGACTTGTTGTAAAATGTGTCTGGAAAAAAGATAAGACACCGTGTCCTGCAGTCCAGAAACAGTGACTGATAGTGTCATGAGCACACATGTTCACTGTGTGCACACACATGGAAAGGCTGTAATAAGATCCATAATTTTGTTTACTATCCTAAAACACTGGTGAAAATGAAAAGAGTATCTAAAAACAGAACAGAATATTCTACTAGAAAGAAATGACAAATACTTGAATATACAAATTGCTGTGATTTGGTCATATTTGTACATATTCAGCTACAAGGGGCAGAAAACAAGAAAACTAGTATAGTGACAGAAACTTATTTCTTGTTCTTGCATAGAAGTCTGGGCTGGCGATTCTGCACTTGTCATGTTCTCTAACGGTCATCCAGGCTCAGTCTATTCAGTTGCTGTCATGTAGGTGGCCTCAGCACCATGGTCTAAAGGACAGAGTTTGCATTCAGTATACCATGTGTATGGTCTTCTTGCTGGCTGCAAAGGGTCTACTGGAGATCATAGACTTGAAGCAGGCTTCTACTCATCGCCATTAGGGTTTAGTCTTCATTCCCACTAACATCAAAGATCCTAGCATCAACAACTCTTATCCGTGCACAATTGTCTCCTCGGGATCAATCCTTGAAAACAGCATCTCTAGGCTTCAGTTTTCTTAACAAAACATTTTTTCCAGTTGAAGCATCTTCAAAATTGTTCTTGAATTTCTTTCCCAATCAATTTTGACACTGAAAAAAAAATTCTCAGAATGTCAGAGTCACCAAAGGTCAAGAGGGAGCTCCAGGCCTTTTGGGAATACACGCCACACCTCCCAGAACTATTAGATCCCACTTTCATCTTGTTCAGGCAGCAGTCATGTTGCACTGGACCTTCTTATATCACCTCATGTAGCCACAATCATCTCCTTAAAGCCCTGTCTCCTGCCAGGCATGGTAGCTGCTTGCCTTTAATCCCAGGGAGGCAGAGGCATATGTATCTCTGTGAGCCTGAGGTCACCCTACAGAGTAAGTTCCAGATCAGGGGAGGCAGGGCTACTAGTAAGACCTTGTCTCAATCAATCAATCAATTAATCAATCAATGAACATTGTCTCCAAACACAGTCACAGTTCGAAGTGCCATGAATGAAGATAGCAACAGGGAAAGGACACAGCTAAGGTCAGGGCAGTACTTGGTCGCCTCCTCAACAATTCCACTTCCACAGCCCTTGCACAAATCTGTTACCTCATAATGCCGTGCCCACTCCAAGCCTCTCCACCTGACCCTCCACATTGCCCTTTTTCTTACCTCATCTCTACCATGATCTGAAAATAAGATAAAATACTGAGCCCTTAGAATATATTTCCCAAGGGTAAGCTCCTGACTGGAAAATAAATAGGTTGATAAACTATCCTATGAAAGCTTTTAAGGTCTACCAGCCAAAACAAAACAAAACCTTTAGTACTAGGGGTTCAGGAAAACATGATAAATTCACTTTTATTAGCTCCTAGTTAAGTCACAAAAAAGGTTTCATATGTAGACCACAGCTTTTCCCCAAGTGCCTGTTTCTTTCAAAGTCAGTAAATATTGCCTCTTATTTTCCAAATGTGTAAAAATTTAAACAACTGCATTCCTTGCTATAGCAAAGAATTCAAGTCTTCTATTTTGTTATTATTCAATTCCAGGATCCAGAATCGACTGAAACTTACCAAGAACTCTTCTGACACGAGTGGCAATGACACAGGCCTTTGAAAACTAATTTCCCAACATAACAACCCAGAGATTTATAACTGTTTACTAAGACATTGAAGTCCAATAAGATTGTAACCTAAGGACACTATTCTAAATACAGAAAGCTTTTTTCAAAGGTATTTATTGCTGAAGATCAGGATAACTCTGAAGAGAGAGTTTGCATGTGTTCCTAAGCAGGTCAGAGCATGGATAAAGTAACAACCAATATAGTGATTTAACACAGTAGAGTTGTTGCCTCTGGCTTGGGCAAGACCATCACCATGTTGAAGCAGAGTGGCACAGAAGTGATGACCATAGGCCCTCAGGAGGTCATCATACTTGTCCACCATGGAGGGTGGGGAAGACTTGAGAGGCTCAAATGCCCTTCAAGTGGCCTTCAGAAGACTCCCACCAATCCCTTCCCTCCTGAGGAACAGATCACTACTTTATAAGGCGTGAACGTTAGGCTGGGAAAACTGCTGGGTGGGTCAGCTCCTGGGAGCTGCCTGTGGTCCTGTAAGTGAGCTCCTTGGCTCGCTAAACTAAACTTGGACAGAATCTTTTCTTTGGTGTGTTAGTGCTCTTTCTAGCTGGGGTGAGTAATAGTTCTCTGTGTCTTCCCAGGAAGAGTTACACAGCATTTAATAACGGAGCACTTTTGTTGTCAGATGCAAAGCATTTTACATATACTTCCTGATTTAGTCAACAGGATACCATCATTAACCAAATGTTATTATGCCTCATTGACAAGCTCGGACCTTAAGTTTTCTAAAGAGAAAGTAAATGGATAATTTGAAGCTGTTACTAAATATTGGAGTCAATGTACAAACTGTAAAATCCAACTGCCACCCATTGAGACCATATCCAACTTCTCATGTTTACATCATTGTCAATTGTTCCTTCTCTCCCACAAAGAAAAGTCCAAAGCCATGTGAACTCCATCCTAGGATTTTCAGGAATGATATTTACATTTACAAAGGACTTTGGGTTTAAAAGTTGAAACATAAGAAAAAACTGACTAGCCTACATCAACAACTCTTAGTAGTGGAGTCAAGAGGCAAAATGACAAGATATTTTCTGTGATCCTTAAATACCAATATTTATTCTAATAAAAATTTAAAAATATGAACTGTTTTATCATGCTTATTCTTTTATGCAGGAAGCATTTACAAATGGAATGCAAAAGCCAAAACAAGAATCTTGCTTTCTTCTAACAGGCAAGACATAAGTAAGATTTGCAAAATTTCCCAGAATGGAACCTCATTCACAAATGTTTAAATGTTTTTTATTTCAGTTTTAATATAGCAATGTCAATGTAGATATAATTTAAATAATCAGTAAGTCTAAGGTGTCATCAGTTGTTATTAAAAATGAAAAAATATTCTGAGATCAAAAGAGGTTTAGGTGTCACCTAACCTGAATTCAGTGATATTGGAATCCCTATGAGTAGCTACAGGTCAGTAAGGAGAATATTCTGGAGGGTGTAACATGTCTAACAGCCTCTGGGAGTTTTTTTCCCCCTAGTCAGCCTGATTTTGCTTTTAAGTTCTTGCTACTATGTCAAAATCTTAAGTAAAGCAGAGGGAAGAATACTGAAGCCATAGCCAACCCTAGCAATGAAAGACTATCAATGCTATAGTCTTTGAATCTGCTGCACATCTGTTGAGCGCCCACACAAAGCATAGATGCAATGTAATCAGTCATCATCAGTAGGCATGACATAGAGTCAAGTTTTCTTGGTCCATGGCCATTGCCCTTTTAAACAACGCGTTAGCATAACTTTCCAGGAATACCCAAGCAGGAACATCACCCTCCTCTCTATCATCCCCCTTCCCTCACACAAACCCCTTTCCAGTAGGGGAAAGGATGGAAATATTCTGCTACATTTTCTTGAAGGGAAATCAGTTTGGCCTTCATTCTCTTAAGGAAGTGTAGTCCTTTGATTACAGCAATGAGGAAACGCTCTTGTCTGGTTCCTAGTGACAACAGCATCACTGGGCTGGTGCATCGATATCCTCTGCCACTTGTTACTCTTCATGGTTCTCATTCTCTGTGCCACATAATCTTCACAACAGCCTATACATAGAGCATTACTGTCTCTGTTGTACAAATGAGAAACTAAGCTCAAAGTAACTTGTCCCAGATCACAGAGCTACTAGATCACAACACTGTTATTCACACCTAGACGTCCCTAGGGACAGTGCCTTATATTCCTAGTTGTCCCACCACTTCTTGTATTTTTGTCATTGTTAATTCTGCAAGTACTGTGTATAATGGAATCCCCTGGTTGGTTGCTGATGATTTGCTTGCCCACTTACAGAGATTCTTTTAATGCTAACTCAGCCACCAGAGCAACCTCTTTTGATCTGGAGCAAAAGGGAAAAAATACAGATGGTTGCAAGGACAGTTACCAGAACATTTTACAGAACACCGAGAGAGTTCAGAGAAAGGGCATTTCCCATTTTTTATCTTCCCATGTTTAATGAAAATCTTTCTATTATGACTGCATAGGAAAAAGAGGAAATAAAAGAGAATTATCATTTTTATTTCTACTTAGGAGCTCATCCAAGCTTAGAGCCTGCAGGTCTAGAGGAAAAACATGGATAATTGGCCAAAGGAGGTAAGAGGGGAGCTAAGAATCTGTCCTTCCTCTTCTGCCCATTCAAGCCTCCTGTTCTCTAGCTAGAAAATGTAGTCTTTAAAGTATAGTCAGAAATAGGCAAAGACTGCGTTGAATTCTTCTAAGTCCTGCTTTGTGACTTACCTCCTCAGTCATTTTAGTAGGGAGTCCCATTCCATTCTTCCTGGTTATTTAATTCTTCAAGCAGACCAAAAAAAGAAAAAAAAAGAAAAGAAAAAAAAAAAAGAACTTGATCAGCTTTAGTGAAATGTGATGCTATACCTAGCACACATATTTCATAGGTAGGTTAAAGGAACAAAGACTTCAGGATGCAGCTTCGGATGATCATCATTCATTAGCATCGGGGTTTAAAACATGTCTACCTGAACCTACTTCCTTTGAACTTAACCACTGAATTTTAAACCAACCCTCAGTGCAGATGCAGATGTGCACCTTATCATTGATTCTCTTTTCTAGGTACTCATTTTCTGGTAAATATATAATTTCATGAAATATTCTAGAGAACATTTTACTTAAACTATAGCTTATAGTTTGTACTAATTATACCACAAATTAACATATTGCCAATGGGGGAAAAAGAAGCAAAACAATGAGACTATGGCGTAAGAGTTTTAAATGATAAAAGAAACATTCAAGTGATTTCCGATTTATTTTTTTCCAAATTTTTTATTTTTTTAATGTTATTAATTATTCAGATTACAGCTCAACTGTTATCCCATCACTTGTATCCTCCCATTCCTCCCTCCCTCCTGCTTTCATCCTATTCCCCTCCTCTAGGTCTATGACTGAGGGAGACATCCTCCCCCACTATATGGTCATAGGCTATCAAGTCTCATCTTGGTAGCCTGCTTATTCTTTCTTTGAGTGCCATCAGGCCTCCCCACCAAGGGGAGGTGGTCACATATGGGGCACCAAAGTTCATGTCAGAGTCAGTCTCCAGTCTCCACATAACTGTGGAGAATGTCCTGTCCATTGGGTAGATCATAGTAGGTGTTCGATGTTTACTACATGTATTGTCCTTGGTTAGTGAAATAGTTTGAGCAGACCTCCCTGGGGCCTGATCCACCCATCACGATGTTCTTCTTGTAGATTTCTAGGACCCTCTGGGTCCTTCTATTTCCCTATCTCCTATATTTGTCTTACCTAAAGTCCCAGTGGGATATCCTCATATCTATCCCAATCTCCTGATAAGTGAAGACTTTCATGGGACATGCCTTTTGGGCTAGTGTCCAATTATAAGTTAGTTTATACCATGTGAGTATTTCTGCTTCTGAGTTAACTCACTCAGTATGATCATTTCTAGTTCCATCCATTTGTCCACAAATTTGGGAATTCCTTGTTTTTAATAGCTGAGTAGTATTCCATAGTGTAAATGTACCACAGTTTCTTTATCCATTCTTCTACTGGGGGACATTTAGGCTGTTTCCAGGTTCTGGCTATTATGAATAAGGCTGCTAAGAACATGGTTGAGCATATGTCCTTGTTGTGTGGTGGAGAATATTCTGGGTATATTCCAAGGAGTGAAATAGCTGAGTCTTGAGGAAGCCCTATTCCCAGTTTTCTGAGAACGAGCCACATAGATTTCCAAAGTGTGCAAGTTTGTATTCCCACTAACAGTGAAGGAGTGTTCCTCTTTCTCCACATCCTCACCAACATGTGGTGTCACTTGAATTTTTGATCTTAGCCATTCTGATGGGTGTAAGATGGAATCTCAGAGTTGTTTTGATCACCACGCACAAAACTCAAGTCCAAGTGGATTAAAGACCTCAACATAAAACCAGAGACACTAAATCGGTTAGGAAAAAAAGTGAGGAAGAACCTGGAACACATTGGCACAGGAGACAACTTCCTGAAAGGAACACCAACAGCCCAGGCCTTAAGGTCAACATTTAATAAATGGAACCTCATGAGGCTGAGAAGCTTCTGTAAGGCAGACAACACTGTCAACAGCCAACAGACTGGGAAAAGATCTTCACCAACTCTACATCTGACAAAGGTCTAATATCCAAAATATATAAAGAACTCAAGAAATCAAACATCACCAAACCAAATAACCCAATTGAGAAATGGGACTCAATTCTCAACAAAGGAATATCCAATGGCTGAGAAACACTTAAAGAAATGTTCAACGTCTTTAGTCATCAGAGAAATGCAAATCAAAATGACTCTCAGGGATTTTCCGTTTAAAGCATTCAAATAACACTCACCAGAAAACTTGGATCCTAATGGAATAACAAAGATAAAAGAAAAATAAACAGAGACAGTAATTGTGTTATTATTTTCTCTATGTCAGACCATTATATAAGAAAGCATAAATTTAAGATTATGGGGGCTGGAGAGGTGGCTCAGAGGTTAAGAGCACTGGCTGTTCTTCCAAAGGTCCTGAGATCAATTCCCAGCAACCACATGGTGTGGCTCACAGACATCTATAATGAGATCGATCTGATGCCCTCTTCTGGTATGAAGACAGAATATTGTATTAATAAAAAATTAAAATTAAAAAAAAATAAAGTTATGGAAATAATTTCACTGACATGACTCTGGCAACAAACTTGCATAAAATTCTTATCCTGCAATTAAATTTAGGAGAAGCCTGAGCTACACATTCCTGCTATACGAGAAGAAAAGACTGGAAAAGTGAGGGATTACAAATGGATTATTGT